>NW_028276110.1:4395000-4770000 GCF_052056855.1 Sturnus vulgaris
CTGAAATTGGTACTCCCCCTAAAGAGTTCCCCATATGCAAGGGTCCTCCCAGACAAAAACTGCCAGGACAGACAGCGCTGGCTGGCCTTGGCCTCCTGAGGGCTGTCTCTCATCTACCACCAAACACTGGGGCTCTCTACTTGCATTACAGTGGAAAAGAACTGCCCTTCTCACCTAAATGTCAATGACCAAAACTGGGATTCTACATCTAAAATTCCATCCATCCAAGGATTGCGTCCACACAAAAGTATCCAGGACAGAAAAGTCTGGCTGCCTTGTCCTCTGATGATTTTCTTAGATTATGAGAAGAATATTTTAATTTTCCCACACCTGGGAGAGGGTCCAGATGTCTCCCAAGGTGGGGTTTGGAGGCTGCAAGAACATGACCACTACATAAAGGAGCTCTGTGCTGAGTGGGGTGGAGACTGAGGACAGCAGAGGAGAGACCAGATTGGACACAAGGAGAAAGGAATTTCTCTCCCAGGGCAGAGGTGTGGTGCCAGACATCCCCCAGAAGGAGTCAGGAGCAGCCCAAGGCTCTGTGTGTCCAAGCAGAGGCAGGCAGGAGGCAGAGCTGTCAGCAAAGGAAGGGGCCAGCGAGGTGGGGCAGCCGGGGGATGACGACAGCCTGCAGGGACAGAGGCGCAGGGCATGGACACCGTAGGACAGCCTGGGCTGCAGAGGCCACAGGGATGGGCAGCAGCTGAAAGGCCCTGACAGAGCCAACTCCTGCAGCACTTGGGCCATGCAGGCTGGCCCTGGGCCTGAGGCCAGCAGGGGACAAGTGAGCCTTGCTGTGCTGGGGCCTCATTGCCTCCTTGTCCCTGCTCAGCAGCCTGGCAGGGGCCGCCCCATGGTGCTGCCCTTGGCATTGCACATGCCCAGAGCCCAGTGGCCCGGGAAGAGCCCTGAGCAATGAGGGAGGGACAGGATCTGCCTTGCCAGGAGCTGGGGCTCAGCCCTTGGCCCTTGGCATTCCTGAAACACATCCAGGTGTGCTCAGCATCAGAGACACCTTTCCCTTGTTTGTCCCCACCTGTCATCAGTGCCACCAGTGTTTTCCTTTTACTGGAACCTGGGGACATTTTCTCAGTCCTATCCCTCAGTGGGACCCATTACAACTTCTATAAACTCTGGAGTTTCAATTTAATTTTGAGTTGTGAGAAGTTTTCCTTCAGCTCCTTCTCAGGGACTGATGTCCAGGGACTCAGCACTGTTGGAAAATCCCAGCTCTACAGAAATGGGGCAACAGAGAGGTGCATTTTTTTTCTAAAGATTTAATCCATTATCAGTCTCATTGAAGGGTGAAACATAAGAGATGTAAAACTCCATGCCATTCTATCCAAAGCCAAGTTATTTCCTGCTTACAATATTTTATAAATGGTTTTCAGCCTATTAGCTTTTGCCACACAATGGTGTTAATAATTCTAACACTAATCACCTAGTATTTTAGTCCACGTAGTCTTGCCACAATGCATCTTTCACAGTTCTAATTCTCAAAAATATCTGATCTTTTTGCAAGGACATTGTTTGAAACTTGTTTCTAGTTCTGTCTCTCTCCCAGCAATGTCTTCTCTATTCCAGGGCTATTCTGAGTCAGCACAACTTATCTCAGAGTTTGCATCCAGATGTACAAGACTGTGTGAGCTTTCAGTCAGGCTTTGAGAATCCTTTACAAATCCATTTCTCACAAATATCAATCACAGAATGCTGCAATCACCTCTACTCTAAAGACAACAGTAATAAAATACACCCTTGAAAATTGGAATGGATATTTCTAAGAAGGTCTTTGTCATATTTCTCCATAACTGGAGTTGAAAAACTTCTGAATGAATGGCACCAGACCAGAAGGAAATCAAGGCAGAACCATTGTTTTCTAGGAAACCTCTGAAGAATTTGGTCAGAATCAAACTCCAAAGTGTCTGATACTGCTCATGGGTCCCACTGAGGGCCACAACTGAGAAAGTGTCCCCAGGTTCCAGTGTGAGCAGGAAATTGGAGGCAGAGATGACAGGTGGTGTGGGAAATGCAGGCACAGAGAGCTCTCAGGGCCTTGGGCATACAGGCTCAGAGATTGAGATGGATCCAAGGTTTGACCTAAGACCTTGGAGAAATCTTGGACAATCGGAGCATTAAAAATAAAATAGATCTAAAACAAGAATAGAAGTTTGTAGTTCAAGTAGAGATATGTTTTAAGCAAATATAAATATGCATTATGTAAGCAAAGGAGTATGTTAAGTAAAATAGTGAAAGATTGTAAAGCTTAGCAATAGAACCTGTAATAAAATTAATTAGAAGTTTAAGATATATCAATGTAGTTTGGTGACGTGTTCTAGGATTGGTTGAAAAATGAAGCATTGCGGCAAAGCCATGAGAAGGAAAGCAATTAATGATTGGTGTAAAAGGATGCTGGCAAACTTCACTGAAATATTTGATTGGATAAAAAACGAACATAAAGCATTGTAACTAAGAATGAGGCAGCTTCTGATATTATGGTGTTGGATGTAACACCTTTAATGTCTCACCCTTCTATGAGACTGACACCATGAGGCCATAAACCATCTTTTACAACATCTCTCAATTGCCTCATCTCTTGCAATATCAATCTCCCAATGCACATTTTTTTTACATCAGACATGACTAATGAAATCAATAGGGCCTTATGGACACCAGGTGTATCCCATTAAAGTCAATATAGATTTAGGGACACCTGGTCTATCCATTAAAATCAATGGGAATTTGAGGAAATTTGGCCCTAATATAGGGAAATTTGAGTACATTTGGAGGAAATCTTGGGCTGAATTCTGGGAATTTCCACTCCAGGATCGCAGTGCCAATGCTCTGGATGTCCTGGATGAATTCCTGGAGGCCAAGCCCAAATCCCTGATCCTTCACCTGCTGTCCATGCTTGAGCTGGGCCCCCAGGTAAGCCCAAAAATGTCCATTTTCAGCCTGAAAGCTGGGAATTCCAAGCCCAAAATTGGGATTATTAGTGCCAAAAGTTTTGGGACATGAACTCTGCCCACTGAAGTCAAAGGGGATTGAAGGAAACCAGGTCTACCCTTGTGAAGTCAATAGGGATTTAGGGACACCAGGTCTACCCATTGATAGGGCTTATTTGGGAAGAGTTACTGATTAAACTGGGAGTACTGGGAAGGGCTAAGGGGGGACACTGGGGTTACTAAGACCACTGAAAAAAGTGGGACAACTGGGAGGAATTTAAAGAGATAAACGGAGATAAGGAGGACTCCAGAGCTAACCCATTGAATTTAGGGACAGCAGGTCTACTCTTTAAAGGTAATAAAGTTTAGGGCCACCAGGTCTACCCAGTCAAAGCAATGAGGATGCTTGAGACACTAGTTTTTGGAGGGCCCAGGGGCTTTTGGTGATCCAGGTGTGCAAGGGTACCCAGGTGTACCCAGATTATTTTGAGGGATATCCAGGTCATTTTTGGGGCACCCAAGTGCCCTGACTCACCCTGACAGGCCAGGAGAATATGATGGCCACTGTCCTCCCAGTCGACGTGGACACAGATGACCCTTGGCAGCTGTGGGGTTGTCGGGGGACACCCCAACATTCAGGGGCTACCCCAAAACTCCAGGTGAGGACATCAGGGGTGGGAGGGAGCCCTGAGTTACCTCAGAAGAGGGTACAGATCAGGTACAGCCAGGTGCTTTGGTGCATGGGGTTGGTGAAGATGGTATTCTGCAGCAGCTCCAGCTCTGGGGTGAGCAAAGGAGGCACCCCGAAATCTCAGGGGGACACCAGGGGAAATCCTAATATCTTGATGGGGGCACCCAGGTATCCAGGAGTTCAGGTCTACCCATTAAAGTCAGTGGGGATTTAGGGAAACCAGATCTACTCATTGAAGTCAATAGGGATTTAGGAACACCAGGTCTGCCCATTCAACCCAACAGAACCCAGTAACTCCCACTTTAGGTGAGGGAGGGGCTGCAAAATTTTGGGGATCTCGCAAAATTGGGGGAGTTTTTTTGGGGAATCCCTCTCCTTCCTTCAGCCTTCCAGGGGGCAGTGCCCTTGCCGTAGTTCCTGGTGGGCATCAGCAGCCCCAGGCAGTGTTGCCAGGCCGAGAAGTTGGAGAAGCTGTGGCTCAGCAAGGCCCTGGTGAAGGCCAGCTCGGCCCTGAGGTCCTGCCTGGCCACATGTGCCTACCAGTGTTCCCAGGTGTGGACTGGGAAGGCACCAGAATAAACCAGTAAGCACTTGGAGCCACTCCTGAGCTCTTGAGGCCTGTGGCAGCAGCTCCCAGTATAAACCAGTAAGGCCTCATGCACCCAAACCCATTCCCAGTGTAGTCTAGGGGCTCCTAGTGTGGTCCTGGGGCTCCCAAGTTTATACTGGGATGACACCAGTACATACCAGTAAGCATTGGGAGTCACCCCTGAGGCCCTGAGCCCTTGGTGACAGCTCCCAGTAGAAACCAGTAAGGTCAGCAGAACCTGAAGTCACTCCCAGTAGGTCCCAAGCCCCATCCCAGTATAAATCAGCAAGAGCCGCATCCCCAGAATTTGCTCCCAGTGGAGTGCCAAGCATCCCCAAGCTCCCTCCCAGTATAATGCAGCACACCCCAGTTTAAACCAGTAAAATCCAGAATATCCCAGTATAACCCAGTATAAACCACTGCAACCCAGTCACACCAGGACCTCATCCCAGTACAAACCAGTAACACCCCAGCACCCCATCCCAGTACAAACCAGTATAACCCAGTACAACCAGTACACATAGTGTTAGGTCCTCCTGGACACTCACACACCCTCTCTCAGTATAACCCAGTACTACCCAGTAACCCCAGCCTCCACCCAGCACCCCCTGGACCCCATCCCAGCACCCCCTGGACCCCATCCCAGCACAAACCGGTACAAACCAGTACAAGCCACTCACAGTTGCAGGGGTCGGCCACCAGAAGGTGCTCGCACAGTGCCAGGTCCTCCCGGCCAGCAGGGGGCGCTGCAGTGTCCATTGTGACGCTACAGAACCAAGGAAACCCCTGTGACACTGCGGGGCCCCACGGAACCAAGAGTCCATTGTGAGACACCTGGGCCACGTGGAGCCAAGGAACCATTGTGACACTGGGGAAACTCATGGGACCAAGGGGCCACTGTGACATTGTGGGGCCTCATGGAACCTGTGAGCCATTGTGACACTGCACGGCCTTGTGGAACCAAGGAGACCACGGTGACACTGTGGGGCCACCTGGAACCAAGAGTCCATTGTGACACTCTGGAACTACAGAGACCATTGTTGAGAGTATGGAACCTCGAGGAGCCAAAAGTCCATTGTGATAGATCAAGGTCTCATGGAACCCAAAAGAGCATTGTGACACTGTGGGACACCATGGACCCAAATCTCCATTGTGACAGTGCAGAACCAAGGGGCCTCTGTGACACTGCAAGGCCTCAGGGAACCAAGGAGTCCAAAGGACTCAAACATTTCTTGCAGGGTTCTGCCTTGGGGAAGCTGCTTGGTGGCATCTTGGCTTTAGCACACACTAATAGAAGGTGTCTGTTTTAAATGGGGACATTGAGGAGTTGTAGATTGCTTCAAAACAGAAAAAAAAAAGAAAAAAGGGGGGGGAACACTCCTTTTGGCCTGTGTGCAGCCAGTTCTCCAAGCAAAGCAGGTCCCAGGTGAGTGAGGACAGACAGGATGGGGTTGGGGAATGTGCAGCAAGGTTGTCCACACTGGATCAGACCTCAAGGCACAGCTTCTGTGAGCAGGCCAGAGCTGAGGAGAGACCCAGCATCAATATCAATCACAGAATGCTGGAATCACCTCTGCTCTAAAGAGAATAGCAATGAAATACACTCTTCAAAATAGGAACCTGTATTTCTTAGAATCACTTGGAAATATTTCTCCATAACTGGATTTGAAAATCTTCCTAATGAATGGCACCAGCCCAGAGGGAAATCAAGGCAGAGCCATGGTTTGTCAGGACGAGCTTGATCCCAATCAGCCCCGTGGTGCATTTGGTGCTGAGCCCTTGAACCTCAGGGCCTGAGAGGAGATTGCACAAACCTTTCCAGGAGTCTAAGGAAGAAGAAAAACCCAAAGTGTCTCAAAGCATTAATGGGTCTCACTGAAGTCCATCCCCAACACAGGCTCCTCATGGACTCCTTGGAGGAAAGAACTGGATGCCAGGATTGCCCAAAACCCTCTCAGAGAGTCAGAGAGGAAAGGAAAATCCAAACTAGCTTTGAAAACCTTGAGTATGTCAAAGTATTAATGAGCCCCACTGAGTGTCAATATAAAGCTCTCAAGGGACTAATTAAAGTAGATAATTGGGGCCATGATTGCATAAACTACTAGAAGAGTTGGTGTCTAAAAGGAATCTCCAAGTACCTTAAAAAAACTGAAGTATCTTGACGCATTAATCAGCCCCGCTGAGTGTTGTTACTGACAAAGGCTCTCAGTGGACTAATTAAAGCAGATAATTGGAGGCCATGATTGCACAAAGCTCTTAGACACTACAAGGAAAAAGCAAAACCCAAAGTCCTTGGAAAAACCTGCAGTCCCTGGGAGCATGAAGGAGCCCCCCAGGGCCATTCCTGACCAAGGCTCCCCAGGGACTCGTCCCAGCAGATCCCTGAGGCCACTGGGATGTGGGGGGATGCTGAGGGCAGCACAAGGGGTGACAGTGGCCAGCCTTGCTGGGGCTGTGCCAGGAGGCCCCAGTGGCTCAGGACAAGGTGTCTCCCCACAGCCCTTGGTGGCACAGACCCTGCTGTGCCCCAGGGCACCAAGACTTGGCTTCACTTTGTCCCCACCTGTCATCACTGCCTCCAATTTCCTGCTCTAACTGGAACCTGGGGACACTTTCTCAGTTGTGTCCCTCAGAGGGAACCATTAAAACTTTAGGAAACTTTGGAGTTTGATTGTGACTTGGAGTTCTTGAGAGGATTCTTCAGCTCCCACTCAGGGACTGATGCTCAGAGACTCAGCCTTAATTCCTGAGAGGGTCATTAAAGTCCTTGTGCTGTGTCTGTGCTGATGAGCTGTGCTGGGCTCCTGACAGAGAGGGAGATCCTGGAAACCAAGAAGAGCTTCAAAAACACTTTCTCTTCATGAGCAGCTCTTCTCCCAGCCCAGCAGGGCTGGGGCACTGCCTGCAGCCACCCCGGGCACAGCACAGAGGCACAGAGAGCTTCAATCAGTCAGGGCTGGGAAGATGCTGAGAAGTGACTGGGGCAGAATCACTCCCAGCCCTTGGCACAGGAAGCCTCTGGCTGCAGGACAATGCAGCTGCAGCTCCTGCAGTCATCTCCTAAAGCTGGAACATCCCAATGCCTGCAGACTGTGTGAGTCCATTCTCTGATGATCTCTTGTGTAGAGCAGCCAGGGGTGCCCAGGGCTGTGGTGCAGAGCAGGGTCCTGCAGCCCAGGGCACTGTGCTGGGGCAGGGACTCTGCTGCCTGCCAGGGACAGCTCTCAGCCAGCCCTGGGAGCTGCTCCCAGCACTGGGGGACAAGGTCTGGGTGGAAGGAGAGTGCTAGTAATGCTTGGAAGGTTTCTTGTGTGGTGAGGATGCTGTATTGTTCAGGGCTGCTCCCAGTATGGCATTTAACTCCAGACCACTTCCAAGGAGATTATATAGGGAGCACAGCAATTCAGGGGCTACATAAAAAGGAAAATGCTGCTTGTTTAGTTTACTGCTCTGGGTTGCCTAGATGGGAAATTGCATATAGATATTTATCTCTCAGTTCAGGTAGAGAGAAATAAGAAATTTATTTCTCAGATCTTAATAAAGCATTCAGTCACAGAAATCAGCACAAGGTCCGTTACAGGCAGCATCAGTGTCACTTTTCCAGCCTCCTCAGGCTGCTGTAACGATGCCAACACAGACTGCAGAGGCAGAGCTGGCCCTGGGCAGTGCCCTGTGCTGGGAGGGGTGTGCAGGGCAGAGCTGAGCCCCCAGGGCTGGGCTGGGCTCTGGCAGCAATGGCAGGGCCCAGCCCTGGGCACAGGGAAGCAGCTGCTGGCAGGGACAGCTCCAGGCAGCAGAGCCCTGGGCAGGCAGTGGGGGGAAAGTGCCACCAAGCTGGGCTGGGATATTTCAAGTCCTCTCCAAACTGAACTATTCCATGATTATTTTTTTACAGATCCTCATGCCAAGACACAGGAAATGTCCAACAGCAGCTCCATCAGCCACTTCCTCCTGCTGCCATTGGCAGACACGCGGCAGCTGCAGCTCCTGCACTTCTGCCTCTTCCTGGCCATCTCCCTGGCTGCCCTCCTGGCCAACGGCCTCATCATCAGCGCCGTAGCCTGCGGCCACCACCTGCACACCCCCATGTTCTTCTTCCTGCTCAACCTGGCCCTCACTGACATGGGCTCCATCTGCACCACTGTCCCCAAAGCCATGCACAATTCCCTCTGGGACACCAGGAACATCTATGCAGGATGTGCTACACAGGTTTTCTTCCTGCTGTTCTTCATGTCAGCAGAGTATTTCCTCTTGACCATCATGTGCTACGACCGCTACGTGTCCATCTGCAAACCCCTGCACTACGGGACCCTCCTGGGCAGCAGAGCTTGTGCCCACATGGCAGCAGCTGCCTGGGCCAGTGCCTTTCTCAATGCTCTGCTGCACACGGCCAATACATTTTCCCTGTCCCTGTGCCATGGCAATGCCCTGGGCTAGTTCTTCTGTGAAATCCCACACATCCTCAAGCTCTCCTGCTCCAAATCCTATCTCAGGGAAATTGGGATCATTGCTGTTAGTGTCTGTTTATCTTCTGGATGTTTTGTGTTCATTTTTTTCTCCTATGTGCAGATCTTCAGGGCTGTGCTGAGGATCCCCTCTGAGCAGGGACGGCACAAAGCCTTTTCCACCTGCCTCCCTCACCTGGCTGTGGTCTCTCTGTTCCTCAGCACTGCAGTGTTTGCCTACCTGAAGCCCCCCTCCATCTCATCCCCATCCCTGGATCTTACCCTGTCTGTTCTGTACTCAGTGGTGCCTCCAAACCTGAACCCTCTCATTTACAGCCTAAGGAATCAGGAGCTCAAGGCTGCAGTGTGGAGACTGAACACTAGATGGTTTCAGAAACAGTAAACTGCTTGCCAATTTCTGAAAATCACTTATAATAAAAGTCACCTTTGGTTCTTCTTTTCGGTTTGCTTGTTGGTTTGTTCTTCTTTTCCTTGTTTTTAGCTTTTCAATATTGTCCACAAAGGAATGTCATTATTTGTGCTGTATTTCCTTTTCATTTCCTCCAACTTTTCTGTGACCCACAGACTGTGTCAATTAGGGGCAGCACTCTTGGTAACTTTAAACGAAAAAAAAGATCTCCCAGCAAAGTTTTCTCCAGAGATGCCCCTTCTGTTCCCTACTCTGGAGCTGCAGCAGCAATGTCTGTGTGCAGAGCTGGGAGCAGATCAGTGCTGGCACAGCAGCTGTGCCCAGCAGCAGCAGCAGCACTTGGTGTTGCCAGTGCTGCTCCCGTGCCACTGCCCCACTGCCCTCCTGGCCCTCGTGTTGCTGCAGGGCCTGAGTGCTCTCGGGCCCGGGCACAGCCCTGGGGGTGGCAGTGCCGGGGCTGCAGCAGGGACAGGCCATGGGCACTGCTGGGGCAGCGCTGACGCCTCAGGGCAGGGCCTGGGGGCTCCAGGCTCCTTGGCCAGGCTCTCTCCACAACACTTGGCCAGCCCAATGCTGAGCACAGAAAAGCCCCGGGAGCAGCCCCAGGCTGGCCGTGGGCAGGATGGGGGCAAACAGCATGGCTGGTGCTCTGCAAGGTGCCTGCAAGGGGGACACCCTGGCAAGGAGCAGCAGAGCAGGGGCTGATCCATCCCCACTGCACTGGACGCCCCAGGGCAGCGTCCCAGAGCGTCCTCATGCACCTGCCAACAACATCCCCCCTCTGCAGCCCTGGCCTCTCCCCCAGCTCACACAGGAGCCGCATCCTTGCAGGCACACACACGGCAGCACTGGCTCAGGAGCCCCTGTTTGCATTGCACACAGCAGGGTCAGCACCCCCATGGTGCTGCTGTGGGGACATGGAGCTGAGTGAGCACAAATGCCATCAGCCCCTGGGGCCAGCAAGGGCTAGAGGATGGCAGGGAAACCCCTCAGCTTTGTCGTGGCCTCTGAAGTCAGCCAGGAAGTTTGTTCCCATCAGCTGTGAGTTTTCTCTCCCACTGCAGATGTTGCTGGCCAGAGCCAGGGCTGCCTGGCAGCCATCCCCAAACTGTCCTGAGCATTTCCTTGGCTTCACCTTTGCTTTCTTTACTCTTTCCTGATCCAGATTTCTTCCTCTTGCCCATCTCTCTCCCCTCTCCTGCAAACAGCCCATCCCTGTTTGCCATTTCCTCTCTGGCCTCACTCCCCATTTCAATTCCTGAGTTGGCACCCTGGTAACATCCCCTGGGGAGCAGGATCATTCTCCAAGTTCTTCAGGAATTGTCTGCAAGGTCCTGCAGTGCCTCGTGCTGCTCCCTTGCCAGAGACACCACAGGCCAGGGGGGAACATCTGGGCTACTGTGTCTGGGTGTGGGGCTCCCTGTTCTGGGCAATGAGGAGGGGCTGGAGAGGCTCTGCAGGTCTGACAGGATGGGCTTTGGGGCTGTGTGGAGAAGCTGAGGGACCTGGGCTGCTGGACCTTGTGAAGAGGAGGCCCAGGGCTCATCCTGCAACTGCTCCAGGGGTTGTTTCAGAGAATCACAGAATGAGCGAAGCTGGAAAACACCTTGGAGATCATCAAGTCCAACCTGTGCCCTGACACCACCTTCTCTCCTTGAGCCTCCTCTTCTCCAGGATAAGCATCCCCAGCTCCCTCAGCCACTCCTCACAGGACTTGTGTTCCAGTCCCCTCACCAGCCTTGTTGCCCTTCTCTGGACACACTCCAGCCCCTCCATGTCCTTCCTAAATTGGGGACCCAGAACTGGACACAGCACTCGAGGTGCTGCCCAACCAGTGCTGAGCACAGGGGAAGAATCACTGCCCTGCTCCTGCTGGTCACACCATTCCCGATCCAGGCCAGGAGCCATTGGCCTTCTTGGCCACCTGGGCACACTGCTGGCTCATGTCCAGCCTGCTGTCCATCAGTGTCCCCAGGTCCCTTTCTGCCTGGCTGCTGTCCAGCCACTCTGTCCCCAGCCTGGAGCACTGCAGGGGTTGTTGTGGCCAAAGTGCAGGACACAGCACTTGGTCTTGCTAAACCTCACCTTGTTGGATTTGGGCCCTGGATCCAGCCTGTCCAGGTCCCTCTGCAGAGCCCTCCTACCCTCCAGCACATCCACACTCACACCCAGCTTGGTGCCATCTGCACATTTGCTGATGCTGCACTCAATGCCCTCATCCAGATCATCAGTGCAGATATTGAAATCCACGCTGGCTGGCTCTGATCCCTCAGCCATCCTGTAGGTGCCCTGTGATGGCACTCAAGGTGATCTGTTCCATCACCTCACCAGGCACCCAGGTCAGGCTGACAGGCCTGCAGTTCCCCACATCCTCCTTCCAGCCCTTCTTGGGGATGGGCTCACATTGGCACCTCCAGTCCTCTGGCACCTCCCTGCTGAGCCAGCACTGATGAGAAATGATGGAGAGCAGCTTGGGGAGCTCATCCAGCAGCTCCCTCATCCCCCTAGGATGGATCCCATCTGGTCCCAGAGACACCTGTGTGCATCTGAGTGTCTCAGCAGGTCCCCAGGTGCTTCCTCCTGGATTACAGGGGTCTGTTCTGCTCCCTGTCCCCATCTCCCAGCTCAGGAGAACACTTGTCCTGAGGACATCCTGGCTTATTGTTCAAAACTGACGCAAAGAATGGGTTAAGTAGCTCAGTCTTTTTCTCATCTTCAGTTTCTCTATTCCCCACAGCATCCAATAAAAAGCTGAGATTCTCCTTATCCCATGGTTTGCTAATAACTTATTTATAGAAATATTTTCTATTATTTTTCACAAAAGTGTCTAGGTTAAGTCTTAACTGAGTTTTCACTTCTCTCATTTTTTTTCTGCATTACCTAATAACATCCTTAAACACTTCCTGAGTTGCCTGCACATCTGTCCAAAGGTGATGCACCCTATTTTCTCCCTGAGTGCCTGGAAAAAGCTCCATATACAGCCTGGCCAGTCATTTTCCTCACTAGCTGACTTCTGGCACACTGGGACATGCTCCTCCTTCTCATTCATGATTTCTTTCCTCAAGTGTCTCCATCCTTCTTGGAATGCTTTGTTTTTAAGGACTGTTTCCCTTGAAAAAGTCAGTTATCCCCAAATCCGTATCCTGGATAGGCTGAATTCTGCTCTCTGTAAGGGCAGTGTAGAAATTGTGTTGATGCCCCTCCTTCTTTCACAGAATATTTAAGAACTCAGTAATTTCATGGTCACTGTACCCCAAACAGCCTCTGAGCACCACATCTCCCACCAGCCCTTCTCTGTTTGTGAACAGCAGGAGACAGAGCTTTCCTGGGCAGTGGGAGTGTTACCAAACATTCAGTAAAATAAAATACTCCCAAACACCAATATAGCATTAAAAAGCAGCATTCTTTATTTGGCTGGATACACAGGGGACAGCTCCTCCCAAAGCCAAGTACAGGAAAGTTTCTGTTTATATTCTGTACTTTGCAAACTTATTCATTGACTGTCCTGGACTAAACACACGTATGATAATCATTTCCCCAAAATCATGAACATATTTTCCCTTTCCTTTACCCATGGGTTCTTCTGTCCTGGGGCATCTCTCTGGTGGTCCCTGGTGGTCGTGGACCCCAATGTTCCAGTTGGCCTGGCTGAGCTGGCAGGACACTGAGGCTGGGGAACTTCCAGTTCTCTTTCTCACAGAATGAGCATTGTGAAGTTTGCAGAGGCCAGTGGTTTTGGAGAACAGGAATTGTGTTAGCTCAGCTGGGATGGGCAATTTATCATCTGGTAACATGAGGTCACAGAGTGGGCTGTGACATCACAGAGTGGGGTATGCGAGGCCATTGAGCATCACAGGCTGTCCCTGTGACATCACAGAGCTGACTGTGACATCACAGGACAGAGGTCTGACATCACAGAGCAGGCTGTGACATCACAGGAGAGGCTGTGTGACATCACAGCAGGGGTGTGTGAGGTCACTGCATTGGTCACTCTGCCCCAGCCCCCCCTCACAGTTTCCCCAGACAAGTCCAATGCTGTTCATGCCCAGCAGGGTCCCCTGTCCCCCGAGATCCCCCTGCTCCACCTGGAGCCACAGCCTCCCCCAAGGATGTTCCACAAATCAACCCCAGAGCCTGACACGGGGACAAGGGGCCAGGACTGTGTGACCAGGACATCAAGGCCGTGGATTATCCAGGTCACTGGGGCCTGGTTTGGGTTGCCCAGGGCAGGAAAGATGTCTGTCAGCTGGAGCAGGGTGAGGGAAGGGCCTCCAAGATGGGGCTGGAGCCCTTTGGCTGTGAGGAGAGGCTGAGGGAGCTGGGCTTGTCCAGCCTGGAGCAGGGAAGGCTGAGGGGCTCCTCATGCCAGCCTGGCAGTGCCAGCCAGGAGCTGATGGAGAACACAGAGCCAGGCTCTGCACTGGGGGGGCTGGAGGGGACAAAAGACAATGGGTGGAAGGGGAATGAGGGGAGATCAGACAGGACATGTGGAAAACCTTTGTTCCCATGGGCTCAGACAGGTTCTGAGATGCTGCCCCATCCCTGGCCTTTGGGATTTTCCAATCCACATCAAATCAAGCCTTGAACCCCTTGGTCTGACCCAGTTCCTGACAGGTTTGGCTGCAGACTCCCTGAGGTCCATTCCAACCTCAGCTCCCTGATGATCTTGGGATGATGCTGCTCCCGATTTTGGAATGGGCTGCAGCAGATGTTTATGGGACAGGAGCCCTCTGGGGCTGTAGGGGACCTGCAGCTTGTGAGGTGGACGAGCACATCTCATTAGCTGGGGCATTTGAGTACTTTAAGAAATGTCAAAAATTTCCCACCAGGAGAGAACAGAAATTTCCTGTGTGTGTACTGATGGCAGGACAAGAAATACTGATCTTCCCCTGTACCTGTGTTACCACTACACTCTCTATTATTTCATGTCCCTCTTCATTTGGGTGTTTCCACCTCTCCTGTTTAAATGGCCATGTATAAGGACATCTCTTCCCTAGACCAGCTCCTATGGCCTTGCCATTGCTCCCAGATTTCCCCCTCCAGTTGTTCTCTGGTCATTCCACATTAGTCAACATCTTAATTGTGTCTTCATCTATCACAGAATCACCCTTTCTAATGTCTGTGTCTAAAACTGTTCCTGTATGGAAATACCTTGTTCATGGTGGATACATCAGATACTGCTTTGATATTGCACAGAGCTGAGGAAAGAATTTTGAAGTTTATTGAATTTTATCATGGGTACTTTTTTTATGTTGGCCACGAAGTGAAACCTTCTGTGCCTCTGAGTCTCACCAGTTGCTGACCCCCAAAGGACACAAACCTGATGAGTTGTGGTTCCCACTGCAGTGCTGGCACTTGCACCTCCCTCCATCCCCACAGCAGAGCTGCCTTGTCCCAGAAAGTCCCT
This sequence comes from Sturnus vulgaris, assembly GCF_052056855.1. Lineage (NCBI taxonomy): Eukaryota > Metazoa > Chordata > Aves > Passeriformes > Sturnidae > Sturnus > Sturnus vulgaris. Next base: position 4,409,505 of record NW_028276110.1, read on the forward strand.
GGCAATGCAGGGATGAAGGAATCAGGACAGGCTGTGGGGATCAGGGGCAGGCACAGGCAGGGATTTGGGGTGGTTGTGAGCCCAGGACAGGTCCCAGCCCTTGGCCTTGGTGAACCTCATCCAATTGTCCTGGGCCCAAGGCTCCAGCCTGTCCAGATCCCTCTGCAGAGCTTCCTGCCCTGCAGCACAGCCACACTCCCACCCAGCTTGGCCTCACCTGGACACTGACTGAGGGTGCCCTCCATGCCCTCGTCCACATCAGCAATAAAGAGATTTCACTGCCCTGGCCCCAATCCTGAGCCCTGGGGACACCCCTGGATGTGGCTCCATTGCCCAGCACTCCTTGGGCTGGAATTCTGTTTTTTATGGAGCTGTGCCTGCCTTTGGTTTGTTTGCTGACAATAAATGAACATCCCTCTGTGTCTCAGGCAGCTCCTTCTCCAAGGAAAGCAGGTGGGAGTTGGTGCCAAGGAGCTGAAAGCTGCAGGCACAGCCTGGAGGGGAGGGAGCTCAGATTTGCACAAGGCTGCTCTGAGTACCAGGGGTTGGATGGGGGAAATGTTGGGGTGGGGGTAGGGACAAAGTCTGATTGGTTGTCAGCCATAAAGGGTCTTGATTTTCATATCTATTCAGTCTGCATTAGGAGGTTCTCAGGATCAATGTCAACTGGAGATTGCTGATACCAATCTATAAATAGAAAAAAAAATAAATAGGAAAGAAGTGCTCCTCTCTTTTTGTTTTTAATTGAAATATGTTTTGACTGGAGTGAAAGCTTAGACAAGTCCTGCCTTATGCTCACTTTTCTGGCAGTAGCTCTGTTTCAGGTGACCTGAATTCCAAATTGCTCTTGCTCTCAAGTTCCTTAGAATGCCTGATTAGATTTAATATAAAATAAATTATTTACTGGATGGAATCAAAATTAATCAAGAGACTTTAAACGGACTACTTACTGCACAGGGTAAACAAAAGTAGTCCAGGTAGATACAAACACAGTGCACAATGAAGTTTCCTATATTACAGCTAGTGAAGAAATAGCAGAGATCAGGAGTCAATGGAACTTAGCACCAAACTGATGAGGGAGTACACATGGAGCCCTTTCACTCAGCTTCCAGAAAAGGAACCACAAAGATGCATCCAGACTTGGGGGAGGAACCCTACCCGTTTGCAGGGACTATGCAGAAGATTTCTGCTTGGTGAAAGTTTTGTGTGGCTTTTATAGTTTGTAAAGTGAAGTGTGTGTCACTCAGAAATTCAAGGCTCATCTCCCTTCAGGCTGCTCTCAAGGCCAGATGTTCATGGCCAGCTGGGAATTCCACCTCCCTGGCACCAGAGAGAACTGAGGACAGGACAGATGTCCAGCCTGGGTTATCTCAGCAATTCCTGAGAGGGGGAAGATGCCCTGAGTGATGGCCCAGCTGATGGACAGAACAGATGAGCTCTGCTGGGCCATAGGGGAAGTCCTGCTGCAGGAACCACATGGAACCAAGGGTCTGTTGTGACATTGTGATGGCTCCTGGAACCAAGGAGACCATGGTGACACCAATGAACCTCATGGAACCTAGGGTCTGTTGTGACAGACCAAGTCACAAAAAATGGGGCCTCTTGGAACCCAGGACAACATTGTGGGACAATGGAATCTGATGGAGGCAAGTGTCAATTGTCAAAATAGAGAGGCCTCATGGAACCCAAGTGACCCTTGGGACTCCATGGATTCTCATGGAACAAACTGTCAGGTGTAACACAGCAGGGTGTCATGGAACACAGGTGCCACTGGGACACTGTCACTGCTCATGGAACCAAGTGTCCATTGTGACACAACTGGGCCGAATGGAACACAGGAGACCACTGTGACACAGGGGAATCTCAAGAAACCAAGACTGCATTGTGAGACAGCAGGGCATCAGGGAACCATGGAGACCATTGTGAGGCAATGGAATGTCCTGGAAGAACTGGTAGATTTTCAAGGAAGCAGGACTTAATGGAACCCAGGTGCCAATGGGACATTTCCAAGGCTCATGCAAGCAAGCATCCATTGTGACAGAGCCAGGCCTAATGCAGCAAAGAAGAACATGGTTGCCCAATGGAATCTCATGGAACCAAGTGTCCACAGTTTCACAGTGCAGCCTGATAGAGTGGTGGAGACCATTGTGTTGCAACTGAATATCCTGGAACTGTTGTGACAAATGTGGGCTTTATGAAACCAAGGAGACCACTGTGATGCAATCAAATCTCAAGGAAACAAGGGTCAATTGTGAACACATCAGATGCTCAGGAAAATAAGGAGAACAGTGTAACATAGTGGCATCTCATGGAACCAAGGCTTTATTTTGACAAAGTGAGACTGAATAGGAGACAGGTGCCATTGGGACACTGCCAGCTCTTGTGGAATCAAGCGTCCATTGAGACACAGGGCAGGTCATGGAAACCTAGGGAGCGTTGTGATGTAACGGAGCCAAGGGTCAATTCTGACAGAGAGGGGCCACATGGAACACAAGGGCCATGGAAATATTGCCAGGCCTAGTAGAAACAAAACTCCATGGTGGCAGAACAAGGCCTCGTGAGATCTGGGAGAGCACTGTGGCACAATGGAATCTCATGGAAGCAAGTATCCATTGTGACATGGCAGGGTCTGGGACTGTGCCAAGGCTCGTGCAAGCAAGGCTCCACTGTGACAATGAACAGCCTCATGGCACCCTGGAGAACATTGCGGCACAGTGGAATCTCATGGAACCAAAGCTCCATTGTGACAAAGAGTGGCCTGATGGAAACCCAGGGCCACTGGGACATCTCCAGCCTTGAAGGAAGCAAATGTCCATTTTGACACAGCACAGCCTCGTGAATCACAGGAGAGCACAGTGACGCCGTGGAATCTTGGGGAACCAAGTGTCAATTGCAAACCCATGGAAGCCAGGAGACCATTGTGACACCGTGGAATCGCATGGAAGTGTTATAAATGAGAGACAAAAGTCTCGATATTCAGCAAAATTTTAGATTGCTTTATTTGCTATAAAAAGAGCAAGCAGGGCGCTGGGGAACGTGAGGGGTCACCACCCACTCCACGCTCCCCTGAACCTTGGTTTGCAGCCTCTTCTTATACTGTGGGTTCTCGTTGTTCACAAATTCACAAAGCCTTTGGGTGATAATCAGTCACAGATAGCCATCCGGTCCTTGTAGGTGACCACCAGGGAAGTTCTGGGAGTCTGGTTTTGGGGATAGTCAGTATTGATTAGACAAAGGCAGGAAGGGCTTTTTGGGAAGTCCGATTTCGCAAGCTGGTAGCAGATAAAACTTATTTGAAAAACATAACATAATATAACATAATGTAATGTAACATAATGCAACATAATATAACATAACAAGGTGATTTTAAACAGAAGTATTTAATCATATAATTTCCTTTATCTAGTGTCAATGCTTCACTTCAGAGCTTAGTATTCTGTTTTATACAAACCCCAATGCTTTTGTGATTAACACGAATCTTTTATCAATTGTCACAGAAACAAATGTCCATTGTTTCATTTTTCAAGTTGCAGCCTCATAGAGCACTGGAGACCATTGTAACAGAATAGAAAAATGGGGAGCAAAGGCTCTTGCAAGAGTTGGTCCAGAGTTTCCCTCATTTGCTTCATGACCTTCATGAGGATAGAGGCTGTCCCAAGGACCCCCACCCGCTTCTGGACAGGAGTTCTGGCCTGGCCGAGGTGGATGCTGGCCAAGGGACTGTTTGCTGGTGCTCTGTGCTTGCTGTGCTGCCCATGGTACAGTGCCTTTAAACAGGTACTGCACCTACAGCTGCTTCTCGGAGCACCACTGCATGTTCTGTCTTGAGCACCTCACAATGGCCCATAAATCTCCCCACCTCTTGACCAGATGCCACTTGCTTTGGAAAAGGACTATAAGAAAGTGACCCTCTGGAGAAGCCTTTGAGATCTCCCCACAGAAGACGAGTCTATTGGCTGGGCCCACGAGGACACTGGAGTCTATTGGGCCAGACCACGAGGACATCAGTCTCGTCTGTCGGTAGCTATTCCCTATTCCCCTCTTTCTCTCTCTCTCTCTTTACTTTGTTTCCTTTAACTCTCCCTCGATCGCAAAACTGAGTTGTTGGCACTCAATAAAAGTGCATTTCTGCTTTGAACAAACTGACTTGTCCCCTGCTGTTGTCTTTTGCGCCCCTGAGATAAAAACAAACCATCACTACTCCTGTCTGCATTAACAGCAGATCGTGACACCCTGTCCACCCCAGTATCGCTCAAGTATCTCCCAATATCTCCCACAGTGTTCCAGTGTTCTCCAGTATATCCCAGTGCTCCCCAGTGTTTCCAAGTAAACTTGAACTTCTCCCAGTTTCCGTGGCACCCAAACCCAGCAGTGGGGTCAGTGCAGTGTCCATGGCCACAGCCCCTGGCAGTGGCCCAGGGCAGGTTGGGATGATGATCCACCCTCACAGCTGGCCCAGGGCAGCTCTGCAGTGGTTTTGGTGGCACCATGGGTTGGCACACACCTGAGGAGTGTGTCTGCAGTGTGGAACGTTATGAGTTTTAGATTGCTTAAAAAAAAAAACAAAACCAGAAATTCCTCTTTACCAGACCTCCTAAAGAGAGACCCTGGACAACATCAATCACAGAATGCTGCAATCATCTCTGCTCCAAAGAGAACAGCAATAAAATACCCCCTAAAAATAGGAATTGATATTTATAAGAATGTCTTTGAAGTATTTCTCATATCTGGAGTTGAAAATCTTCCTAACCAGACCAGATGGAAATCAAGGCAGAGCCATGGTTTGTCAGGACTTGCTTGATCCCAATGAGCCCCGTGGTGCATTTGGTGCTGCCAAGGAGCTCCAAATAATATTTTGGAAATATTGGCTCTCTCTCTGCCGTGCTACCTTTGCCAGGTGCCCGGCCCAGCTCAGCAGCACAGACACAGCACAAGGACTTTAATGACCCTCTCGGGGTTGGGGCTGAGTCCCTGAACATCAGTCCCTAAGAGGGAGTTGAAGAAACCTCTCAAGAATTCCAAGTCAGATTCAAACTCCAAAATTTCTCTTACTTTTAGTGAGTCCCACGGATAAACATGAAGAAGAAGGTTTCCCAAGGGTTGAAATACAGCAGAAAATTGATGACAATCGTATCAGGTAGGCAAAAATAGAGTAAAGGAGGAAAAGAAACCTCTGAAGAATCTCAAGAATTCGAAGTTAAATTCAAAGTCCAAAGTTTCCTGAAGTTCTAATGGATCTTGCTGAGGCACGGCTGAGAAAGTGTCCCCAGGTGCAGGTTTATTCGAAGTTATATTTTTAAAGTGTGTGGTTATTGTTTTTATGACATATTTTTTAAGTGTGGGCTTATTGTTTTTATGTTACAATTTTGGTGGGGATTTTTTCTTTTTCTGAATGAAGCAGAGAGATGGGACTTCTGAGTTGCTTTAGAAAGTGTGGTTTATTTTTTTCTTTTCTATCTAGGCAGAAAGGGTAAATTTATCTTACAGATGGTCACAGCATGGCTTAGAAGTCACAACGCTTACGGTTACAAGGTTTTTTAAGGATTAATTAAAAAATAAAACACTGCCAACAGAGATATTTCTCTTTCTAATTCAATACTAAGATATTTCGTTGTATTGACTTACAATACAGAGTGAACTTTCTTAGCCAATTATATTCTGAAACACAAACTTACAGTGCTGCACTCTAAAACTTCTTGTTACATTTGTAAGTACCTTTATTTCTTCTATATTTTAAATTCTAAAGCTAAATCTATCTCTGCTTAACTGTATTTAGTTCTAAGCTTTGCCTTACAGACCCTTGCAATTTGAATTCTAGCACAGCAATGAATTGACTTTGCTTTGGATGTTTCCTGCAGCCTCCATGAGCTCCAGCTGAGCTTTGCCTTTCCTAAACACATGAACACACGCTCAGGGCAGATTTCTGAATTCCTCCTGTGTAGCTTTTCCTCACTTCCACCTCCTGGTCGTTGTGTTGTGGCTCATGCCTGTCATTTGTCCCTGAGGCAGCACAGCCCCCCTGGCCAGCACAAGCCCCACATCCCCTCATCAGACACGGCACAGCACAGGGAGTGTTTTGGGTGGGCAAATGTTCCCCACCAGAGTGTCCACTCCACACCTCAGTGTCCAGTCCCACCACCCACATCCCGTGCCAGGGATCACAGAGAGCCCTGCTCTGGGGTCTGCCAAAGGCTGGCTGAGGAGGGAGCCCGGGCAGGGCTGATGCTGCCCCTAGAGCAGTGCTGAAATGGGCAGGAGGAAGGAGATAAGCACAGAACAAATAGACCAAGAAACTGGGGTGAGTGCCCAGGTCTGGAAGTGGCTGATGGAAGAGGCTGGAGGGATGCTCAAAGTCCTGGGGCACCTTCTCACACTGGCCATGCCACCAAGGCCACAGACCAAGCTCCTCAGTGCTGCCCCTGCCTGTCTGAGATCCCTGCCAGGGGACTGGCACAGCAGCACACACCTGCTGGAACGTGTCCTGGCCCTGCAGAGTCACACAGCTCAGCTGACACGAATGGGTTTTATCTCCTGGGCACTTCCCAGTCTAGCCCAGCTTCTGCCCAGCTCTGCCCACCTCCCCTGCCCTCACCCCAGCCCAGCCCAGCCCATTCTGGGTGAGCCCCATGGCAGTGCCCACTCTGGGGTGCTCCAGCACTGGGGGCACTCACCCCACAGCCCTGGCCCCCTTGAAGGGCTCGGCAGCTGCTGAGGGGCAGAGAGGGAGCTCAGCCTCCACACCAGCCCCAGGGCTGGAGCTCCCCATGGCAGGGGAAATAGAGCTCAGGGACAGTGCAGAACTGCTGGTCCTGGCTCCAGGAGATGCCCAGCACAGGCTGCCTCTGCCTGCTCAGTGTCAGCCCCTGTCTCTCCCCAGGCCAGCACAGCAGCCCTGGGCAGGGGACAGAGGGGCCTGGCCAGAGCTGGTGCCTGCAGCAGCAGCTTCCTCTGCATTCCTCCCTGAAGGCACAGAAACGCTCCCTTGCTCCTCTCCCTGCACATCCCTTTCCCCAGCTGAGCGTGTCCTGCCTGGCCGGGCTGGCTTGTCCTGCTGGCCCAGCCCCTGCTCCCCACAGGGCCCTGAGCTGGCCCTGCTGCTCGGGACACACCAGGTTCTGCTGCTGTCCATGGCCGGGGCTGCAGGGAAGCAGCAGCTCCAGGGGGAAGGTTGCAGAAAGGCTCTGGGCAGGGAGGCTGAAAGGGGCACTCCAGGGTCTGCAAGGTCTCTGTGTGGGAGCTGAGCCTGTGAGCCCTTGAGCCCTCCCAAGTGCTGGGGCTGCACCTGCAGCTCCAGAGGAGATGTGACAGATGGGAGCAGAGATAAATGATTCCTGCTGGATTCTTTAGTGTGTTTGCTTCTACAGGTGACCTGGATCCATATGCACAGGAGGGAGGTGTTCTGTGTCAGATAACACTGCTAGAGTGATAAGAATAATAATTTTTAGCTGAAAATAATATTTAATTCTTAATACACAATGAGAAGTAAAAGACATATGATCAGAAGAGCATCTGAGTTTTTCAGAGGATGAGAGACTCATTGATGTTCCAGTGGTCAAACCTGTTCAAATACTTTCCTCAGGGCTTTTTGAGATGACAGGTGACCACCAGGAGCCAAACCCTGCCAGAGCTCTCTGTCTTGTCCTGGCAGCCTTTGTCTGGGAATACCGTTGCATATAGGGAATTTTTCAGGGGGAGTATGAATTCTGACTGTTGGTACCTGGAAGGACAGACAGTTCTTTTCCAGTAAGAGAGAAAGCACAGGGCCCCCGTGCTCCAGGGGATGATGAGAGGCAGCCCTATGACATTCCAAGATTAGCCAGATGGGTGAGGTGGCCCCCAGGAAGTGAAGCCAGCCAGACCTGTTCCATCTCCCCTTGATTCCACAAGGCCCCAGAGTTTCACAATGTTCTCCTTGCTTCTGCAGTGTCACAATGGCCCCTTGCTGCCATAAGGCCCTGCAGGGTCACAATGGCCCTTTGGTTCCCCACAATGTCACAATGGTCTCCATGATTCCATGGGGCCTTGCAATGCCACAATGATCTCCATGGATCCACGATGCCCTGCAGGATCACAACGGCCCTTGGGCTGCACCAGGCCCTGTAATGCAGCAATGGCCTCTTGGTTCCACAAAGCCCTGCTGCTTCACCAGCCCCTTGGCACCCTGCGACCCAGCAGGGCCACAGTGATGTCCTTGGTTCCACAGGGTCCACACAATTTCACAATGGCCCCTTAAGTTCAGAAGGCCCCACAGTCTCACCATGGTCTCCACAGGAAGGAAATCACAGAGCCCAGTGTTTCAGGGGCTGATGGACTGCAGCCACCAGAGGCCAAGGTCAGACAAACATCTCTGTCCTGGAAGGTTTATCTGGGAGCAACTCTTGGATAGTTGAAATTTTGAATGTTGAATCCCAATTTCCGCCATTTTTCCCTGGAAGAGAAGGCAAGTTCTTTTCCATAGTTAGGAAAGCACACAGCCCCAGTGTTTGGAAGGCAGGTGAGAGCCGGCCCTCAAAAGGCCAAGGCCAGCCAGACCTGTCTGTAATGGCAGCTTTTGTGTAGGAGTAATCCTTGGATCTAGGACTTTTGGAGGTGGAATCCCAATTTCGGTCATGGGCACCTGGGACGAAAGATGGTTCTTTTCTATACAAAGGAAGACACGCAGCCCCAGTGTTTCAGGGCAGAATAGAGGTGACCAGCAGAGGCCAAGGGCAGCCAGAGCTGTCTGTCCTGACAGCTTTTGTCGGGGAGAAAACCTTACAGATAGGAATTTTGGAGGAAAATTACCAATTTTTTGGCCATGGGTGCCTCTGGAGGAGGGATGATTCTGTTCCATATGAAGGAATGCACTGAGACCCAGGGTTTGAAGGCAGATGATAGCCAGCTCTCAGGAATACAGGTGCAGCAAAACTTGTTGGAAATGGCAGCTTTTTTCCAGTAGCAGTCCCTGGATATTGGAAATTTTGGAGGAGGAATCCCATTTTGGCCATGGATGCTTGAATGAGAAGGACGGTTCTTTTCCATTGGAAGGAAAGCCCAGAGCCTCAGTGTTTCAGGGACACACTAGAAGAGACTCTTGAAAGGCCAAAGGCAGTTGGACCAGTCAGGCCAAGCCAACCAGACCTGTTACCTGTTCCCTTGGATCCATGGGGCCCCGCAGTGTCACAGTGGTTGTGTCATATTGGATCCTTGGTGCCATGAGGCCCAGATGTGTCACACTGGCCTCTTGTTTCCAAGGGGTTCCACAGTGTCACAATGGTCTCTTGTTTCCATGAGTCCTTGCAGTGTCACAGGGATCTCCTTGGTGCTGCAGTATTCCAAAGGTCCCTTGGTTCCATGGAGACTCACAATGGCAGAAGGGTCTCCTTGGTTCCACAAGGTCCTGCAGAGCCCCTTGACTCAACGAGGCCTCAAAGTGTCACAAGGATTCCATGAGGCCCTGCAATGTCACATTTAACCTTTGTTTCTATGGGATGCTGCATTATTCCATGAATCCTTAGTTCCATGGGGCCCCGTAGTGTCACAATGGACTCCTTGGTTCCATGGGGCCACAAATTGTCACAACAGTCTCCATGATTCCATGAGTCCATGCAGTGCCACAATGGTCCTTTGGTTCCACGAGGCCTCAAAGTGTCATCATGGTCTCCAGGGTTCCATGAAGCCCTGCTGTGTCACAACGGCCTCCTTGGTTCCATGATGCCTGGTACTGTAACAAAGTTCTCCTTGATTCCACGGTGTCAGAATGGCCCCTTTGTCCCATGGAGCCCCACGCTGTCACTGTGGTCCCCTTGATTCCATGAGGCCCTGCCGTGCTACAATGGCCCCAATGGCTACAATGGTCTCCAGTGAGACTCTCTACAACCACCTGAACAGAGGCTGTAGTCAGGTGGGGGTCGGGCTCTTCTCCCAGGCAACCACTGACAGAATGAGAGGACACAGTCTGAAGATGAGGCAGGGGTAGGATATGTTTGACATCAGGAAAAAACTCTTCACTGAAAGAGTGATTGGGCACTGAAATCTTCTGCCAAGGGAGGTGGTGGAGTCACCATTCCTGGAGGCATTTAATAAAAGACTGGACGTGGCACTCAGAGTCATGGTTTAGTTGATGAGGTGATGTTAGGTCATAGGTTGGACTTGATGATTTCAAAGATCTTTTCCTACCTCATTCAATCTGTGATTCTGTTTCATAATAGTCTCCATTGTTCCATGAGGCCCTGCATTATCACAAGGGATCTTTGGTTTCATGAGACCCACAGTGTAACAATGGCCCCATGGTTCCATGTGGCCCCTCTGCCGCAATGGATTTTAGTTCCATGAGTTCCCACAGTACAAAAAATTCCCTTTGTACCTTCAGATTCCATAGTGTCACAGTTGACACTTTGGTACTGTGAGGTCCTGCTGTCACCAAATCTCCAAAACATCAAAATAAGACTCCTTAACACTAATTTGGTGCAGGGCATGGACACCGTAGGACAGCCTGGGCTGCAGAGGCCACAGGGATGGGCAGCAGCTGAAAGGCCCTGACAGAGCCAACTCCTGCAGCACTTGGGCCATGCAGGCTGGCCCTGGGCCTGAGGCCAGCAGGGGACAAGTGAGCCTTGCTGTGCTGGGGCCTCATTGCCTCCTTGTCCCTGCTCAGCAGCCTGGCAGGGGCCGCCCCATGGTGCTGCCCTTGGCATTGCACATGGCCAGAGCCCAGTGGCCCGGGAAGAGCCCTGAGCAATGAGGGAGGGACAGGATCTGCCTTGCCAGCGGCTGGGGCTCAGCCCTTGGCCCCTGGCATTCCTGAAACACATCCAGGTGTGCTCAGCATCAGAGACACCTTTCCCTTGCTTGTCCCCCCCTGTCATCAGTGCCTCCAGTGTTCTGCTCTAACTGGAACTTGGGGACACTTTCTCAGTCATATCCCTCAGTGGAATCCATTAAAACTTCTATAAATTTTGGAGTTTGAGTCTGCCTCTGAATTCTTGAGACGTTGTCCTTCAGCTCCCTCTCAGGGACTGATGTCCAGGGACTCAGAACTGTTGGAAAATCCCAGCTCTACAGAGACAGGGCAACTGAGTGGCTTTTACATTATTTTCTTCCATTATCAGTCTCCTTGAAGGGTAAAACATCAGAGATGTAAAACTCCATGCCATTCTATCAGAAGAAGTTATTTCCTCGTTATAAAACCTTAGAAATATTTTTAAGCATATTAAGTTTTGCCACACAATGGTGCTAATAATTCTAACAACAATATCCTATTATTTTACAATACATGGTCTTGCCACAATGCAACTTTCACAGTTCTAATTCTCCAAAATATCTGATCTTTTTGCAAGGACATTGTTTGAAACTTCTTTCTAGTTCAATCTCTCTCTCAGCAATGTCTTCTCTATTCCAGGGCCTTTCTGAGTCAGCACACCTTATCTCAGAGTTTGCATCCAGATGTACAAGACTGTGTGAGCTTTCAGTCAGGCTTTGAGAATCCTTTACAAATCCATTTCTCACAAATATCAATCACAGAACACTGCAATCACCTCTGTTCTGAAGACAACAGTAATAAAATACAGCCTTGAAAATGGCAATGGATATTTCTAAGAAGGTCTTTGTCATATTTCTCCATAACTGGAGTAGAAAAACTTGCAAATGAACTGCACCAGTCCAGGGGGAAATCATTGCAGAACCATGGTTTGAATTTCAAGAATTCAGTCAGAATCAAACTCTAAATTTTCTGATACTGTTCATGTGTCCCACTGAGGGACACAACTGAGAAAGTGTCCCCAGGTTCCAGTGTGAGCAGGAAATTGGAGGCAGAGATGACAGGTGGTGTGGGAAATGCAGGCACAGAGAGCTCTCAGGGCCTTGTGCAAACAGGCTCAGAGATTGAGATGGATCCAAGGTTTGACCTAAGACCTTGGAGAAATCTTGGACAATCAGAACATTAACAGTAAAGTAGACAAAAAACAAGAATATAAGTTTGTAGTTGAAGTAGAAATATATTTTACGCAAACAGAAGTCTGTGTTATGTAAGAAAAGAAGTATGATAAGTTATATAGCAAAAATTTTAAAGTTTAGCAGTAGAACCTCTTATGTACTTAACTGTAATTTTAAGATGCATCAATGTAGGTTTGTGAAGTGTTTTATGATTGGTTGTAAAAAGGACACATTGCAGCAAAGCCATGAGAAGCAAAGAAATTAATGATTGGTGTAAAAGGGTGCTAGCAAACTTCACAGAAGTATTTGATTGGCTTAAAACCTAACATTGAGCATTGTAACCAAGAATTAGGCAGGTTCTGATATTATGACTTTGGAGATAACACCTTTAATATCTCACTTTCTATGAGACTGACACCATGAGGCCATAAGCCATCTTTTACAGTATCGCTCAGTTGCCCCGTCCTTTGTAATAATAATATCCTGATAGGCATTTTTTGGACATCAAAGCTGCCAATTAAAGTCAATATGGATTTAAGGACATCTGGTCTAGCCATTAAAATCAATGGGGATTTTGAGGAAATTTGGGGAAATTTGGCAGAAATGTTGGGCTGAATTCTGGGAATTTCCCTTCCAGGATCACAGTGCTGATGCTCTGGAAGTCCTGGATGAATTCCTGGCAGCCAGTTCTGAAACCCTGATCCCACACCTGCGGCCTGTGCTGGAGCTGTGCCTCCAGGAAAGCCCAAAAATCTCCATTTTCAGCCCAAAAACTGGGAATAACACACCTCAAATTTGAATTTTAGCACAAAAGATTTGGTGACATCAGGTCTAGCCATTGAAGTCCAAGGGGATCAAGGCTCACCAGATGTACAACATTGAAGTCATTGGGGGATTTTGGGATACCAGGGCTATCCATTAATAGGGCTTGATTGGCAAGGGTTACTGGTTAAACTGGGAGCACTGGGAGCACTGGGAGCACTGGGAGTACTGGGAGCGGCTAAGAGAAGGCACTGGGGTTACTGGGAGCATTGGGACATAACTGGGACCACTGGAAGTGATAAATAAAAATAAATGGGGATAAACAGGATACCAGAGCTACCCTATTGAAATCAACGGTAATGTAGGGACACCAGGTCTACCAAATAAAAGCAACGATTTTTGGAACAGTAGTTTTAGGGGGCCCCCAGGGGTTGAGGGTGATCCAGGTGTCCAGTGGGGACCCAGGTATATCCAGATGATTTTTGAGGTGATATTTCTGGGGATACCCAGGGGTACTCAGGTGGTTTTGGAGGGGATGCAGGTGATTTTGGGGGGGTACCCAGGTGATTTTGGGGCATCCAGGTGATTTTTGGGGGTACCGAAGTGTACTCAGGTGATTTTTCTGGATATCCAGGTGATGTTTGGGGCACCCAAGTGTCCCAACTCACCATGATGGGCTGGGAAATGATGTTGGCTACCATTACATCCTCTGAGTTGACATGGATACAGATGACCCTTGGCAGCTGTGGGGCTGTCAGGGGGCACCCCAACATTCAGGGCGCACCCCAAAACTCCAGGTGAGGGCCCCAGGGGTGGGAGGGAGCCCTGAGTTACCTTGGGAGAGGATGCAGTGCAGGTACACCCAGGCACCTTGGTCTGTGGGGTCAGTGAAGACGGTGTTCTGCACAAGCTCCAGCTCTGGGGAGAGCAAAGGGGGCACCCAAAATCTCAGGGGGGCAGCGAGGTCGCCCAAATTGATGCTTGTAAAATTTTTATAACCTACAACGAAAGTTATAGGTATGTATTTTATTCAGCACTGAGGTGCATGGGGGATAGCTCCTCCAAAAACATGCACACCTTCAGCAACCTGAGCCTCTCTTTTTATTCTCTACAAACTAGGAATACACAATAAACCTAATACATATTCATTTCCTAACCCCATCTGTCCCTGCTTCATATTAAAATTAGCTCCACACCTCTTTGCCACTGCACACTGCTCCATGTTGGTCACTCTGCTGGTCATCTGGGGGTCCTTGGGATGAAGTAAACCGTCTTCCTCTCAGCTGAACTTTTCACCTCACTTTCTTTGAGCATGCATATTAGTCTTTGGCCATTTTCCATCCCTTGATACCATATTTTGCTGGCTCAGGTATCTAAGGAATCTCCCTTATCTGGAAGGGGCCTTGCTCTTCCATCCTGTTTGTGAATTCTTGCCCCTCTATCTTTTTGTAGCCTTGCCCTGTCCTCCTATTCTTGCAACGACAGAGAATTTTAAGTACTCATAGAGTCTTGTCAGCCCCCTTCCACTTAAAGCATCCTCCTGTATTTTTACCCTTAACTCTAATTTTCATTTGAATTCCCCGTTTCAGTGTCACAATGGCTCCTTGGTTCTATGGGCCCCACAGCTTCAGCCTTGACCCTTGGTTCCATAGGGGTCCTGAGTTTCACAAAGGTCCCCCTGATTCCATGAGTCACCAGAGTGTCACAATGATCTCTTTGGTTCCATGAGGTTCCAGAGTGTCTCCATGGCATCCTTGGATCTGCTTGGATCTGCTGCATTCCTTGTCACAACTGACCCTTGGTTCCATGGTCACCATGGTCGCTGTCAGAGGCTGGATGAGATCAATGTCCCAGACACCTGGGCATGAGCTGTCAATCAGTCACACAGTGGGGTGGTGCTGACCCAGGCTCTGATTGCCCCAGCAATCACAAGTCCCACCTGGGGGAGGCCCACGAAGGCCCAGGGGCTTAAAACACGGAGCAGGCGCTCAGCCCATGGTCCATACCCTGCCTTCTCCTGGGGTCTGTGTCTCACCCACACTGGAACCCCAGGGGTTGGGAGCCATGTGTGTGTCTATCTTCAGAGCTTCTGTCTTTCTGCCTCTCTCTCTTTCCTCTCCTTCTAATGCTCTTTATATGGAACAGTTTTGCGTACCTCAACAATTTAAGTGTTTAAAGGTTTCTTGGTTAAATAGGTTAAGTTAATCAAATTCTTCCTATGATAAGTATTTTATGTTGACTAAGATGTATTAAATCTTTGTAAAAAGTTCCTTGATTTTCTGTACTTTGCCGTAAAATTTTTGTGTCTTTTTGACTTCTTCAGAATATCTGGCTGGTGTTTCTCCTCTGCACCAAGCCCAAGGGAAGATACCTTTGGTCACCCCCAGCATTTCAGTGTTCTGGGGTGTTAAAGCCCTGCAGGCTCACCATGGCCTCTTGTTTCCATCAGGCCCTGCTGTGTCACACTGGCCCTTGGTTCCATGAGCATCTGGAGTGTCACACAGCTTGATGACATTTGTCCTTGCTGCCCCTGCTATCCCACTGCCCCAGCAACAGCCCCGAGCCACCCGTGAGGGACAGGCCCTGCTGGGCCAGGCCTGGGCTCAGGCCTTGGCCTTTCTGCTTCCTTCAGCCAGCCCAGGCCTTGCTCAGCATTGCAGTTCCCTGCTCACAGCCTCGGGCTCCTGCAATCCTGCCCTCAAGGATCTGCTCTCACCAGTCCCTGGGGAGCCTTTGGCACTCCCTGCCCTCAGTGGGGCCCCTGATGCTCCAAGGGACTTGGAGTTTTTGCTTCTGACTCCTTGAGCAGCTTCTTCAACCTTCTCAGTGCCTGGGAGTCCTGGACTCAGCCCCAAATCCACCGTGGGGCTGATTAAAATGAACAAAGTTTTCAGGAGCACCTTGTCTTCTTCCAGTTGTCTTCAAGTTATCAGGGGTTGTGCAGCTGCTTGGAGTCAATTTGGAGTTTTGTTAATGAGGAAGTATTTGGTGTGCATCTCATGACGTTTGTGGTTTTTAATCACATGAATAGTTTTTCATTTTCCATTTTAGAGAAGAGATGACTGAAGCATTCCCCAAGTGATCTTGATGCTGAATGTCTCCTTAGAAGGTCTGGGCACACAGAAGAATGAGCCCCTTGCAGGCTGACCCTGTTTGGACAACCTGCTCCTCACCCCCAGCCTCACCATGTCTGACATCGCCCACCTGGGACTGACATCCCTGTGCCCTGCAGCAGAACCTTGTCCCCTGAGCTCTGCAGCTGGGTGTCCCAGGCCATTGCACCATGTCCCACCTGCTCTCCTCAGGGCTCTGCCTGCACACAGGCCCAGGAGAAATTTTCCTGTTTGTGAGGAAAGAATGGAATAACCTGAGCACGTTTCCTGAACAACAAACCCAACTGAGGAACCACATGTTCAGTCCAGGCTGTCTGGAATGATGTCATCTTCCTACGAGGGACAGTGTGACCAGAAATTATCTCTGTAAGCAGAATTCTCTGAATATTTCAGCTGAATTCTCTGTTCTTTCCCTGGGTCTTTGTTGCAGATGGAAGCTGCTGGTGCCACCCTCACCTTTAATCTCACTTTTGAATGCAGACAGATGTTCCCAGGTGTGTTAAGCAGATGTTGCTCAATGTTTATGCAAAACTTTTGTATCCTCATGGAACCAAGGGGACCCTTGTGACACAGCAGGGGTTCATGGAACCAAGGAGACAATTGTGACATTTCAGAGCCTCACAGAAACAAGGCTCCATTGTGACACTGAGAGGAATCATGGAACCCAGCAGACCATGATGACACATCAATATCACGTGGAACCAATGGTCAATTGTGACAATGCAGATCCAAGGAGACCATGGTGACACTGTGGGACCTCATGGATCCAAGGGGCCACTGTGACACTGAAGAACTTCATGGAACCCAGGGTCCAGTGTGACACAGTGGCGCCTCATTGGAATAAAGGAACCATTGTTGACAGCACAGGAACTCATGGAAACAAGGGGCCCTAGTGACACAGCAGGGCCACATGGAACCAAGGAAATCTGTGACATTTAGGAACCTTATGGAACCGAGGGTCCACTATGGCACTGCAGAAACAAGGAGACCATTGTGACATTATGGAAGCTCATGGAACCAAGCAGCCATTGTGACACTCCAGGACCTCGTTGAACCAGAGAGACCATTGTGACACTCCAGAACCTCATGGAACTAAGGGTTTAATGTGACACAGCAGGGTCCCATGGAACCAGTTGTCCATTGTGACAATGCAGATGCCAGGAGACCATGGTGGCACCATGGAAGCTCAGGGAACCAAGGATCCAGTATGACACAGCAAGGTCTTGTGGTATCATAGAGACCATTGTGACAGTACAGAACCTCATGGGACCAAGATTCCATTGTTATACAGTGACACTTCATGGAACCAAGGAGCCACAGTGACTCAGCAGGGCCACATGGAACCAATGGTCCATAGTGATACTGCAGATCCAGGGAGACCATGGTGATACCACAGAACCTCATGGAACCAAGGGACCAGTGTGACACTGCGGGGCCTCACTGGAGCAAAGGACATGGTTGATGGGACAGAAGCTCATGGAAACTATGGGACACTGTGACACTGCAGAGCCTCATGGAACCAAGGAGACCACTGTGACACTGAGGAATCTTCTGGAACCAAGCAGCCATTTTCACATGGCAGAACCAAGGAGGCCATTGTTGACAGAACAAAACCTCATAGAACTGAGGGGCCATTGTTATACAGTGAGGCTTTGTGGAACCAAGGGGCCATGGTGACACTGTGGGGACCCATGGAACCAAATATTCATTGTGACACTGCAGGGCTGCTTTAACCAATTGTCCATTGTGATACTGCAGATCCAAGAGACCGTGGTGACACTATGGCAGTTCATGGAACCAAGGGGCTGCTGTGACACACCAAGGCCTTGTGGAACCACGGAGAGCCATTGTGGCAGTGCAGAACCAAGGAGACCATTTTGACAGTACGGACCTTAATGGAACCAAGGGTCCACTGTTATATAGCAGGGCCTCATGGAACCAAGGGGCAGTTGTGAAACTGTGCAAGAATTATAATGGAGTCAAGGACAGCACTGATGTTGAAATCCACAGGATAGAAACTTTTGAACACAATTTTGAGTATTTGAAAACAGGTATTCTTTATTACAGCATAGTGGTCACTTGGGCAATCCTTGCTCCATCTTAGTGCCCAGAGCATCGAATGAACATTGAATGAACAGAGTTTTTATCAGACACATTGATTATGTGATTTATTAGCTATCCCACTTCCTTCGACTTTATTTGACATAGTTGCACCCCTTATTGAAAGTCTTTATATGGCTCTTTGGGATCTGTCTTCAATATCCTTCAGTGTCCTTTTTAGGTGGCTGTTCCTCTATCCCCTCTTTTGAGTAAGGACAATATTGTTGTTTTGTAGAACTTCTGTTTTGTCAGCCTTGCAGAGCTGAGCTGGCATCCTCCTTGCATTTTGTGTGACTTCTGTTTGCCTCAGCTACATTCTTTATCCGTTTCACCAAGGCTGTTCTGTTCTGTTCTACTGTCCTTGACAAGAGTAAATGTTGTTCTGTTCTCCTGTCCTTGTCACAGTGCTCGCCCCACATGAGGCGAGTCTGCAACCCCCTCCAACCCATGGGCTTGGGGAGGGCAAGTGTTCCTGAGGGAACAGGGATGGGACAGCTGGGCTGGACTGACCCTAGGGATGTTCCATTCCATGTTATACCACGATCAGCAATAAACTGAGAGTAGTGGGGGGCAAGGGGCATAGGGAAGTGATGCATTTTTTAAGACTTTTATTCAAAAGAACAGCTACACATAAAGAATCCACTCCTGCCACAGCATGGTTAAATATTTTCTGCTGCTAGGAGATTTCCTGTGGATGTGTTTTGCTTCTGTGTATGGCCTTTGCTTTTTGTGGTTGCTTGGTTCATGGGATTTTTTGTTGTTGTGGCTTGGGTCTTGCTTTGTTTCTTTTTTTTTGGTTGGGTTTGATTTCTCAATATGGAACTACCTTTTAACTGAGACATAAGTTTTACCTTTTCTTGTTGCCTGATTGGCCCCTGATGGCAAGAGAAATTTACCCAACTCAGTCATTTTGCCCAATTACATTTTGCAGTCACCATTAACTAGATGAGTTTGGTCACAGACTCCCTGCAATTTGGCAGCATCCACAAAGGAATTGAAAGTGCATTTCATGCCATTGTAGAGAGAATAGAAATGTTCCACACTGGTGGTCAAGGACTGGTCACTGAGGAATGTCACCAGGGAGTGGCTGCCAAGAGGACTCTGTGCCATGGATGACATTTGACCCTGATTGTTCAGCCAAATTCCCACCCACCCCATGTTCCTCTCCTGCAGCACAGCTCTCTCCAATCTCCCTCTGAGGAGAGCACAGCAGACCATGTCCCAGGTCTGGCTAAAGACTGGGCACACAACATCCCCTTCTTTTCCTTCCCACGGGGGTTCTGCAATCCCTGCCTTGTGCTGCCAGTGCCTGGAATGGCTGCAGGAGGATTTGCCACCTGCCCTTCCCTGCTGAGCCTGACCAGTCTGTGACTGTCCCAGTGCCCCTCCCTGCCCTGTTTGCAGACTGGTTCCATGTCTGCCCTTCCCAAGTGCCCAGGACGCTCTGGGATGGCTTTGCCCTTTCCAAGGTGTTTGAGAGAGGTCCACAATGACACTGCCCAGCCTTCTCAACATCCCTGACACCAAAGGCCTTTTCCACATCCCTCAGTTCCAGGTCAGTGCCCAGAACACAGCACAGCCCTGTCCAGGTCCTTGGGGTGGTTCAGAAGGGAGACAGCTCTGATTTCTCCCCACAGACTCCCACACCAATGGTCTCTCTGTGCAGTCCGTGGCTGCACTGAGCATTTTTTCCTGGAATCTCCCTTCCTGGGATGTTTGTCTCTAAGCAGTTCTAACCACAGCCCAGTAATGAATTCAGGTGTTTTCTCAGAGTGAAGTGGCCTCAAGGCACTGTTTGTGCCACCAGAACTGTGCCCCCCCCGCCATGTGCTAATGATGGTGTTTGTGCTCACTCGGGTTCATCTCCCCACACACACATGATGCTCTGCTGAAATCTCCTCAGTACACACCAAACATGGCCTGCTGGGCTGGTCACTTGGTGTCCCTCCAAGCAGGGACAAACAACCTCCTGCAGCTGGGGGAGAGGTCAGTGCTGGGTGTGGTGTTTGCAGGGGCTGGTGTGGGACAATTGCCCTGGGGCACCTTCCCAGGCTGTTCCCAGAACAAACAGCCCAGGCCCTTCCCTGCTGCTCCCTCAGGTCCATCCCAGGAACTCTGATGTGCCAGGACACTGCTGTGTGCCCCCTGCACACTGCCCCTCTGCCCCAGGCACTGGGCTTTGCTTGGCCAGGGCATTCCTGGAGCACATCGCTGACAGCAGCTCTGGAAGAGAGCAAAGCCTTCCTGCCCTGCCCTCAGAAGATGCCCTTTGCTGATGGAGCTGCTGTGCTGGAGCCCAGCTGTGTCCCAGCAGTGCCCATGGCCTGTCCCTGCCTGTGGGCACAGCACGGACACACAGCAGGACAGTGACCAAGCTGCCAGAGCACTGCGGCCTCACAGCCACAGAAGGGCTGGCAAGGAGAGGGTGGAGTTGGGAAGAGCAGATGTGGGAAGAGCCAGGGCCATTGTCCCTGGCTGTGCTGCTGTGCTGGGAGTCTCTTCCCTCCACCTCTGCCCACAGGCACTGCCCTGCAGAGACAGAGAAGGGCTGAGGAAGGATCCTGGACACACAGGGCAGGGCAAGCACTTGTTTTATTTAAATGCAGAGGAGAAAGACCTCTTGCATATCTTTGTGTTTCAAAAAAAAGGTAGATATTCATGAAAAAATGCAAAGAGTAACACTACAGTATTTTGTAAGAAATATTACAACAATAGAAAAAGATACCGTAGAAAAAACAGACAAGTATGGAAAAAAAAAAAGGTGAGCTTGTAGAGAGTTACATTCTGAAGATTATGAAGCAGAAAAGTTTAATGCTTCAGAAAATACAGAGTCATGAATTTTCTCAGGGCATCCTTGAGCTCCTGGTTCCTCAGGCTGTAAATGAGAGGGTTCAGGGCTGGAGGCACCACTGAGTACAGAACTGACACTGCCAGATCCAGAGATGGAGAGGAGATGGAGGGGGGCTTCAAGTAGGCAAACATTGCAGTGCTGACAAATAGAGAGACCACAGCCAGGTGAGGGAGGCAGGTGGAAAAGGCTTTGTGCCGTCCCTGCACAGAGGGGATCCTCAGCACAGCCCTGAAGATCTGCACATAGGAGAAAACAATGAACACAAAACAGCCAAATACCAAACAGGCACTAACAGCAATGATCTGAAGTTCCCTGAGGTAGGATTTGGAGCAGGAGAGTTTGAGGATCTGGGGTACCTCACAGAAGAACTGGCCCAGGGCATTTCCATAGCACAGGGGCAGGGAAAATGTATTGGCTGTGTGCAGCAGAGCATTGAGAAAGCCACTGGCCCAGGCAGCTGCTGCCATGTGGGCACAAGCTCTGCTGCCCAGGAGGGTCCCGTAGTGCAGGGGTTTGCAGATGGACACGTAGCGGTCGTAGCACATGATGGTCAGCAGTGAAAACTCTGCTGACATGAGGAACAGAAAGAAAAAGAGCTGAGCAGCACATCCTACATAGGAGACGGTCGTGGTGTCCCAGAGGGAATTGTGCATGGCTTTGGGGACAGTGGTGCAGATGCAGCCCAGGTCAGTGAGGGCCAGGTTGAGCAGGAAGAAGAACATGGAGGTGTGCAGGTGGTGGCCGAAGGCTACGGCGCTGATGATGAGGCTGTTGGCCAGGAGGGCAGCCAGGGAGATGGCCAGGAAGAGGCAGAAGTGCAGGAGCTGCAGCTGCCGCGTGTCTGCCAATGGCAGCAGGAGGAAGTGGCTGATGGAGCTGCTGTTGGACATTTGGTGTGTCTTGGCATGGGGATCTGTAAGAAAAGTAATCATGGAATAGTTCAGTTTGGAGAGGATTTTAAATATCCCAGCCCGGATTGGTGGCACTTTCCCCCCACTGTCTGCCCAGGGCTCAGCTGCCTGGAGCTGTCCCTGCCAGCAGCTGCTTCCCTGTGCCAGGGCTGGGCCCTGCCAGTGCTGCCAGAGCCCAGCCCAGCCCTGGGGGCTCAGCTCTGCCCTGCACACCCCTCCCAGCACAGGGCACTGCCCAGGGTCAGCTATGCTTCTGCAGGCCCTGATGGCAACATCACAGCTACCCTGAGGAGGCTGGAAAAATGACACTGATGCTGCCTGTGAGGGACCCTGTGCTGATTTCTTTCACTGCCTGCTTTATTAAGATCTCAGAGATTTTTTTTTTATTTTTCTGAACCAAAACTGAGAGATTAATATCTATGTGAAATTTCCTTCACAGGCAAGCCAGAGCAGTAGATTAAAAAAGCAGGATTTTCCCTTCTAGACAGCCACTCACTCTCTCTGCTCCCTGTATAATCTCCTTGGACATATTCTGGAGTTAAATGTCATGGTGGGAGAAGCCCTGAACAATGCAGCATCCTCACCACACAAGGACAACCACTCCAAGCCTCACCAGCTGTCTCATTCCACCCAGACCTTGTCCCCCAGTGCTGGGAGCAGCTCCCAGGGCTGGCTGAGAGCTGTCCCTGGCAGGCAGCTGAGTCCCTGCCCCAGCACAGCACCCTGGGCTGCAGGACCCTGCTCTGCACCACAGCCCTGGGCACCCCTGGCTGCTCTACACAAGAGATCATCAGAGAATGTACTCACACAGTCTGCAGGCATTGGGATGTTCCAGCTTTAGGAGATGACTGCAGGAGCTGCAGCTGCATTGTCCTGCAGCCAGAGGCTTCCTGTGTCAAGGGCTGGGAGTGATTCTGCCCCAGGCACTTCCCAGCATCTTCCCAGCCCTGACTGATTGAAGCTCTCTGTGCCTCTGTGCTGTGCCTGGGGTGGCTGCAGGCAGTGCCCCAGCCCTGCTGGGCTGGGAGAAGAGCTGCTCATCAAGAGAAATGTGTTTTTGAAGCTCTTCTTGGTTGACAGGATCGCCTTCTGTGCCAGGAGCCCAGCCCAGCTCATCAGCACAGATACAGCACGAGGACTTTAATGACCCTCTCAGGGATTGAAGCTGAGTCTCTTAGCATCAGTCCCTGAGTGGGAGCTGAAAAACATCTCAAGAACTCCATGTCACAATCAAACTCCAAAGTTTCCTAAAGTTTTAATGGATCCCACTGAGGGACACAACTGAGAAAGTGTCCCCAGGTTCCAGTTAGAGTAGGAAATTGGAGGCAGTGATGACAAGTGGGGACAAAGAGAAGCCAAGTCTTGGTGCACTGGGGCAGAGCAGGGTCTGTGCCACCAAGGGCTGGGAGGAGACACCTTGTCCTGAGCCACTGGGGCCTCCTGGCACAGCCCCAGCAAGGCTGGCCACTGTCACCCCTTGTCCTGCCCTCAGCATCCCCCCACATCCCAGTGGCCTCAGGGATGTGCTGGGATGAGTCCCTGGGGAGCCTTGGTCAGGAATGGCCCTGGGGTCTCCTTCATGCTCCCAGGAACTGCAGGTTTTTCAGAGGACTTTGGGTTTTGCTTTTGCCTTGGAGTCTCTGAGAGCTTTGTGCAATCATGGCCTCCAATTATCTGCTTTAATGAGTCCCTTGAGAGACTTTGTCAGTAACAGCACTCAGTAAGGCTCATTAATGATTCAAGGTACTTCAGTTTTTTAAGGTACTTTCCTTCCTCCTTTCTCGTCTGAGAGATTTTTGGGCAGTCTTGGCCTCCCATTTATTCCTCCAAGGAGTCCATGAGGAGCCTGCGTTGGGGATGGATCTCAGTGGGACCCATTAATGCTTTGAGACACTTTGGGTTTTTCTTCTGACTTGGACTCCTGGAAAGGTTTGTGCAATCTCCTCTCAGGCCCTGAGGTTCAAGGGCTCAGCACCAAATGCTCCACGGGGCTGATTGGGATCAAGCTCGTCCTGAGAAACCATGGCTCTGCCTTGATTTCCATCTGGTCTGGTGCCATTCATTAGGAAGATTTTCAAATCCAGTTATGGAGACATATTTCTAAGAGATTCTGAGAAATGCACAATCTTATTTTAAAGGGTGTATTTCATTACTATTCTCTTTAGAGCAGGGGTGATTGCAGCATTCTGTGATTGATATTCATCCATGGTCTCTCCTCAGGAGGTCTGGCCTGCTCAGAGAAGCTGTGCCATGAGGTCTGAGCCACTGTGGACAACCTTGCTGCACATTCCCCAACCCCATCCTGTCTGTCCTTACTCACCTGGGACCTGCTTAGTTTGGAGAATTGGCAACATTCAGGAAAAGAGATGCTTTTCCTTTTTTTTTTTTCAGTCTAAAACTCCTTAATTTCCTCATTGAAAACAGACACCTTCCATTAGTGTGTGCCAGCCCAAGGTACCATGATCAGGTTCCCCTTTCCAAACTCAGAAATCTGCAATGAATGTTTCAGACCTCTGGACTCTTTGGTTCCCTGAGGCCCTGCAGTGTCACAAAGGCCCCTTGGTTCCATGAGGTTCTGTTCTGTCACAATGGAGATTTGGGTCCATGGGGCCCCACGGTGTCACAATGCTCTTTTGGGTTCCATGAGTCCTTGCTCTGTCACAATGGACTTTTGGCTCCTCGAGGTTCCATACTCTCAACAATTGTCTCTGTAGTTCCAGAGTGTCACAATGGACTCTTGGTTCCAGGTGGCCCCACAGTGTCACCGTGGTCTCCTTGGTTCCACAAGGCCGTGCAGTGTCACAATGGCTCACAGGTTCCATGAGACCCAACAATGTCACAGTGGCCCCTTGGTCCCATGAGTTTCCCCAGTGTCACAATGGTTCCTTGGCTCCACGTGGCCCAGGTGTCTCACAATGGACTCTTGGTTCCGTGGGGCCCACAGTGTCACAGGGGTCTCCTTTTTCCAGCAAGCTCCACTGCCATGCCAAATGTGTGGGAAGAAGGAGAAGGGGACATTTGGAGTGATGGTTTTTGTCTTCCCAGGGCACAGTGACGTGGGCTGGGGCCCTGCTGTCCTGGAGATGGCTGAACACCGGCCTGCCCATGGAAGGGCTGAGAGACAACAACCTCTGTGCATGGAACTACAACAGCAGAGAGCTCAGGCTGAAGGCTGGGTTTAACAGACTGTCACCAGCACAGGAACCATCAATGTGAGAGGAAAGATGTGTGCTCATGTCTTTACAAATCATTTGGTGGGTGAAGGGATGGGTGTTAAGGTGTTTGAAATGGGTTGTAACATTTCTACTGACTTTGGCCACAGGTTTGTTACCGGGCCCAGCCAGCTTGGCTCCTGACACAGACAAGGGTTTTCACTGGTTTCTACTGGTTTTTACCTATTTTCCTTGTTTGTAGAGGTGCATACTGGTTGTTTCTTGTCTATACTGGTTTGTACTGATTACTACTGCTTTGTATTGCACAGCTGGTTACTGTTTTTTACTGGTTTTTACCACTTATACTGGTCCATACTGGTCCATACTGGTTTATACAGGTTTCAGGGTGCCATCAGAGCTGTCGTTTGTGGGGCAGATCCTGGGGCTGAACCCCAAATCCTACGGGGTGTGGCACCACCAGGGCTGGGTGCTGGGCCGCACTGCAGCGCCCCCTGCTGGCCGGGAGGACCAAGCACTGTGCGAGAACCTCCTGGTGGCCGACCCCTGCAACTGTGAGTGGGTTGTACTGGTTTGTACTGGTTTGTACTGGTTTGTGCTGGGATGGGGTGCTGGGATGGGGTGCTGGGGGGTTACTGGTCTGTACTGGGTTATACTGGGATGTGGTACTGGGAGTGACTGGTTTATACTGGGTTATACTGGGATGGGGTGCTGGGGGTTACTTGGTTATACTGGTTTGCACTGGGATGGGGTGCTGGGGTGTTAGTGATTTGTACTGGGTTCTACTGGGAAAGGGAACGGGGTGTGTGAGTGCCCCCTGCTGTCTTAAGGACCTGGCGGCTGACTGCGAGTTAAAATGGTTTATATTGGGATGGGGTGCTGGGGGTCACTGGGTTATAGTGGGATGTGGTTCTGGCAGTGACTGGATTGTAGTGGTTTATATTGGGTTATATGGGGATACTCTGGATTTTACTGGGTTAAACTGGGATTTACTGGGTTATACTGGGAGGGGGCTTAGGAATGCTTGGCACTCCACTGGGATCAGCTTCTGGGGGTGAGGGCCTTACTGATTTATACTGGGATGGAACTTGGGACCTACTGGGAGTGACTTTAGATTATGCTGGCCTTACTGGTTTATACTGGGAGGTGCCGCTATGGGCTCAGGGGCTCAGGCGTGGCTCCCAGTGCTTACTGGTTTATACTGGTGCGCTCCCAGTATAAACCTGGGAGCCCCAGTACCACACTGGGAATGGGTTTGGGTGCATGAGGCCTTACTGGTTTATACTGGGAGCTGCTGCCACAGGCCTCAGGAGCTCAGGAGTGGCTCCAAGTGCTTACTGGTTTATACTGGTGCCTTCCCAGTCCACACCTGGGAACACTGGTAGGCACTTCTGGCCGGGCAGGACCTCAAGACCAAGCTGGCCTTCACCAGGGCCTTGCTGATCCTCAACTTCTCCAACTTCTCAGCCTGGCAACACTGCCTGTGGCTGCTGATGCCCACCAGGAACTACGGCAAGGGCACTGCCCCCTGGAAGGCTGAAGGAAGGCGAGGGATTCCCTAAAAAACTCCCCCAATTTTGCGAGATCCCCAAAATTTTCCAGCCCGTCCCTCGCCTAAAGTGGGAGCTGGTGTGTTCTGTTGCACTGAATGGTTCGACCTGGTGTTCCTACATCCCTATTGACTTCAATGTGTAGACCTGGTGTTCCTAAATCCCCACTGAATTTAATAGGTAGACCCGAACTCCTGGATACCTGGGTGCCCCCATCGAGATATTGGGATTTCCCACGGTGTGCCCCTGAGATTTTGGGGTGCCTCCTTTGCCCACCCCAGAGCTGGAGCTGCTGCAGAATACCATCTTCACCAACCCCATGCACCAAAGCACCTGGCTGTACCTGCACTGCATCCTCTCCTGAGGTAACTCAGGGCTCCCTCCTACCCCTGATGTCCTCACCTGGAGTTTTGGGGTGCCCCCGAATGTTGGGGTGCCCCCCGACAACCCCACAGCTGCCAAGGGTCATCTGTGTCCACGTTGACTGAGAGGATGGTGGCCATCATCTTCTCCCGGCCTGTCAGGGTGATTCAGGGCACTTGGGTGCCTCAAAAATAGCCCTGATATCCCCAAAAATTATCTGGGTACATCTAGATACTGCCCAAAATCACCTGGATCCCCCCCCAGCAATCACCTGGGTACACCTGGATATCCCCAACAATCACCTGGGTACCCCCAGAAATCACCTGGATATACCTGGGTACCCCCTGGACACCTGGATCACCAAAAACCCCTTGGGACCCTCAAAACGAGTGTCTCAAACATCCTCATTGCTTTGATAGGGTAGACCTGGTGACCCTAAACCTTAGTGCCTTTAAAGGCTAGGCCTGCTGTCCCTAAATTCCTATTCATTTCAATGGGTTAGCTCTGGAGGCCTGTTTATCTCCATTTATCTCTACAAATCCCTCCCAGTGGCCCCACTTTTGCTTCAGTGCTCCCAGTCACCCCATCGTCCCCCTTTAGCCCTTCCCAGTGCTCCCAGTTTGAACAGTAACTCTTCCCAATCAAGCCCTATCAGTGGGTAGACCTGGTGTCCCTAAATCCCTATTGACTTCACAGGGGTAGACCTGGTGTCCTTCAATCCTTTTTTACTTCAGTGAGCAGAGGTGATGTCCCAATATTTTTGGTGCTAAAAATCACAATTTTGGGCTTGGAATTTCCAGCTTTCAGGCTGAAAATGGACATTTTTGGGCTTACCTGGAAGCACAGCTCCACTATGGACAGCAGGTGAGGGATCAGGAATCTGGGATTGGCCTCCAGGAATTCATCCTGGGCATCCAGAGCATGGGCACTGCAATCCTGGAGTGGAAATTCCCAGAATTCAGCCCAAGATTTCTCCGAAATTTCCCCAAATTTCCCCATTTTAGGACCAAATTTCACCAGAAGCCCATTGTCTTCAATAGATAAACCAGGTGTTCCTAAATCCCTATTGACTTTAATGGGATACACCTGGTGTCCATAAGGCCCTATTGATTTCATTAGTCATGTCTGATGTAAAAATTGTGTATTGGGAGATTGATATTACAAGAAATGGGGCAACTGAGAGACGTTGTAAAAGATGGTTTATGGCCTCATGGTGTCAGTCTCATAGAAGGGTGAGACATTAAAGGTGTTACATCCAACACCAAACTATCAGGAGCTGCCTCATTCTTAGTTACAACGTTTTATGTTCTTGTTTTATCCAATCAAATACTTCTGTGAAGTTTGCCAGCATCCTTTTACACCAATCATTAATTGCTTTCCTTCTCATGACTTTGCTGCAATGCATCATTTTTCAACCAATCATAAAACACTTCACCAACGTACATTGATATATCTTGAACTTCTAACTAACTTTATAACAGGTTCTATTGCTAAGCTTTACAATCTTTTACTATCTTACTTAACATACTGCTTTGCTTACATAATGCATATTTCTGTTTGCTTAAAACATATTTTTACCTAAACTAAAAACTTATATTCTTGTTTTATATAAATTTTCCTTTTAATGCTCTGATTCCCCAAGCCTTCTCCAAGGTCTTAGGTCAAACTTTGGATCCATCTCAATCTCTGAGCCTGTATGCACAAGGCCCTGAGAGCTCTCTGTGCCTGCATTTCCCACACCACCTGTCATCTCTGTCTCCAATTTCCTGCTCACACTGGAACCTGGGGACACTTTCTCAGTCGTGGCCCTCAGTGAGATCCATGAACAGTATCAGACACTTTGGAGTTTGATTCTGTCCAAATTCTTCAGAGGTTTCCTGGAAAACAACAGTTCTGCCTTGATTTCCTTCTGGTCTAGTCCAGTTCATTTGGAAGTTTTTCAACTCCAATTATGGAGAAATATGACAAAGAGCTTCTTAGAAATATCCATTCCAATTTTCAAGGCTGTATTTTATTACTGTTGTCTTTAGAGCAGAGGTGACTGCAGCATTCTGTGATTGATATTTGTGAGAAATGGATTTGTAAAGGATTCTCAAAGCCTGACTGAAAGCTCACACAGTCTTGTACATCTGCATGCAAACTCTGAGATAAGGTGTGCTGACTCAGAATGGCCCTGGAATAGAGAAGACATTGCTGAGAGACAGATTGAACTAGAAAGAAGTTTCAAACCATGGCCTTGCAAAAAGACCAGATATTTTGGAGAATTAGAACTGTGAAAAATCCATTGTGGCATGACCATGTGGAGTAAAAGACGAGGTGATTGGTGTTAAAAGTATTAGCACCATTGTGTAGCAAAAGCTAATAGGCTGAAAAATATTTATAAAATATTGTAACCAGGAAATAACTTGGCTTCTGATGGAATGACATTGAGTTTTGCATCTCTTATTTTTCACCATTCAATGAGACTGATAATGGAATAAAATCTTTTTAAAAATGCGTCTCTCTGTTGCCCCGTTTCTGTAAAGCTGGGATTTTCCAACAGTGCTGAGTCCCTGGACATCGGTCCCTGAGAAGGAGCTGAAGGAAAACTTCTCAAGAACTCAAAATTAAATTAAAACTCCAAAGTCTCTTGAAGTTTTGATGGGTCCCACTGGGGGATATGACTCAGAAAGTGTCCCCAGGTTCCAGGAAAAGAAAAACACTGGAGGCACTGATGACAGGTGGGGACAAACAAGGGAAAGGAGTCTCTGATGCTGAGCACACCTGGATGTGTTTCAGGAATGCCAGGGGCCAAGGGCTGAGCCCCAGCCCCTGGCAAGGCAGATCCTGTCCCTCCCTCATTGCTCAGGGCTCTTCCCGGGCCACTGGGCTCTGGCCATGTGCAATGCCAAGGGCAGCACCATGGGGCGGCCCCTGCAAGGCTGCTGAGCAGGGACAAGGAGGCAATGAGGCCCCAGCACAGCAAGGCTCACTTGTCCCCTGCTGGCCTCAGGCCCAGGGCCAGCCTGCATGGCCCAAGTGCTGCAGGAGTTGGCTCTGTCAGGGCCTTTCAGCTGCTGCCCATCCCTGTGGCCTCTGCAGCCCAGGCTGTCCTACGGTGTCCATGCCCTGCGCCTCTGTCCCTGCAGGCTGTCGTCATCCCCCGGCTGCCCCACCTCGCTGGCCCCTTCCTTTGCTGACAGCTCTGCCTCCTGCCTGCCTCTGCCTGGACACACAGAGTCTTGGGCTGCTCCAGACTCCTTCTGGTGGATGTGCTGAACCACAGCCCTTTCATAGAAGGAAAATTTCTCCTAGTGTCCAGTCTGGGCCTCCCCAGCTGCCCTTGGCATTAATTCTTTCTTTCTCAGGCTGTTTTCCACTATGTCAAAAGGATCCACCATCTCTGAAACCACTGTTCAATCCCTCCCAGGGCTCTCTTCTGCTGTCCTCAGTTTCCACTCCATTGAGCACAGAGCTTCTTTGTCCCTTGATAGTGGTCAAGTGTTTGAACCCAAGAGCCCTTGGACAAGAGGGATCGCTCTTTTCCATAGGAAGGAAACCACAGAACCCCAGGGTTTTGAAGGCAGATGAGAAGCACTCACCAGAGGCCAAGGCAGGCCAGACCTGTCTGTCCTTACAGCTTCTGTCTGAAAGCAACCTTTGGATATATGGGGAGTTTTGGAGGTGGAATTCCATTTCAGCCATGGGTTCCTGGACTAGAAAGACAGTTCTCCATAGGAAGGAAAGGGTAGAGTCCCAGTGTTTCAAAGGCTGATTAGATGCAGCCCCAAGGAGGCCAAGGCCAGCCAGAGCTTTTGTCAGGGAGGAATCCTTGAACAGACAGAATTTGGGAGGCCAAATCCCACTTTTGTCTATGGACATCTGGATGAGAAGGACAATTCTTTTCCCTAGGAAGGAATGTAGGGAGCCCTGGTGTTTCAAAGGCAGACAAGAGCTGGCCCACAGGAAGCCAAGGGAACCTAGACAGTCCTGGCAGCTTTTGTCTGGGACCTATCCTTGGAATTTTGGAGGTGGATTCCCAATTTTGGCCATGGATGCCTGGACTTGAAAGATGTTTTTTCCATGGGAAGAAAAGCACAGGTCCCCAGTGTTTTGAAAGCAGATAAGAGGTGGCCCCCAAGAGGCCAAGGCCAGCCAGAGCTGTGTGTCCTGGCAGGTTTCATATGGGAATAATCCTTGGATAAAATCAAATTTGGAGGAGGTATCCCAATTTTGGCCATGAACCCCTGGAGGAGAAGGACAGCTCTTTCCCATAGGAAGGAAAGCACTGAACTCTAGTGTTTCAGGGGCTGATGAGAAATAGCCCCCAACATGGCAAGTCAGCTGGACCAGTCAGGCAGCCCTCAGGAGGCCCAGCCAACCAGACCTGTTCCATGTTCTTGTACCCTTGGGGCCCTGACATCACAACTGCCCCTTGGTGTTGTGTTCTGCTGCAGTGAGGGGCACAACAGCTTCCCTGGGCCCTGGAGTCTTAGACCTCAGGCAGCCATTAATGACCAACAGGAAAAGACGTAAACAGGATGGGTCTTGGTTTAGCAGAACCCGGGATCCTTTATTGAACCAGGGACCAAGACAAGAATGAGGGTAGAGTCATGGGTTTTATATGCCAGGGTACAGGTGGAGTTTAGGTTCAATTACGAGAGAAGCAGGGGACTGCAAAGGGGTGGGTCAAGGAGGATAATCAATGGGAAGAACTAAGGCGGGAACACTACAGTCAAATTTAAACCAATGAGGGTACAGGAAAAGAAGATCATTCTGGGGCCATTCCTTATCTGACAAAATGAGTGGAGTATCTTTTCCTGGGCTTGCAGGAGCATGCCCCACAGGGTGGAGAGGCCCTGAAGTACAGAATGGCCCCTTGATTCCATTGGGCCCCTCTGTTACATGAGTTCTTAGTTCTATGGAGCCCTGTAGTTTCACAATGGTCTCCTTAGTTCCATGGTGCCACACAGTGTCACAACAGCCCCATGATTCCATGAGGCTCTGTGATGTCACAATGGTTTCATTGGTTGCACGAGGCTCAGCAGTTCCACAATGGCCCTTGAAGTATAAAAATAGTGTCAGCGGGTTCCCCTGCTGCTTCACAATGGCCTCCTTTGTTCCATGATGCCTCATAGTGTAACAATGGTATCCTTGGTTTCACAGAGTCAGAATGGTCCTGTGGTCTCATGGAGCCTGTCACGATCCGCTATGAATACAGAGCGGGGGTCGTGATGGTTCTTTTGATCTTAAAGGTGCAAACAGGCAAAATGCAGGGGACAAAATCAGTTTATTCAACAGCAGAAAATCAGTTTATTCAACAACAGCAATGCATTTCATCAAATGCCAACAATTCAGTTACGGTAAAGGGGAGAGGTATAGGAAACAAAGTATAGGGAGAGAGGAAGGAAAGGAAGGGATAGGAAAATAGCTACCAACAGATGAGATGGGCGTCCTCACGGGTCATCCGATAGACGAGTCTCAGTCCATGGGGAGATCTCGGGGGTCTTCTCCAGGGGGTAGACGAGTCTTCATCAGTGGAGAGATCTCAAAGTGTCTTTTCCAGAGGGTCGCTCTTTTATAGTCCTTCTCCAAAGCGAGTGGCCTCTAGCCAAGAGGTGGGAAGATTTATGGACCATTGTGTGGTGCTGCAGGAGACAGGTACGGTCAAGCAGTCCTCAGTTGGTACAACACAGTCTCTGGTTGGTGCCATGACAGCACAGTCCAGTGAACACAATACACCAGCACACAGTCACGAGCATCCACCTTGGCCCGGCCAGGAAACCATTGTTCGGAGTCAGCCTGGGTGGGGTCCTCGAGGTCTCCTTGCGACGGTCAGGAGGCAAAATCGAGGGGAACTTCGGACCGACCCTTACACCACCCCGTGACTCACGATTGTCGTCAAGAGTGCCCTTTTGTAGAGTTGTAGTGAAGTCTTCAGTTGTGGTGTCTTCAGGACTCGTCCGAGTTGGTAGCATATCCCGGAAAACAGAGACAGGAAAGTAGGAAAAAGATAAGGGACAGGATAAGGAAAAGGAGAAAAGGGAAAACAAAACAGATTAATTATGTTCAATTTTGTTGATTGCTAACGACTTCAAATGATTTGTTCAATTCTTTAAATTTTTTCAATTTTGATTAGAAATAAATCAAGTTTTAAAGCAAGTTTTTGATTAAACAATTCTAATTGAAATTAGAAGATTAAAAAAAAAAAATATTCATTTTTTATTTTATTTGAAACCTTGTGTCAATAACCCTAAGGATGTCAACAGTAGCCGATCTGGGTATATCTGTCACAGATGTCAATTGTGTTAATCGTTTCGTTATTCTCCAAGTCATGATGTATAGAATTGCTGACAAAACAAGACCAATTAAAACTAAAATCAAAAGAACAATGGTGGGATGACACAATTTGTTCAGGACACCTGTAGCAGTAGGTGACTACTCAAATAGAGTATCCCACCACCTGTGTTCAGCATCTGTCTTTACCCTTTCCAAAACACGATGTATTTTGTCCACATTGTGATGAACGGCTATTAGAATTTTCTGTCCGTTTTTCTTGATCTTCTCCAAAATTTCAATCAGATCTTGGTGGAGCAACAATTGCTTCACCAGAGAGAGGTTCATTCCAATTGGAGTGGGCAATAGATGGTGGATCAGTGTGTAATTTGACTGCAAAAGATGGTGAGAAGTAACTGGGGCTACATAGGAAAAATCACATCCTGAAATCCTAGTAAAGTTGCAGACACAAAAGTTTGAATGATTTTTAGTATTCAGTACCAAATTTTCTATAAAAACACTATCACAAGCAGTTCTAAAGCATGCACATCCATTGCCTATATATACTAATACAGTTTCAGCAATCTCATTTGGATGAATTTCAAAGTTACAAACATTCTGTTCTGTGTCCAAGCAGATATCTTGAGCTCTGATTGCATTACTTTCACAGATAAACCCTTGTTGTTCCTGGACAATGCAAGTTTCCAAATTGACAGTTTGCCACCTCCCACCAATTTGACGGGCCCATTCCCTATGCTCGAAAGGATAGAGAATAGCTCCGTCATGGTTCAGCCCCAGTGCAATGATGGGGAATATTGAATGCACTGAAGCATTACGAATTGTCAGTACAAAGGCTGTGGCAGTGTTTGTGCTGGGATCATAGGTAAAATTTACTAAGTTCCACCAGGACTGGAATTATTTTTCAAAATCAGTGGCACTGTCCCAGACTATTTTTCGGATTTCAGTGGGAAAAGTGCCTTCCTCACCTTCTCTTATAATTAAAGCAGCAACTGACTGCATCCACAACTGGGCCTGGATACAACTGAGAGCCAAAGAAATGCAATTTTGAGTAGCACCAAGTGCATCGATTATCAATTTGTGGTCATTTACGTTTACCTTTTCCCAACTTGGTAATATGTTTGATAACAACCATTGTTGGGTCCCCAAAGCTGTTAAGGCTGTTTGTAGGGGCCGTTGTAATTTGATTACATCTCCAGCTGTGGTAGCCAATTTATTCATTAGTACTTTCTGAATCGATGCTATTCAAAATTTCCAATCCTGTTCCCACAACACCGGTTATGTCTCTTGCCATTCGTTTTTTAGCAGGATTTCGTTTCCGCAGTCAGGTTGTTCATCCCTCAAAAGAAGTCTGTAGAAAGGGTGAACAAGCTGGTTGGACTTCTGAGACACTATTTTGCATCAATAATTTGATTTGTTTGAGAGACCATGCCGGATTAAACAATATTTGTTGTTGGCCAGTTTTTCTAATTACATAAGGTCCAAATTGAAAAATCGTAGGGCTTAGCACAACTGGAGGTTGGGTAGTAGGTGTTACAACATTAACATCAAGTTCTCCCCAGTATTTTGTATCATTTTTTCCACACATGATTTTATAGGAAAATTGTACAGCAGTTAGGTTTAGACAACAGTCTTGATTTTGGGGTTTGCAATATAAAGTCCGGCCATGAGATCCTATGCCATAACTGTATGCAGGTTCAGTGAGGGATCCAGTTGTTAATTTACAAGTTATTGCGACATTATCACCTTGTGTCACCAAGAAAGGAGGGAAAACCTTGTTTTTGTCATCTAACACTAGGGGGGTACTTACACCACGGTATATAACTACGGCGGTTAGCGTGGGTTTTTCTATAGCATTTATTCTGAATTTATAGGTCAGGCCTTTCAAGCTGGACTCATCTGTTGCGTTATTCTGCCAGGAGCATGTTACATAGGTTGGTCTGGTTAAAGTAAAGTTATGCCAACAGTCTGTAAGTTCATCTGCACAAAGCTTTGTAACTTCAACGTTGTTGGTGTCAGGGTCCAGGGTATAGTTACCAACCTTCCTTTGGCGACAGCACAATATTAGGGGAGCTTGTTTTTTACATGTCCATGCTGTTGTGGGGCAGAGACTCGCCGTGATGTTAGGGTGCAAACTACTGGTTATATCTGATTTTAAGTAATTCCCGGTGATTGTAATGGTGGTGGCTTTCTCATGAAGGGATTTTTCCACTTTTCTGCATCCTACCTTGATTTCTTCACCAATTATTCCTGTTAGTACCCTAGTCCAGTCCTTTTTGTCCCAACCCCAGTCACTTGAACGGTATACCTCAGAATCATGCAGTACTACCGTCGCAAGGCTTGGGTGACGATCTCTGGGGTAGGGTCCTAGAGCACTGGTATGCCTGATGGAAGCTTCAGACCACGGCCACTCGGCCGAGTTTTGGCCATGGTGTGGTGGTAGGATACAGAAAAATATCAAAAAGATGATCATGGTTCGTCCAGTCCCCATGTCCCTCGGTGGTCTTCTGTGAAAGCAAACATAACAGAGTCTGCCACCAAAAGGCAGGAGGTCAAAATGATGGAACAATCCAACGGGTACTTATCCGATGCTCTTTTCCCAGAGCATTGGTGGCTACCCATGCATATTTATTTAGAGGAGTTTTTAGTACTAGTGGTACTTCTCCTACAGTAGGGAGGTTTACCAAAACAGGTTGCCCAGGATAATGGACTGGATTTTTGGAATCATTAGGTCCCTGTAGTGCAGGAATGATGCTTGGGGCTTTTAGACAAAAAGCAGTTATTTTGGGACACCCGTTTACCCCCCATCTATCATTTATACCTTTTACAGCTTGCCATTATCGAAGATCCCAACCTCCCTCATGTGGCTTTAGGAGTCGCTTTAGAAGACCATTGGTCCTTTCTACAATCCCGTTGGCTTGAGGATAATAGGGGGTGTGAAAAGTCCACTTTATTCCTTCTTCCCTTGCCCATTCCTGTACTACTTTAGCAGTAAAGTGGGACCCATTGTCAGATTGAATCTCCTGCGGCTTTGGAAATGTTCCAAACCATTCTCGCAATGCCTTAACAGTATTTTCTCCTGTAGCTCTATTAAAGGCTTCAGCTTGGACTAACCCTGAAATTATTTCCACTCCCACCAGCACGAAGTGTTTACCACCAGACTTCTTAAAGGGGCCGATATAATCTACCCGCCACACGTCCCATAAGCCTTTACCTTTCCTTAAGTGCAAAGGGTCATCTTCCAAAGGATGCCTTTCTAGTCGTCTGCGGCATTGCTCACAAGCTGATATGCATGTTTTACACATTTCCCTGGTGACAGGCCAGCCACGAGCAAGGGCTTCTTTGTATAAATCTTTTGCACCTGTGTGTTGTCTTTTTATATGCAACCATTCTAACAGGTGTTCCCAATCTTCTGTAATTTGTTCCTTTTTCAGGGGACTTAGTCTTGCTAACTCATCAGCAGCATTATTCCATTCACCAGCTAAATTTCCATCTGTCTGATGAGAAGCCACCCACCCCACAGCAAAGTTCCCGTGACTTGCTATATCTAGAATTTCTTGCCATTTTTCCTTGTGCCATACTGGGATTCTGTTGACTTCCCAATCATTTTGCTGCCAGAAAGGAAGCCACTCTGTACATCCTTTAAACACGGCATAGGAGTCAGTGTAAATACAAACAAGAGAGGTATTATGTGCCTCCTGCTTGAAAACACTCCAAACGGTAATCAATTCACCAACCTGAGCGCTACCTTCTCCCTCAGTAATAATTCGTTCACCAGATGAAGTATGAAGGGCTACTGCTCTGTATTTCCACACTTTTCCCTCTCGTTTAGCAGAGGCATCAGTAAACCAGGAATTCACTGATTGTTCAGGGGAGAAAGGAGGGGCCACTTTAATTACTGAGGCAGGTTTATCGTGGCTGTTAGCCAAATTCTCAGTTTCTTGTATAGCCAGACTTTTTGCAGCTCCTTCTGTTACAGAGAAGATGTTACAGTAATGTTTGATCTGGGCATACCACTTCCTGACTGAGGATCTCTGGGCCACCCCGTCAGGGGGAGGGGTCCCGTTGGTGACTGCTTTGATAACTTTGAAGGGGCCTCTTAATACAATTGGTTGTTGACGTGTAATTTTTTCCACTTCTATGAGAGCTATACTAACAACAAAAAGCCCCTTTTCCCAGGTGGTGTATCCTTTTTCGGCATCTTTAAAACCACGAGAATAAAAACCAACCGGCCTTGTAGGGCCTTCTGGACCCCGTTGCCATATGTGCACTGATAGCCCCGAGGTAGCAAATCCCCATTCTACCTGGAAAGGATCTGTGGGATGAATAGGGCCTAGGGCTTGATGTGCAGTTGCTTCGAAAATCAGAAGTTGTAGTGCTTCCTCCTGAGAAGGGGTCCAATCCCATTTTACTTTTTTCCTCAGCAAGTCATAAAGGGGTCTGGCAATAATTGAAAAATCAGGGATGTGTTTTCTCCAAAACACTAATAATCCCAGAGCTTGTTGAAGCTCTTTCCTGGATCCAGGCATTTTAATTTGATCCAGAGAAGTTAGGGTATCCGGTGGAATACATGTCATGCCTCCTTTCCACCAAATCCCTAAAAACTTCACTTCCTGTGAGGGTTTTTGAATTTTCTCTGGGGGAATTTGTAAGTCAAGGCATTCCAGATGAGAAATTATTTTCTGTTGGGTATCCCCCACTACTTCTATTTCATCCCCTCCCACCAGAATATCATCAATGTATTGATAGACAGCCACATTGTCAGGTTTGGGTATCTTTTCTAATTCCTGTGCTAAAGCATGGTGGGCTAGAGTAGGGGAGTGTTTATAGCCTTGAGGAAGCCTAGTGAAGGTGTATTGCTGTCCTTCCCAGGTGAAGGCAAAACGGTCCATGTCCTCTGGTTGTATAGGTATCATAAAGAACATGTCTTTGACATCTATAGTTACCATGATTGTATGAGCCTTCTCCTGAATTGAAGTTATAAGTTCAGCTAAATTTGGGACAGCTGCTGTGAGAGGATCTGTGTTTGCATTTAGTCTGCGAAAATCTACTGTCAGCCTCCACTTTCCGTTAGGTTTACGGACTGGCCACACTGGGGAGTTAAAGGGAGAATGAGTGTCAATTATCACTCCCTGATCTCTCAGGTCCTGAATAACTGGCTTGATTCCTTCTTTGGCACCAGTGGGAAGTGGGTATTGTTTCACATTAGTAATTTTACTGAAAGGTAAGGAGGGTGCAGTTTGGAGCAGATTAATATTAAAACGTGGTGTGCCAAAAGACCAGAGACAACCCTCCTCATCTTCCCACTGCCTCCCAGCGAGGACATCCATTCCTAATAAATCATTTGGAATATCCCCAATTACAATTTTAATAAGTAACAAATTCTCTTCTCCAGGTAGTAGGATTTTTATCAGAGCTATATCCATAGCTTCTGTGGTCCCCAAGGCATTAAGGACAAAGCATTGTCTCCTCGTTGGAACAACTCCACATTTCTGCGCAGCTTTTCTTGTTAGTGCAGAAATTTGAGCTCCAGTGTCAACCACAAAAGTGACAGGTGACCTTCTAGGACCAACTATTGCTGTTATCAGGAGGTCCCCAGTATTGTGGTTTCTGGTGAGCGTTCTAAGAAATAACCAGTTTCCCCCCCCATCCCTCTGCTCACCCACGAGAGACGGGGTTTCTAGTTTCCCTGCTTCTGAAGCCGTTTTAGTTCCATTCCCAAAGACTGAGAAGGAGGAAACTCTGACTCAGCTCTCAGAACCTGTAGAGGAGATTGATTTGGCTCACTGCCCAGAATCTGGGGAGGGGTTAGGTTTGACTCACTGACCATGACTGGTGGAGGAGGAGGTGCACTAGGCTGAACAGTAGGAGAGTTTGATGTAAGGATCTTAGGGCAATGCCAATTCACAACAATTTTTATCAACTTGTCAAGTGGTAAGCCATCCATAACATCTTTAGGAATTTGTTTCTTTAACCCCAACGACCACCAGTACTGACGGGAAGTATTCAACTTCCCCTTTTCTGGCTTATCACTACTAGGAGAAATGATGTGTCTAACACCTTTGGTTTTCTCCACTTTATCCTCTGGGATTTTTACGGGTCCATATTTCCTACTGAAATTCAGCAATTCCTCTGCAACTTCGCTCCATGTCCAGATTTTACGGTTATTGTCCGGAGACTCTGGAGTCCATCTAGGAGGGGTTTCATAGGGAGGGAAAGAGTCCACGGAACCAGATCGCTCACGCGAGTTTCCAAGAAATCTATCTAATCTTTCTACAGGTGTCATGGATGCGATAGTTTTTTGAAGGAGAATTGCGGTAGATTTGAGAGTTTCTGGGAGACCACGAATTAAAGGGGTCATGATTTCAGGCATTACAGGTAATTGCATAGGTGATTCATAGGTGGTAGTCAGTTTTCTCTCATGTATCATTTGCAAGCAAGCAGCTTTGTGAATGTTTTCCAAAAGTTGGTCGAGAGTACCAACTAAAGCTATAGGGTCTCCCCTTTCCAGGGGGTTAAGCCCCCCGGCCCAGAAAGCTGCACGTTGGGTCAAGGACCATGGGTAGCTCTTATCTCCGGTTGTTAAGAAAACTCCATGTCCCCAGTACCCACTAGCTTCGCTTTCTGATAATTTAATCTGATCTCCCCCAGTAAGAGACACTCGAAATACATATTCAGTTTCTGTTTCATGAGGGAGTCGCCCATATTCTTTTTTCAGTTTTGCTAATTCAGTGGCAGAATATGGGATTTCTTTTGTAGATATGTTTGGTTCAAAATCATCAGGACCAAGATAAGTATATTGTGTTTTAACCATAGGTCTTAATTTTGGACAGCAGTTTTCCCCAAGATTTTTCATTACAGTTAACTCCTTTTGGGGATAAATTTGATTAATGTGAACAATCTCCTTTTCCTCTGTTTCTGTGTGTGTTTCATTCTGCTTTAATTTTTTTGCACATTCCTTTTTTAGGGCAGCCTGTAGCATATGATTTTCGTCTCGCAATGAGTGGTTCTCATTTTGCAGAATTTGAACAAGATTTTGCAAAGAATCTATAATTGTGCTTTCTTCACTCACTCGCTTAAAGCGAGTTTCTATGGCTGCCGTAAGACAAGCTCCCAAAACTGAGCAGAGTATGGTTTTATTTTTGCCCAGTTTGAACCTTGACTCATGTTGCAAGGAATATATCCTATCAATCACATTCTCCAGATTAAACCAATTATTGTTCGCCCATTCCTCCCCACCTTGGGACGGTCTGGCGCTATACTTAGCTAATAGAGCATAGAATGCAGCTTTATTTGTTACAGTGGAATTCTCAGTCATTTTGTGAAGGGATAAGTAAAAACCACAACAGGGAGGTCTATTGCTTAAGTTACCACACACAACGAAACAGCTTCCGCTGTGTGCCCCCCTTCGCTTCCCTGTGTAGGTGAAGAGACCAAACTACTTGGGAGGTACTCCTTAGTTACCAAAACACCAGATTGTCTCTTCACTGCACCAAGTAGTCAAACATCATAAAAAACAACAAAACAACAACAACAGCAACAACAACAACAACAACAACAACAGTGTCCCGCCTTTTGCACCAGTAGATCTTTTGTGAAATTCTGACGACAGAACCCTCAAGCGAGTCTGGGGATGCTCCACACCAAGGTGTCTGCAGTCTGCGGGAAATCAGAAAAACCCCCCTTGCTTTCTAGACAGGCTCACCCATCCGAGGTGGCCAGCTAGGTGCGGCTGGAGTAAGACTTCCTTCCCCTGATACAGACTACAGACAACCTTGCATCCCTTCTGTCTGCCAGAAAATCCTGTCCGTGACGCCAATTTAATGTCACGATCCGCTATTAATGCAGAGCGGGGGTCGTGATGGTTCTTTTGATCTCAAAGGTGCAAACAGGCAAAATGCAGGGGACAAAATCAGTTTATTCAACAGCAGAAAATCAGTTTAGTCAACAACAGCAATGCATTTCATCAAATGCCAACAATTCAGTTACGGTAAAGGGGAGAGGTACAGGATAAGGAAAGGGGAAGGAAAGGAAGGGATGGGAGAATAGCTACCAACAGACGAGACGGGCGTCCTCGCGGGTCATCCGATAGACGAGTCCTCGTCCGTGGGGAGATCTCAGGGGTCTTCATCAGTGGAGAGATCTCAAAGGGTCTTTTCCAGAGGGTCGCTCTTTTATAGTCCTTCTCCAAAGCGAGTGGCCTCTAGCCAAAAGGTGGGAAGATTTATGGACCATTGTGTGGTGCTGCAGGAGACAGGTACGGACAATCAGTCCTCAGTTGATGCAACACAGTCTCTGGTTGGTGCCACGACAGCACGGTCCAGTGAACACAATACACCAGCACACAGTCATGAGCATCCACCTTGGCCCAGCCAGTAAACCATTGTTCGGAGTCAGTCTGGGTGGGGTCCTCAAGGTCTCCTTGCGACGGTCGGGAGGCAAAGTCGAGGGGAACTTCGGACCGACCCTTACATTCCCTTTGTAACTACCTTTATTTTTTCTATATCTTAAATTCTAAAGTTAAACCTATCCTTACTTAACTATGCATAGTTCTAAGCTTCAGCTTACAGACCCAGTGTTCTGAGAATTCCTTGCATTTTGAATTTCAACACCCAGGTTCCAGTGAGAGCAGAACACTGGAGGCACTGATGACAGGTGGGGACAAACAAGGGAAAGGTGTCTCTGATGCTGAGCACACCTGGATGTGATTGAGGAATGCAAAGGGCCAAGGGCTGAGCCCCAGCCCCTGGCAAGGCACATCCTGTCCCTCCCTCATT
The DNA here is from genome assembly GCF_052056855.1 of Sturnus vulgaris. NCBI lineage: Eukaryota > Metazoa > Chordata > Aves > Passeriformes > Sturnidae > Sturnus > Sturnus vulgaris. Next base: position 4,451,288 of record NW_028276110.1, read on the forward strand.
GCTCAGGGCTCTTCCCGGGCCACTGGGCTCTGGCCATGTGCAATGCCAAGGGCAGCACCATGGGGCGGCCCCTGCCAGGCTGCTGAGCAGGGACAAGGAGGCAATGAGGCCCCAGCACAGCAAGGCTCACTTGTCCCCTGCTGGCCTCAGGCCCAGGGCCAGCCTGCATGGCCCAAGTGCTGCAGGAGTTGGCTGTGTCAGGGCCTTTCAGCTGCTGCCCATCCCTGTGGCCTCTGCAGCCCAGGCTGTCCTACGGTGTCCATGCCCTGCGCCTCTGTCCCTGCAGGCTGTCGTCATCCCCTGGCTGCCCCACCTCGCTGGCCCCTTCCTTTGCTGACAGCTCTGCCTCCTGCCTGCCTCTGCCTGCACACACAAAGCCTTGGGCTGCTCCAGACTCCTTCTGGGGGACTTGTTGCATCACAACCCTGCCCTCGTAGAACAATTCCTTTCTCCTCATGTCCAGTCCAGGCCTCCCCATCTTCACGTTGCATTAATTCTTTCTTTCTCCAGCTTTTCTTTACTATGTCTAAAGGATCCACCATCTCTGATGCTGCCCTTCAATCCCTCCCAAGGCTCTCCTCTGTTCTCCTTAGTCTCCAGTCCACTGAGCACAGAGGACCTGTGCTCCATATAGGTGTCTTTTGCTTGAGGCCTTTAAACCCCAACTTGAGAGATCTCTGGGCCCACTCCAAGGTGCTGGCAAATGAAAATATTCTGATCATAGTCTTAGAAAATCACCAGAGGACAAGGCAGATGGACCTGTGTTTCCTGGCTACTTATTTTTGGCTGCAATCCTTGGATAGAGCCAATCTTGGAGATAGAATCCTAATTTTGGCCATTGATACCTAGGTGAGAAGGGCAGTCCGTTTCCACTGGAGGGAAAGCACAGAGCCCCATTGTTCAGTGGAAGATGAGAGACAGCCCTCAGAAGGCCAAGACCAGCCAGAGCTGTCTATCCTGGCAGATTTTGGCTGGGAGAACCCTTGTATAAAGGAAAGTTTTTACAGAGATTACCACTTTCAGCAATGGGCACCAGGAAATACAGAGAGTTCTTTTCCCTAGGAAGGAAAGCACAGAGCCCCTGTGCTCCAGGAGCTGATGAGAGGCAGCCCTTGACATGCCAGGATCAGCCAGACTTCCCAGGTGTCCCCCAGAAGGCCAATCCAGCCAGATCAGTTCCATCTCCCCTTTTTTCCATGGGTTCCTGTAGTGTCCCAATGCTCTCCTTGCTTCTTCAGTGTCACAGTGGCCCCTTGTTTCCATGAGGCCCTGCAGGGTCACAATGGCCCTTTGGTTCCCCACAGTGTCACAATGGTCTCCATGATTCCATGGGGCCTTGCAATGCCACAATGATCTCCATGGATCCACTGAGCTACTTAACTCATTCTTTGCCTCAGTTTCAAACAATAAGCCAGGATGTCCTCAGGACAAGTGTTCTCCTGAGCTGGGAGAAGGGGACAGGGAGCAGAACAGACCCCTGTAATCCAGGAGGAAGCAGCTGGGGACCTGCTGAGCCACTCAGATGCTCACAGGTGTCTCTGGGACCAGATGGGATCCATCCTAGGGGGATGAGGGAGCTGCTGGATGAGCTCCCCAAGCTGCTCTCCATCATTTCTCATCAGTGCTGGCTCAGCAGGGAGGTGCCAGAGGACTGGAGGTGCCAATGGGAGCCCATCCCCAAGAAGGGCTGGAAGGAGGATGTGGGGAAGTGCAGGCCTGTCAGCCTGACCTGGGTGCCTGGTGAGGTGATGGAACAGATCACCTTGAGTGCCATCACTGGGCACCTACAGGATGGCTGAGGGATCAGAGCCAGCCAGCGTGGATTTCAATATCTGCACTGATGATCTGGATGAGGGCATTGAGTGCAGCATCAGCAAATGTGCAGATGGCACCAAGCTGGGTGTGAGTGTGGATGTGCTGGAGGGTAGGAGGCCTCTGCAGAGGGACTGGACAGGCTGGGTCCAGGGCCCAAATCCAAGAAGGTGAGGTTTATAAAGACCAAGTGCTGTGTCCTGCACTTTGGCCACAACAACCCCTGCAGTGCTCCAGGCTGGGGACAGAGTGACTGGACAGCCGCCAGGCAGAAAGGGACCTGGGGACACTAATGGACAGCAGGCTGGACATGAGCCAGCGGTGTGCCCAGGTGGCCAAGAAGGCCAATGGCACCTGGCCTGGATCAGGAATGGTGTGGCCAGCAGGAGCAGGGCAGTGATTCTTCCCCTGTGCTCAGCACTGGTTGGGCAGCACCTCGAGTGCTGTGTCCAGTTCTGGGCTCCCAATTTAGGAAGGACATGGAGGGGCTGGAGCGTGTCCAGAGCAGGGCAACAAGGCTGGTGAGGGGTGTGGAACACAAGTCCTGTGAGGAGTGGCTGAGAGAGCTGAGGATGTTTATCCTGGAGGGTGCTCAGGGGAGACCTCATCACTCTCTACAGCTCCCTGACAGGAGGCAGCACCCAGGCTGGGATGGGGCTCTTCTCCCAGGGAACAGCAACAGGACAAGAGGACACAGCCTTAAAGCTGCACCAAGGGATGTTTAGGCTGGACATTAGGAAATATTCTTCACAAAAAGGGTGATTGAGTATTAGACTGGGCTGCCAAGGGGCGTGAGTGTGTCACCGTCCCTGGAAGTGTTTAAGGAAAGACTAGATATGACAGTGAGTGCCATGGTCTGGGTGACAAGGTGGTGTTGGGTCACAGGTTGGACCTGCTGCTCTAAAGGTCTTTTCCAGCCTGGGTGATTCTGTGATGATTGTGACACTGCAGGGCCCTGGGCAGAAAGGGGCCAGTGTGACACTGCGGAGCCTCGTGGGACTGAGAGGACCAGAGTGACACTGTGTATGACATGGCACCACAGAGCCAAGGGGCCACTGTGACACTGTGGGGCTGCACGGAAGCAAGGAGTCCATTGTGACAGTCTGGGTCCTGGTGGAACCACAGAGGCTACTGTGAGGCACCAGGGCCTTGTGGAACCAAGGGGCCATTGTGCCACTGCAGAACCAAGGAGAGCCTTGTGAGAGCCTGGGGCCCACTGGAATCAAGGGGCCAATTTTCCATTGCAAGGACTCTTGGAACTGAGGGAACAATTGTGACACTGTTGTGCCCCATGGAACCAAGGGTCCCTGGTGACACTGAAGGATCTTGGGTAACCAGGGCTCCATTGTGACCCTGCAGCACCAAGGAATTCATGGTGGCACTCGGAGCCCTCATGGAACCAAGAGGCCACAGTGACACTACAGGGCCTTGTGGAACCATGCAGAGCATTGTGACAGAGCAGGACCTCGTGTAATGATGGGGCCATGGTGACACTGCAGGGCCCATGGAACCAAGGGGCCAGTGCTGCTCCTCAGGGACCCCTGGAATGAAGGAAACATATTTGGCACTGTGGTGCCCCTTGGGACCAAGAGACCATTGTGACACTGTGGAAGAAGGAGAGCATTGCTGCATTGAGAGACCTCATGGAACCAAGGATCCACTGTGACACTACAGGGGCTTGGGGGATCAAGGTGCCATTGTGAAACTCTGAGGCCCAAGGATCAAAGGGACTTTGTGACACCAAGGGCTCCCATGGAACCAGAGGGACACTGTGACACTGGGAGGCCTCATGGAATCATGGAGACCATTGTGACACTCTAGGGCCTCATGGAACGGTGGTGACACCAAGTAGGCTGGGAGTGTTGATCTGCTGGAGGGTAGAAGGGATCTGCACAAGGACCTGGACAGGCTGGATCCAAAGCCCAAATCCAACAAGGTGAGGTTTTACAAGATGAAATGTTGGGACCTGCACTTTGGCCACAAGAACCCCTACAGGGCTACAGGCTGGGGACAGAGTGGCTGGACTGGGGCCAGGCAGAAAGGGACCTGGGGACACTGATGGACAGCAGGCTGGACATGAGCCAGCAGTGTGCCCAGGTGGCCAAGAAGGCCAATGGCACCTGGCTTGGATCAGGAATGGTGTGGCCAGCAGAAGCAGGGCAGTGATTCTTCATCTGTACTCAGCACTGCTGACACTGGACCTTGAGTCCTGTGTCCAGTTCCTGGCCTCCCTAGTTTAGGAAGGACATGGAGGGGGTGGAGTGTGTCCAGAGAAGGGCAAGAATCCTGGTGAGGGGTCTAGAAGAGAAGTGCTGTGAGGAGTGGTTTAGGGAGCTGGGGTGGTTTATCCTGGAGAAGAAAGGGCTCAGGGGAGACAAGGTGGTGTCAGGGCACAGGAGAGATGTGATGATCTCCAGGGTCTTATCCAACCTTGCTGATTCTGTGATTCTCTGAAACCCCCCCTGGAGCAGTTGCAGGATGAGCCCTGGGCCTCCTCTTCACAAGGTCCAGCAGCCCAGGTCCCTCAGCTTCTCCACACAGACCCCAAAGCCCATCCTGTCAGTCCTGCAGAGCCTCTCCAGCCCCTCCTCATTCCCCACAACAGGGAGCCCCACACCCAGACACAGCAGCCCAGATGTGCACCCTGGCCTGTGGTGCCTCTGGCAAGCGAGCATCACGAGGCACTGCAGGACTCTGCAGACAATTCCTGAAGCACTTGGAGGATGATCCTGCTCCCCAAGGGACGTTCCCATGGTGCCAACTCAGGAACTGAAATGGGGAGTGGGACCAGAGAGGAAAGGGCAAACAAGGATTTGCTGTTTACAGGGGAGGGGACAGGAATGGGCAAGAGGAAGAAATCTGGAGCAGGAAGGAGTAAAGAAAGCAAAGGTGAAGCCAAGGCAATTCTCAGGGCTGTCTGGGGATGGCTGCCAGGCAGCCCTGGCTCTGTGCAACAACATTTGCAGTGGGACAGGAAACTCACAGCTCATGGGAACAAACTTTCTGGCTGACTTCAGAGGCCACAACAAAGCTGAGTGGTTTCCCTGCTGTCCCCCAGCCCTTGCTGGCCCCAGGGGCTGATGGCATTTGTGCTCACTCAGCTCCATGTCCCCACAGCAGCACCATGGGGGTGCTGAGCCTGCTGTGTGCAATGCAAACAGGGGCTCCTGAGCCAGTGCTGCCGTGTGTGTGCCTGCAAGGATGCAGCTCCTGTGTGAGCTGGGGGAGAGGCCAGGGCTGCAGAGGGGGGATGTTGTTGGCAGGTGCATGAGGACGCTCTGGGACGCTGCCCTGGGGTGTCCAGCACAGTGGGGATGGATCAGCCTCTGCTCTGCTGCTCCTTGCCAGGGTGTCCCCCTTGCAGGGAGCTTGCAGAGCACCAGCCATGCTGTTTGCCCCCAGCCTGCCCACAGCCAGCCTGGGGCTGCTCCCGGGGCTTTTCTGTGCTCAGCATTGGGCTGGCCAAGTGTTGTGGAGAGAGCGTGGCCAAGGAGCCTGGAGCCCCCAGGCCCTGGCCTGAGGCGTCAGCGCTGCCCCAGCAGTGCCCATGGCCTGTCCCTGCTGCAGCCCCGGCACTGCCACCCCCAGAGCTGTGCCCGACCCCAAGAGCACTCAGGCCCTGCAGCAACACGAGGGCCAGGAGGGCAGCGGGGCAGTGGCACGGGAGCAGCACTGGCAACACCAAGTGCTGCTGCTGCTGCTGGGCACAGCTGCTGTGCCAGCACTGATCTGCCCCAGCTCTGCACACAGACGTTGCAGCTGCAGCTCCAGAGAAGGGAAGAAAAGGGGCATTTCTGGAGAAATATTTGCTGGGAGAATCTTTATTTTATTTTATTTAAAGTTACCAAGAGCACAGCCCCTCATTGGCACAGTGTCTGGGTCACAGAAAAGATGGAGAAAATCAAAAGGAAATACAGCACAAATAATGACATTTCTTTGTGGACAATATTGAAAAGCTAAAACAAAGGAAAGGAAAGAACAAACCAACAAGCAAACTAACAAGAAGAATCAAAGGTGACTTTTATTACAAGTGATTTTCAGAAATTGGCCAGCAGTTTACTCTTTCTGAAACCATCTAGTGTTCAGTCTCCACACTGCAGCCTTGAGCTCCTGATTCCTCAGGCTGTAAATGAGAGGGTTCAGGGTTGGAGGCACTACTGAGTACAGAACAGACAGGGCCAGATCGAGAGATGGGGATGAGATGGAGGGGGGCTTCAGGTAGGCAAACACTGCAGTGCTTAGGAACAGAGAGACCACAGCCAGGTGAGGGAGGCAGGTGGAAAAGGCTTTGTGCCGTCCCTGCTCAGAGGGGATCCTCAGTACAGCCCTGAAGATCTGCACATAGGAGAATACAATGAACACAAAACAGCCAAATAGCAAACAGACACTAACAGCAATGAGCCCAATTTCCCTGAGATAAGATTTGGAGCAGGAGAGCTTGAGGATGGGTGGGATTTCACAGAAGAACTGGCTTAGGGCATTTCCATGGCACAGGGGCAGGGAAAATGTATTGGCTGTGTGCATGAGAGCATTGAGAAAGGCACTGGCCCAGGCAGCTGCTGCCATGTGGGCACAAGCTCTGCTGCCCAGGAGGGTCCCGTAGTGCAGGGGTTTGCAGATGGACACGTAGCGGTCGTAGCACATGATGGTCAGGAGGAAATACTCTGCACCAATGAAGAACAGAAAGAAAAAGAGCTGAGCAGCACAGCCTACATAGGTGATGTGTCTGGTGTCCCAGAGGGAATTGTGCATGGCTTTGGGGACAGTGGTGCAGATGCAGCCCAGGTCAGTGAGGGCCAGGTTGAGCAGGAAGAAGAACATGGGGGTGTGCAGGTGGTGGCTGCAGGCTACGGCGCTGATGATGAGGCCGTTGGCCAGGAGGGCAGCCAGGGAGATGGCCAGGAAGAGGCAGAAGTGCAGGAGCTGCAGCTGCCGCGTGTCTGCCAATGGCAGCAGGAGGAAGTGGCTGATGGAGCTGCTGTTGGACATTTCCTGTGTCTTGCCATGGAGATCTGTAAGAAAGGTAATGATGGAATAGTTCAGTTTGGAGAGGACTTGAAATATCCCAGCCCAGCTTGGTGGCACTTTCCCCCCACTGCCTGCCCAGGGCTCTGGTGCCTGGAGCTGTCCCTGCCAGCAGCTGCTTCCCTGTGCCCAGGGCTGAGCCCTGTCAGTGCTGCCAGAGCCCAGCCCAGCCCTGGGGGCTCAGCTCTGCCCTGCACACCCCTCCCAGCACAGGGCACTGCCCAGGGTCAGCTCTGCCTCTGCAGGCTCTGATGGCAACATCATAATAACCCTGAGGAGGCTGGAAAAGCGACACTGATGCTGCCTGTATGGGGCCCAGTGCTGATTTCTTTCTTTGCCTGGTTTATTGAGATCTAAGAGAATTTTAAAATTTTTTTCTCAACCTGAACTGAGAGATGAATATCATTGTGCAATCTCCCAGCAATGCAGCCCAGTGCAGTAGATTAATAAAGCAGGACTTTCCCTTTTATGTAGCCCCTGCCTCACTGTGCTCCCCATATAATCTCCTTGGAAATGTTCTGCAGTCAAATGTCATGCTGAGAGCAGCCCTGCACTATCCTCACCTCACAAGGAGAACACTTCCAAGCCTTACCAGCTGTCTCCTTCCACCCAGACCTTGTCCCCCAGTGCTGGGAGCAGCTCCCAGGGCTGGCTGAGAGCTGTCCCTGGCAGGCAGCAGAGTCCCTGCCCCAGCACAGCGCCCTGGGCTGCAGGACCCTGCTCTGCACCACAGCCCTGGGCACCCCTGGCTGCTCTACACAAGAGATCATCAGAGAATGTACTCACACAGTCTGCAGGCATTGGGATGTTCCAGCTTTAGGAGATGACTGCAGGAGCTGCAGCTGCATTGTCCTGCAGCCAGAGGCTTCCTGTGTCAAGGGCTGGGAGTGATTCTGCCCCAGGCACTTCTGAGCATCTTCCCAGCCCTGACTGATTGAAGCTCTCTGTGCCTCTGTGCTGTGCCCGGGGTGGCTGCAGGCAGTGCCCCAGCCCTGCTGGGCTGGGAGAAGAGCTGCTCATCAAGAGAAATGTGTTTTTGAAGCTCTTCTTGGTTGCCAGGATCACATTCTGAGCCACGAGCCCAGCCCAGCTCATCAGCACAGACACAGCACAAGCACTTTAATGACCCTCTTGGGGATTGGGGCTGAGTCTCTGAGCATCAGTCCCTGAGTGGGAGCTGAAGAAACCTCTCAAGAACTCCAAGTCACAATCAAACTCCAAAGTTTCCTAAAGTTTTAATGGTTCCCTCTGAGGGACACAACAGAGAAAGTGTCCCCAGGTTCCAGTCAGAGCAGGAAATTGGAGGCAGAGATGACAGGTGGGGACAAAGAGAAGCCAAGTCTTGGTGCCCTGGAGCACAGCAGGGTCTGTGCCACCAAGGGCTGGCAGGAGACACCTTGTCCTGAGCCACTGGGGCCTCCTGGCACAGCCCCAGCAAGGCTGGCCACTGTCACCCCTTGTCCTGCCCTCAGCATCCCCCCACATCCCAGTGGCCTCAGGGATGTGCTGGGACGAGTCCCTGGGGATCCTTGGTCAGGAATGGCCCTGGGGGCTCCTTCATGCTCCCAGGGACTGCAGGTTTTTCAGAGGACTTTGGGTTTTGCTTTTGCCTTCGAGTCTCTGAGAGCTTTGTGCAATGATGGCCTCCAGTTATCAGCTTTAATTAGTCTCTTGAGAGCCTTTGTCAGTAACAACACTCAGCGGGGCTGATTAATGCTTCAAGATACTTCAGTTTTTTTAAGGTATTTGGAGGTTCCCTTTTGACACCAACTCTTCTAGTAGTTTAAGCAATCATGGCCCCAATTATCTACTTTAATTAGTCCCTTGAGAGCTTTGTATTGACACTCAGTGGGTCTCATTAATACATTGAGATACTCAAGGTTTTCAAAGGTATTTTGGATTTTCCTTTCCTCTCTGACTCTCTGAGAGGGTTTTGAGCGATCCTGGCATCCAGTTCTTTCCTCCAGGGAGTCCATGAGGAGCCTGTGTTGGGGATGGACCTCTGTGAGACCCATTAATGCTTTGAGACACTTTGGGTTTTTCTTCAGACTTGGACTCCTGGAAATGTTTGTGCAATCTCCTCTCAGGCCCTGCGGTTCAAGGGCTCAGCACCAAATGCACCACGGGGCTGATTGGGATCAAGCTCATCACGACAAACCATGGCTCTGCCTTGATTTCCCTCTGGTCCAGTTTATTCATTAGGAATATTTTGAAATCTAGTTATGGAGAAATATTTCCAAGTGATTCTAAGAAATACACGTTCCAATTTTGAAGAGTGTATTTCATTGCTATTCTCTTTAGAGCAGAGGTGATTCCAGCATTCTGTGATTGATATTGATGCAGGGTCTCTCCTCAGGTCTGGCCTGCTCAGAGAAGCTGTGCCTTGAGGTCTGACCCAGTGTGGACAACCTTGCTGCACATTCCCCAACTCCATCCTGTCTGTCCTCACTCACCTGGGACCTGCTTTGCTTGGAGAACTGGCTGCACACAGGCCAAAAGGAGTGTTCCCTCCCCCCCCCTTTTTTTTTTCTGTTTTGAAGCAATCTACAACTCCTTAATATCCCCATTGAAAACAGACACCTTCTATTAGTGTGTGCTAAAGCCAAGGTGCCACCAAGCAGCTTCCCCTTCCCCAAGGCAGAACCCTGCAAGAAATGTTTGAGTCCTTTGGACTCCTTGGTTCCCTGAGGCCTTGCAGTGTCACAAAGGCCCCTTGGTTCTGCACTGTCACAATGGAGATTTGGGCCCATGGGGTCCCACAGTGTCACAATGCTTTTTTTTGGTTCCATGAGGCCATGTTCTATCACAGTGGATTTTTGGCTCCTCGAGGTTCCATACTCTCAACAATGGTCTCTGTAGTTCCAGAGTGTCACAATGGACTCTTGGTTCCAGGTGGCCCCACAGTGTCACCGTGGTCTCCTTGGTTCCACAAGGCCGTGCAGTGTCACAATGGCTCACAGGTTCCATGAGGCCCCACAATGTCACAGTGGACCCTTGGTCCCATGAGTTTCCCCAGTGTCACAATGGTTCCTTGGCTCCACGTGGCCCAGGTGTCTCACAATGGACTCTTGGTTCCGTGGGGCCCCGCAGTGTCACAGGGGTTTCCTTGGTTCTGTAGGGTCACAATGGACACTGCAGCGCCCCCTGCTGGCCGGGAGGACCTGGCACTGTGCGAGCATCTCCTGGTGGCCGACCCCTGCAACTGTGAGTGGCTTGTATTGGTTTGTGCTGGGATGGGGTGCTGGGGTGTTACTGATTTGTACTGGGTTCCACTGGGAAAGGGAGCAGGGCTGTATGAGTGCCCCCTGCTGGCTGGGAGGACCTACTGGCCGACTGTGGTTTATACTGGTTTGTACTGGGATGGGGTGCTGGGGGTGACTGGATTGTAGTGGTTTGTACCGGGTTATACAGAGATATTCTGGATTTTACTGGGTTAAACTGGGGTGTCCTGGGTCATACTGGGAGGGAGCTTGGGGATGCTTGGCACTCCACTGGGAGCAACTTCTGGGGATGCTGGCCTTACTGGTTTATACTGGGATGGAACTTGGGACCTACTGGGAGTGACTTCAGGTTGTGCTTACTGGTTTCTACTGGGAGCTGCTGCCACAGGTCTCAGGAGCTTGGGAGTGACTCAAATGATTACTGGTTTATACTGGTGCCTTCCCAGTCCACACCTGGGAACACTGGTAGGCACTTGTGGCCAGGCAGGACCTCAAGGCCAAGCTGGCCTTCACCAGGGCCTTGCTGAGCCACAGCTTCTCCAACTTCTTGGCCTGGCAACACTGCCTGTGGCTGCTGATGCCCACCAGGAACTACAGCAAGGGCACTGCCCCCTGGAAGGCTGAAGGAAGGTGAGGGATTCCTCAAAAAAAACTCCCCCAATTTTGCGAGAACCCCTAAAATTTTCCAGCCTGTCCCTCGCCTAAAGTGGGAGCTGGTTGGGTTGAATTGGCAGACCCGGTTTCCCTAAATCCCTATTGACTTCAATGAGGAGATCTGGTTTTCCTAAATCCCCACTGACTTTAATGGGTAGACCCCAACTCCTGGATACCTGGATGCCCCCAGTGAGATATGGGAATTTTCCCCCTCTGTCCCCCTGAGATTTTGAGGTGCCTCCTTTGCCCACCCCAGAGCTGGAGCTGCTGCAGAATACCATCTTCACCAACCCCATGCAACAAAGCACCTGGCTGTACCTGCCCTGCATCCTCTCCTGAGGTAACTCAGGGCTCCCGTCCACCCCTGATGTCCTCACCTGGAATTTTGGGTACCCCCTGAATGTTGGGGTGTCCCCCGACAGCTCCGCAGCTGCCAAGGGTCACCTGTGTCCACGTGGACTGGGAGGACGGTGGCCATCATCTTCTGGCCTGTCAGGGTGAGTCGGGGAACTTGGGTGCCTCAAAAATAACCTGGAGATCCCCCAAAATTATCTGTGTACATCTGGATACTGCCCAAAATCACCTAGGTACCCCCAGAAATCATCTGGATGTGCCTGGGTGTCTTGGTTTAATTTTGACTTTCCCGGCCAATGGACCAAATTAATGTCTTGAATTTGAGTTGCCAATTTGAATAAACTTATTTTTCTTGTTGTGAGACAGAACCAGGAGCAAAAGAGCAAGGCAGGCCTAAAACTTGAGAGAGTATAAAAGAAAATTTATTAACTACACAAACAAAAAGAGAGGAAAAAAAAAATAAAAAAAATTCAGAGTAAGATTTTTTAGATCACTCCTTCCCTCCCTCTCCCAATCTTCATAACAAAACAAACATATAACAAATACTTCGGTCAGTGCCCAATTTAGTCTTTCTCAGTTCACTTCTGGAGAGAGAAGCTTCTTCTTGTTGAAGTTGTAGGGATTTTTTCCCACAAGAAGGAAAAAGACAGTTCTCTTGTGGTTTTATCTTTCACGATTTGCATCCGCCCAGGAACCTGCAACCGTGACGCTCCTCCCACCTCTACAACCGTCCCAAAGTTGTAGATGTGGGCCATGTCTGTCTCATGGGGTATTACTTTTAAGAATGAAATGTTCAACTGCAAAGATTCTCTCTGTCTCCTTTTTCTCTGCTCAGGCTTCATCTTCAGAAAACCAAAATCCCCTTCTTTTCTCAGGACAGAAATTCTCAACACAGGTGCTCTTTAGTCAAATCATCTATTAAATGGAACATTTTCATCCCCCCATGTCTCTTTCCATGGTTTATAGGAATATTCAGTACATCAGTTCATTCCTACAATTTCACAAAAAGATTTTCAGCCATTTCAGCATCTTCTCATTCTCTTTCCATCTTAAAAACTTAGCTCTTACATCACTGACTTCAGAAATCTTCTTATTCCCTTTCATATTCAAAGGAAAGGCTGGAGGCTTTGCAAATCTTATCTGAACACTAAAGAGTTAAAGTTTAACACAACTACAAAAGTTGGGCCAGGCTCAGGCCGTGCTGGGGGGTGGCTGAGGTGTCAATCAGCCTTTCTGGGGCTGGGCTGCAGCCCCACACTGCTCATGGCCACCCGGGCAGGCCCGGCCCGGCCGGCAGCAGCAAGAGTCGGCCTCCCCCCACGCCAGAGCCTCAGGCCCATGGAGGAGGAAGCTGTGAAGGTCTTAGCACACAACTTTTTCTCCCCCCGGCCATCGGGTCCCCCTCGTTGGCAAACGGGGCCCAAGCGGCCTCCCGAGCCTCCCCCCCCCCGCATGGGGGAGGGAGAAGCTCGGGTTGGTGTTACCTGCTCAGCCGCCGGAAGACAAAAAGAGTCAGTTCCAGACCACCCCCCTCAAAATGTGTGTTCACGGAGCGAACCAACCCCCTCTAATTGGCTGTTGCAGGTATCCCAACCCCCATAGAGGAAACTCCTTTAGGAAGAATCTCCCCTGAGTCTCCTCTTCCTAAGTCAACCCACCACATTGGGTTCCCCCTGGACACCTGGATCACCAAAAACAACTGGGACCCTCAAAACGAGTGTCTCAAACATCCTTATTGCTTTGATTGGGTTGACCTGGTGCCCCTAAACCTTATTGCTTTTAAAGGCTAGACCCGCTGTCCCTAAATTCTTATTCATTTCAATGGGTTAGATCTGGAGTCCTGTTTATCTCCATTTATCTCTGCAAATCCCTCCCAGTGGTCCCACTTTTGCTTCAGAGCTCCCAATCACCCCAGTGTCCCCCTTTAGCCCTTCCCAGTGCTCCCAGTTTGAACAGTAACTCTTCCCAATCAAGACCTCTCAATGGGTAGACCTGGTGTCCCTAAATCCCTATTGACTTCACAGGGGTAGACCTGGTGTCCTTCAATCCCTGTTAACTTCAGTGGGCAGAGCTGATGTCCCAAAATTTTGGCGCTAAAAATCCCAAATTTGGGCTTGAAATTCCCAGATTTCAGGCTGAAAATGGACATTTTTGGGTTTACCTGGAGGCACAGCTCCAGCATGGACAGCAGGTGAAGCATCAGGGATTCGGGATTGGCCTCCAGGAATTCATCCAGGACATCTAGAGCATTGGCACTGTGATTCTGGAGTGGAAATTCCCAGAATTCAGCCCAGGATTTTCCCTAAATTTACCCAAATTTCCCCATTTAAGGATCAAATTTATGAAAAATCCCCACTGACATTAATGGATAAACCAGGTGTTCCTAAATCCCTATTGACCTTAATGGGATAGACCTGTTGTCCATAAGTCCCTATTGATTTCATTAGTCATGTCTGATGTCAAAAAAATGTGTATTGGGAGATTGATATTGCAAGAGATGGGGCAACTGAGAGACGTTGTCAAAGATGGTTTATGGCCTCATGGTGTCAGTCTCATAGAAGGGTGAGACATTAAAGGTGTTACATCCAACACCATAATATCAGAAGCTGCCTCATTCTTAGTTACAATGCTTTATGCTCGTTTTTTAGCCAATCAAATACTTCTGTGAAGTTTGCCAGCATCCTTTTACACCAATCATTAATTCCTTTGTTCTCATGGCTTTGCAGTAATGTGTCATTTTTACAACCAATCATAAAACACTTCACAAACCTACATTGATGCATCTGAAAATTGTAGTTAATTATATAACAGGTTCCACTGCTAAACTTTAAGATTTTTGCTATATAACTTATCATACCACTTTTCTTACATAATATATATTTCTGTTTGCTTAAAACATATTTCTACTTCAAGTACAAACTTATATTCTTGTTTTATATCTACTTTTAATGCTCTCATTGTCCAAGATTTCTCCAAATTCTTAGGTCAAACCTTGGATCTATCTCAATCTCTGAGCCTGTTTGCATAAGGCCCTCAGAGTTCTCTGTGCCTGCATTTCCCACACCACCTGTCATCTCTGCCTCCAATTTCCTGCTCACACTGGAACCTGGGGACACTTTCTCAGTCGTGGCCCTCAGTGACACCCATGAATGGTATCAGAAACTTTAGAGTCCGAATATGACTGAATTCTTGAGATGTTTCCTAGAAAACAACGTTTCTACCTTGATTTCCCTCTGGTCTGGTGCCATTCATTCGGAAGTTTTTCAACTCCAGTTCAGGAGAAATATGACAAAGACCTTCTTAGAAATATCCATTCCAATTTTCAAGGGTGTATTTTATTACTGTTGTCTTTAGAGCAGAGGTGATTGCAGCATTCTGTGACTGATATTTGTGAGAAATGGATTTGTAAAGGATTCTCAAAGCCTGACTGAAAGCTCACACAGTCTTGTACATCTGGATGCAAACTCTGAGATAAGGTGTGCTGACTCAGAATGGCCCTGGAAAAGAGAAGACATTGCTGAGAGAGAGATTGAACTAGAAAGAAGTTCAAAAAATGGCTTTGCAAAAAGACCAGAAATTTTTGAGAATTTGAACTGTGAAAAATCCTTTGTGGCATGACCATGTGGAATAAAATACTAGGTGATTGGTGTTAGAAGTATTAGCACCATTGTGTGGCAAAAGCTAATAGGCTGAAAAACTTTATAAAATATTGTAAACAGGAAATAACTTGGCTTTTGATAGAATGCCATTGACTTTTAGATCTCTTATGTTTCACCTTTCAAGGAGTCTGATAATGGAATAAAGTATTTTTAAAACCCCTCTTAGTTGCCCCATCTCTGTAGAGCTGGGATTTCCCAACAGTTCTGAGTCCCTGGACATCAGTCCCTGACAGAAAGCAGAAGGAAAACTTCTCAAGAACTCAAAATTAAATTGAAACTCCAAAGTTTATAGAAGTTTAAATGGTGCCCACTGAGGGATATGACTGACAAACTGTCCCCAGGTTCCAGTAATAGGGAAAATACTGATGGCAGTGATGACAGGGGGGAACAAACAAGGGAAAGGTGTCTGTGATGCTGAGCAAACCTGGATGTGTTTCAGGAATGCAAAGGGCCAAGGGCTGAGCCCCAGCCCCTGGCAAGGCAGATCCTGTCCCTCCCTCATTGCTCAGGGCTCTTCCCGGGCCACTGGGCTCTGGCCATGTGCAATGCCAAGGGCAGCACCATGGGGCGGCCCCTGCCAGGCTGCTGAGCAGGGACAAGGAGGCAATGAGGCCCCAGCACAGCAAGGCTCACTTGTCCCCTGCTGGCCTCAGGCCCAGGGCCAGCCTGCATGGCCCAAGTGCTGCAGGAGTTGGCTCTGTCAGGGCCTTTCAGCTGCTGCCCATCCCTGTGGCCTCTGCAGCCCAGGCTGTCCTACGGTGTCCATGCCCTGCGCCTCTGTCCCTGCAGGCTGTCGTCATCCCCCGGCTGCCCCACCTCGCTGGCCCCTTCCTTTGCTGACAGCTCTGCCTCCTGCCTGCCTCTGCCTGCCCACACAAAGCCTTGGGCTGCTCCAGACTCCTTCTGGGGGATGTGCTGCACCACAGCCCTGCCCTGGGAGAGAAATTCCTTTCTCCTTGTGTCCAATCTGGGCTCTCCTCTGCTGTCCTCAGTCTCCACCCCACTCAGCACAGAGCTCCTTTATGCAGTGGTCATGTTCTTGCAGCCTCCAAACCCCACCTTGGGAGACATCTGGACCCTCTCCCAGGTGTGGACAAATTAAAACATTCTTCTCATAATCTAAGAAAATCATCAGAGGACAAGGCAGCCAGACTTTTCTGTCCTGCATACTTTTGTCTGGGTGCAATCCTTGGATGGATTTTAGATGTAGAACCCCAGTTTTGGCCATTGACATTTAGGTGAGAAGGACAATTCTTTTCCACTGTAATGCAAGTACAGAGCCCCAGTGTTTGGTGGTAGATGAGAGACAGCCCTCAGGAGGCCAAGGCCAGCCAGTGCTGTCTGTCCTGGCAGTTTTTGTCTGGGAGGACCCTTGTATATAGGGAACTCTTTAGGGGGAGTACCAATTTCAGCCTTGGGCACTTGGAAAGAGGGATGGTTCTTTTCCATGGGAGGGAAAGCACAGAGCCCCAGTTCTCCAGGGGCTGATGAGCAGCAGCCCTCAACATGCCAGGAACAGCCAGACCTGAGAGGTGGCCCCCAGGAGGCCAAGCCAGCCAGATCTGTTCCATGTCCCCTTGGTTCCATGGGACCTTGTAGTCTCACAATGTTCTCCTTGCTTCTGCAGTGTCACAATGAGGCCCTGCAGGGTCACAATGGCCCTTTGGTTCTGAGGGGCCCCACAGTGTCACAATGGTCTCCATAGGAAGAAAACAACTGAGCCCCAGTGCTGCAGGGGCAGATGTGGGGCAGTCACCAGAGGCGAAGGACAGACAGACTTGATAGTATTTGCAGATTTTTTCTGGGAGTAATCCGCAGATATAGGGAATTTTAGAGGTGGAATACCAATTTCAGAAATGGACATCTGGAGCAAAAGGACAGTTCTTTTGCAGGGAAGCACAGAATACCAGTGTTTCAGGGGCAGATGAAAGGTGACCATCAGAGGCCAAGGCCAGGCAGACCTGTCTGTTCTGACAGTTTTTGTCTGAAAGCAATCCTTCGATATAGGGAATTTCAGAGATAGAATCCAAATTTTGGCCGTATCTGCACTGATAAAAGGGACACATTTTTTTCCCTAGGAAGGAAAGCACAGAGCCCCAGTGATTCAAAGGGAGGTGAGAGGCAGCCCCCCAGAGCCAAGGGCATCCCAACCTCTCTGTCCTGGCACCTTTCACTTGGGACCAATCCCTGGATAGACGGAGTTTCTGAGAGCATCAAGCCCAACCTGTGACCCAACACCACCTTGTCACCCAGACCATGGCACTCAGTGCCACATCCAGTCTTTCCTGAGACACTTCCAGGGATGGTGACTGACCCACCTCCCTGGCCAGCCCATTCCAATGCTCAACCACCCTTTTTGTGAAGAATATTTCCTAATGTCCAGCCTCAACCTCCCTTGGCACTGCTTAAGGCTGTGTCCTCTTGTCCTTTCACTGTTTCCTTGGAGAAGAGCCCGATCCCCACCTTGCTGTGCCCTCCTGTCAGGGAGTTGCAGAGAGTGGTGAGGTCTCCCCTGAGCCTCCTCTTCTCCAGGATAAACATCCCCAGCTCACTCAGCCGCTCCTCACAGGACTTGTGTTCCAGACTCCTCACCAGCCTTGTTGCCCTTCTCTGGACACGCTCCAGACCCTCCATGTCCTTCCTAAATTGGGGACCCAGAACTGGACACAGCACTCGAGGTGCTGCCCAACCAGTGCTGAGCACAGGGGAAGAATCACTGCCCTGCTCCTGCTGGCCACACCATTCCCAATCCAGGCCAGGTGCCATTGGCCTTCTTGGCCACCTGGGCACACTGCTGGCTCATGTCCAGCCTGCTGTCCATCAGTGTCCCCAGGTCCCTTTCTGCCTGGCTGCTGTCCAGCCACTCTGTCCCCAGCCTGTAGCGCTGCAGGGGTGGTTGTGGCCCAAGTGCAGGACCTGGCACTTGGTCTTGTTAAACCTCACCTTGTTGGATTTGGGCCCTGGATCCAGCATGTCCAGGTCTCCCTGCAGAGCCCTCCTACCCTCCAGCACATCCACACTCACAGCCAGCTTGGTGCCATCTGCACATTTGCTGATGCTGCACTCAATGCCCTCATCCAGATCATCAGTGCAGATATTGAAATCCACGCTGGCTGGCTCTGATCCCTCAGCCATCCTGTAGGTGCCCTGTGATGGCACTCAAGGTGATCTGTTCCATCACCTCACCAGGCACCCAGGTCAGGCTGACAGGCCTGCACTTCCCCACATCCTCCTTCCAGCCCTTCTTGGGGATGGGCTCCCATTGGCACCTCCAGTCCTCTGGCACCTCCCTGCTGAGCCAGCACTGATGAGAAATGATGGAGAGCAGCTTGGGGAGCTCATCCAGCAGCTCCCTCATCCCCCTAGGATGGATCCCATCTGGTGCCAGAGACACCTGTGAGCATCTGAGTGGCTCAGCAGATCCCCAGGTGCTTCCTCCTGGATTACAGGAGTCTGTTCTGCTCCCTGTCCCCATCTGCCAGCTCAGGAGAACATTTGTCCTGAGGTCAACCTGTCTTAGTGTTGAAAACTCAGGGAAAGTCCTGATGTACCTCAAACCTTTTCTCATCTTTAGTTACTACATTCACCCCCATATCCAATAAAAGATGAGGTTCTCCTTGTCCCTGCTTTGGTAATTAATATATTTATAAAAATATTTTTCATTATTTTTTCACAGATGTTGCCAGTTTAAGTTATAATTAAGCGTTCAGCTCTCTCCTTTTCTTTCTGCATGACTGAACAACATCCTTAAACACTTCCTGAGTTGTCTTCCTCTCTCTCCAAAGTTGATGTGCCTTCTTTTTTCCCTGACTACATGGAAGCCTAGCTAGGCCAGTCTTTTTCCTTGCTAGCTCACTTTTTGGGGCATAGGGACAGGCTGCTCTTGGTCCTTCAACATTTCTTTGTTGAAATGTTTCCATCTTGCCTGGATCTCTTTGTTTTAAAAGGCTATTTCCCTTAAAGAAATCAGCACCTGATTCTGTTATCCCCAAATCTGAATTTGAATAGGCCAAAGTCTGCTCCCTCTACGTCCAGTGTAGAGTTTTTGTTGATGTCCCATCCTCTTTCACACAAAATTTAAAAGCTGTATTATTTCATAGTCATTGTTGGCCAAACAGCCTCTGACCACCACATATCCCACCAGCCCTTCTCTCTTTGTGAACAGCAGGAGACAGAGCTTTCCTATGGAGTGGGAAGAGAAGGAAACCTCCCCAAAGTGCAGCTTGGAAGGTTCAGCCTGGAGGTGAGGGAACAGAAAAGTCCTTCCCAGGGCAGAATGTTGGTGCCCGAGGTGTCCCAGCGTGAGGCTGGGCCAGGCCATGGCTCTGTGTGCCAGGAGCCGGCAGCGCTGGGTGCAGGGAGCCCAGGGAGGGCACAGCAATGCTGGGCTGAGAAATGCTGGGGGGGACAGCGAGATGGGCGTGTGCAGCCGGCCAGGGCACAGGAGCAGCACGCACAGGGGGCACAGCCTGCAGGAGAGATGGCCAAGGGCTGGGCAGGGCTGGCAGGGCCAGAGGCACCCAGGCCTTTGTGCCCTGGGCTCGGGCAGGGCCTCTGCAGCCCCACAGAAGGAACTTTCCTGGCAGGGGCTGCACTTTGCTTCTGCCTCGGCCCTCCCTCAGGAGACTGGCAGGGCTTGCAGCTTGGTGACATTTGTCCTTGCTGCCCCTGCCATCCCACTGCCCCAGCAACAGCCCCGAGCCCCCCGTGAGGGACAGGCCCTGCTGGGCCAGGCCTGGGCTCAGGCCTTGGCCTTTCTGCTTCCTCCACCCAGCCCAGGCCTTGCTCAGCATTGCAGTTCCCTGCTCACAGCCTCGGGCTCCTGCAATCCTGCCCTCAAGGATCTGCTCTCACCAGTCCCTGGGGAGCCTTTGGCACTCCCTGCCCTCAGTGGGGCCAGTGATGCTCCAAGGGACTTGGAGTTTTGCTTCTGCCTCCTTGAGCAGCTTCTTCAACCTTCTCTCAGTGCCTGAGGGTCCTGGACTCAGCCCCAAATCCACTGTGGGGATCATTAAAATACAGAAAGTCCTCAGGAGCACCTTGTCTTCTTCCAGTTGTCTTCAAGTTATCAGGGGTTGTGCAGCTGCTTGGAGTCCGTTTGGAGTTCTGTTAAGGAGGAAGATTTCAAAGTACCCCTCATGACTTTTTTTCTTTTTTCAAGTGACTATTTTTTTGTTTTTTTGTTTCAGAGAAGAGCTAATAGAAGCATTCCCCAGGTGGTCTTGATGCTGCATGTTGCCTTAAGAGGTTTGGGCACACAAAACAATGAGCCCTTTTTTGGCTGACCCTGTTTGGACAACCTGCTCCTCACCCCCAGCCTCCCCATGTCTGACATCGCCCACCTGGGACTGACATCCCTGTGCCCTGCAGCAGAACCTTGTCCCCTGAGCTCTGCAGCTGGCTGTCCCAGCCCATTGCACCATGTCCCACCTGCTCTCCTCAGTGCTCTGCCTGCACACAGGCCCAGGAGAAATTTTCCTGTTTGTGAGGAAAGAATGGAAAAGCCTGAGCAGTTTTCCTAAAAAACAAACCCCACTGAGGAACCACACGCTCAGTCCAGGCTGCCTGGAATGATGTCACCTTCCTACAAGGGACAGTGTGACCAGCAATGATCTCTGTAAGCAGAATTCTGAGTCTTTCAGCTGAATTCTCTGTCCCTGTCCTTTCCCTGTGTCTTTGTTGTAGATGGAAGCTGCTGGTGCCACCCTCACCTTGAATCTCACTTTTGAATGCAGACAGATGTTCCCAGGTGTGTTTAGCAGGATTTGCTCAATATTTATACAAAACCTTTGTGTTCTGTTGGAGCGAAGGGGCCATTTTGACACTGAGGAGGTGACATGGAAGCAAGGAGTCAGTTGTGACACTGGGGTCCCATGGAACCCGGGGCCATTTTTGCTCTGCAGAACCAACACAGCTGCTGGACATTTCCTGATTTCAGGAATCAGGACTTGACACTGAAATTGTAGAGAGTGTTTCATTGCCAGCTGGGACACCTGGGGGGATATTTCCTCCAAACCACGTGTACCTGGTCAAGACAGGTTCCGGGTATAAATACACATTGATCCCACAAGCCCACACCTCCCTGCCCACCCATGTCCACCTTCTCCTGCTTTTATTAAAATTAGTTTCCAGCCCTCCTGGTGGTTGTGTTTGGTGGTTTTTGCGATGAAGGCCGGATGTCTTCCTCAGTAATCGCTGTTTGACCTCTGCTTCTGGGCAGGTGCAGTGGAGGTTGGGCTCTCCCTCAGGTCAGTTTGTGCCACTCAAAACCACCTGGCTGGTCCTGGTTGGTTTCTGCCACCACAGGTTTCTGTTTTGTTGGGATTGTACAATAGCCAGGTCTTACTTTGCTGAGTTTTTGCAATATACCTTAATGTTTTTTTCCTGGTACCTAAGTTCCTATGTGGTTTGTTACAAACGGTTAAGCTATGTGTTCTATTTCTCCTCTATTTCCTTAAGCATATTATACGCTTTTAAAATTCTGAATTTTCAAAACCATAGATGTTCCCCATCTCATTTCCCCCCTTTTCTTCTAAATGATGCAAATTCTTTTCCTTTCTAAGATACCTATCATACTCTCTATGACTGTCTTTACCTAGTTGATTCGATAACAGGATAGGCATTGTAGCCATTCTTTGTGACTGTTTCAAATTCCAGAAAATCATAACCAAGAACAAAACTTAAACTTATCAGAATTAACAAAACTACTATCAGATGACACACACAATCAGTGTAGAAACCCTGCTGCAATAGGAGACCACCCAAAAAATACATCCCACCAGTGGTGAGATGTGTCTCCCTCCAACCTTCTATGGTCTCCTTATAGTCTGTCTCATGGTGTGTTGTGATCAAGATCTTCTTTCCCATACTTCTCATTTCTTTCAGAATTTCCTGAAGATCTCTGTGTTTTAGTAGCTCTATACCTAGAGTGAGATTCATTCTTATGGGCACAGACAATACATCCTGCACAGTTGTCATGTTTGCCTTTATATACTGTGTGATATATATACTGATGTGATACAACAGGTGCCCAATAGGAGAAATTGCACCCCTCAATTTTGACCAAGTTACAAATGCACAAATCAGATTGTGTTTCCTTTATAATGAGCTCGTCCACTCTTATGGTGGGGCATGCTGTTCTGAGGCATACACAACCCTGATCTATATATACCAGCAAGGTTGTCTGGTTGACTGAATGGATTCTGAAGAGACAGATGCTTTGTTGTGTATCCAGGCAGATATCTCGGTCATTGTTGACATTTCCTTCACATACAAACCTCAGTTGTTTTCTTGTGGCACATAGCTCTATGTTAATAATCTGCCACTTCCCTTTAACCTCTTGTGCCCACGTTCTGTGTTCAGATAGATGTAGCACAGTTCCCTCATGGTTTAATTCTAAAAGCCTTGGTTTCACATCCCTCTATTTTAAGCCTGAATTCAGAACAGTTAGTGAAGCATGTGTCACAACATTCAGTACCAATTTGAATGGGTTTTAGAAGTCCCTGATGGAATCCGTCCTGAACAAATGCAAATTTGCATCCCCAGACATCTTTCCCTGGCCAGACAGTTGTGTTTGATATTTGGAACACCTGCCACAGAGACTTAGGAGAGTCAAAGTCAGAAGCTTTCCCCTGACACACATAAATGCCAGTCCCATTGTATATAGGAGGTCTTGCACACATGTCTGCCATAGCCATGGCTATGATCATCAGAGCCACAGCTTTCCAGGCTGCACCTGCCTGATTCTCCATGGTGACTGTGAAGCCTTTTTAATTCCAGTGTGATGTCTCTATGCTGCTTGTTCTCTGATCTTGATGGCAGTGAAGGAGGTGAGGAGCACCTGGTATGGTCCTTCCTACTGTGGTTCCAAAGTCTTTTCTGTGAGAGACTTCACATACACACAATCTCCAGGTTGTACATTATGTACTGGTCCATCCAATCCCCTACACCAGCTTCTTTCTACATGTTTCCTGATATTACTGAGTTGTTTCCCTAGGGCCACCATGTATTCTGTGATAGTTTCTTCCCCTATTTGTGCTGATGTTCCCTTCTATATTGCATAAGGTCGCCCATACAGGATCTCAAAAGGACTCAGCCTTTCCTTTGCCCTTGGTTTAGTTGGGATGTGTAAAAGGGCTAAAGGAAGGGATTGAGGCCAAGGCAGATTGACCTCCTGTCCTAATTTAACAATTTGCTGTTTGATTAAATGATTCATCTTCTGCACTTGTCCACTTGACTGGGGATGATATGGGGTATGTAATTGCCAATCTATACCTAAAGTATTACTAACCTGATGTACCACCTTTGCAATAAAATGGAGCCCTCTATCTGAAGAAATGGCAGCTGGACCCCCAAATCGTGATACTATCTCTTTTACTAATGCCTTGACCACTTTTCTGGCCTTAGCAGTTGTAGCAGGGAAAGCCTTAGGCCATCCTGAAAAGGTATCAGTTAATACCAGTAAATAACAAACCCCCCCTTTTCTTGGGAGTTCTGTGAAGTCTATTTGCCATAATTGGTCAGGTACATTTCCCTCCTCAATTTCACCCATTTCTGGCTTTGTTTTTAGGCTTAGTCTGGAGGCAGAGATCACATTGTTGAGTTACCTGCTTCACTGTAGTGTATCAATTTCTAGTCATGATGTTGTGATTTAAGTGTTCATACACAGTCTCTGGTCCCCAGTGTCTTTTCCTATGCTCCTCCCTTATTACAAACCGTATTAGATGGCCAGGTATGATTACCCTTCCTTCTGGGGTATGGGCCCACCCCTCTTTATTGTATGTCTCATCCAAATTTGTAATTAGCTTCAGATCAGGGTTTGAACAAGCAACTCGTTATTATAGATCCAAAGGCGACACCTCTCAGTCATTCTGAGGAAAGTTCTCAATTCTTTTACAGTCTGTGGTTTTGGTATTTGGCTCATAGAGCCTCTTTTCAGGCTTGCCCCACAATTCTTTGCCCCAAATTAATTTCATACCCCAAGTAAGTGACTTCCTGCTGCATTACCTGGGCTTCCTTCTTAGACACTCGGTGCCCTTGGAGCCCCATAGAGTTTCAGAGACTCACCGTCCAAGGCATGCAAGTGTCTTCTGTCTCAGTGGTGATCAGGATGTCATCTCTGTATTGTAGCAGTCTCCCCTTCCCGGGTGGGGTTTCCCAAGACTCGAGATCCTTGGCGAGTTGGTTGCCAAATATGGTGGGGAAATTCTTGAATCCTTGAGGCAGTACAGTCCAAGTGAGCTGGGTCCTGTGTCCACTTTTCCATTCCAAGGCAAATATCTTTTGGCTGGCTTCATAGAGAGGGAGGCAAAAGAAAGCATCTTTCAAATCTAAACCAGTAAACCAGGTTAGTTAAGGTGTCAATACTGTTAACAAAGTGTATGGGTTTGCTACTACAGGACATAAATCCTCTGCTATTCTATTGACTGCTCTTAAATCCTGGACTACTCTGTACGTTCCATCAGGTTTGTGAACTGGTAATATGGGAGTGTTCAAATCAGATTCACATTCCCTTAACAGACCCCATTGCAAGAATTTTTCTATTACCAGCTGGATTCCTTCCCTCCCCTCTCTTTTTAAGTGATATTGTTTTATCCTTACTGGTCATTGTCCCTCTTTAAGCTTTACCTCTACTGGTGATGCATTCTTAGCTCTTCCTGGCTTCTCAGTGGCCCACACACCAGGGTACACCTGGTTAATGATATCTTCACCGATTTGTCCTTCTATGGGAACCTCATTATTTGAGTATATTCTTGAGTATCCACCTCCAGAGTAATCTCTCCTTTTTCAAATCTGATTGTTGCATTCAATTGTTCAAGCAAATTTCTTCCAAGGAGTGCATGTGGTGAATTAGGCATGTATAAGAATTTATGCAAGCCTACTAGTTTTCCCAATTTATATTTTATTGGTCCACAAAAATAAGCCTTTTCAGCTTGGCCAGTGGCTCCCTTAACCATAATATAATCTTTTCCCACCTGAGTTAAAACTGTGTTTAAATCGAACACATTGCCCCTGTATCAATTAAAAATTTTATTTGCTTTTGATCTTTTCCTTCCCCTGGCTTCATTATAACCAAGGGATCAGCCAGGGAAGATCCCCCTGGTTCCTGTCAGTCTTCATTTACATTTGCCACTACCCGTGCTCCTTTGTTTCCCTTTCCTCAGCGTTCTGGGCATTCATTTTTTCAGTGCCCTAATTGCTCACATAGAGCACATTCTTTTCTTCCTAGGCGCAGAGGGGGAAGCCCCTTTTTAAAATTTTCATCTTCCTTCTTAACTACTGCCATCACCCTTCCTGGTTTCCCCTTATTCCCTTCTTCTTGATT
Organism: Sturnus vulgaris; assembly: GCF_052056855.1. Taxonomy (NCBI): domain Eukaryota; kingdom Metazoa; phylum Chordata; class Aves; order Passeriformes; family Sturnidae; genus Sturnus; species Sturnus vulgaris. The sequence goes on from NW_028276110.1 coordinate 4,476,337, forward strand.
GCTAAACACCCTCCAGCCTTCATCCAATAATATTTCTAAGTGTCTTCCTTCAGTGGGTCTGAATTTCTGAAGTTTACGTCTTCTATCACCGCTGGATTGACCTAAAAATAATGACACTAACTGCTGTATCCCGATATCTGATCTGGGTCCAAAGGTGTGCTACGACGCATTGTGTCTCAGCCTGTCTGAGAACTCAGGTGGTGACTCAAAGGGACCTTGTTTAATAGCAGATAAAGCTGAGCAGTTCATAGATTTGGGGATGGCTTTCTCTATTCCCTTTGCCATCCACTCCTGATATTCTTGTACCTTCTGTCTTCCTGCCATTCTATTCACATCCCACTTTGAATCCTGGAGGGGAAAGAATTCCTTTACACCCTCCCCCATGTCTTACAGTGCTCCTGGGCCAAATCCCAGGGTACCTTTGGGATCAGCTGTTTCTCTGGTTCTGTCATTGCATGGAACAGTAACTGTATAGCATTCCAATCCGGGTTATGTGATTTCACTATTAACCAAAAGTGTTCAGCTCTACTTAGAGGGTCCTTTCTGTAATCCTTTACATTCCTTTTCCAAATTTCCATATCATTGGTATTGAAGGGAACCTTTAGTAGCATCATTGTTCCATCTGCTCCCACTTCTTCTCTAAGAGGTGCCTGCAAAGGTGCTGGTTGTTCCCTAGCTTTGCCCTTGTATGGGAGGATGCTGGACTTCCCAGGGGTGTTGGAGTTTGATCTGGTGCCCTTCCTGGGCTCCCACCCAACTCTAGTGATGGAGGAGGGGAGATCATCCAGATCAGAGTCTTCTTCCTTATATACCTTGTCATTTTTAGTGCACTTCTGACCAAGACTACAGGCTGAGCAGCATCATTTTAATATATGTGAGACCCTTCTGTTTGCTCTTTCCATTGCTAGGATCAGTGGGTCTTGTGGAGGGTTAATACCACAATCCCTTTGCCATTCTGGGTGGTTCTGTGAGGTGAAAAATATCTGCATATGGTGCCTCATCTCATTTTCCTTCCCACCTTAAAAACAACATTAACTTCAACATGGTGTTACAGTCCCATGTTCCATTTAATGGCCACTTTGCCCCATCTTCTGATTTCTAGAGAGGCCACCATTGATTCGAGTATTTGATGAAAACCCTTTTGCTCTCCGTTTCTCCTGTCCCCACAACTTCCTTCCAGTGGGTCAGTATACATCCTAAAGGGCTCCTCCTGGGCACCTCTTTATTTTGCTGGGTCCCCATGATTTCTCTCCTTATTTCTCTTATCTCCTCTCCCAAACCCCTGCTGGCAATATTCTTTCACTTCCTCCCAGTGGTCATCGAAAACGAGCCAATCCTTGGGAACTGAAAGACTCTTTGCACAGATCAAATTCACAATCTCACACTCAACCTGTATTAATTCCTGAATATGATTCCATGGGTCCGGGGTACACCTGGGGCATGTAGGCGTCCACCTCCTAGATCTGCAGTGCCACTTCCTTTTGCACCAATGACACTGTAGGAGGTCCCAGGCTGGATGCCACCTTGGTGTCCAAATTGCTGGTCCACACGCAAAGCAAGGAATTGGTCTAACCCTTCTAGGTTAGGTTTCGATTAGAGGTTGCTCCCAATCAAAACCCAGATAACTATCCATGGAATCTGAGAATATTCCTCCCAAGTGTTCCTGCTCTACTCCCCCGTCCTCCCGTACCAACCGTACAAGTTTCCCTTGATCCCTCAAGAAATCCGGGGGCTCAATCTGGAGCCACCTAGAAAGGGCTTCCTCCTTGCTTGGTCGAGCCCTCCGCACTCACTCCCAGCTTCCACCACCTTTTTAACTCTGACAGTTTCCAAAAAAAATCACTGACCTGTCATTGACAGTTACAGACACAAGAGGGCAGCATTACATCAGAAACAATAGAATCTCACGCCTCAGAAAAGAAATCTTAACTTGTTGCAATGACAGTTAATAACACAAGAGGGCAGTGTTACACCAGATATTGCACAGGTCCACTACAGAAAACAGAGCAGACATTCCCCAAAATCCAAAATCTCCACCACCAAAATGAGAGTGATGCAAACACAAACCACCAACCACCATATAAAATACTTCCTTCCACCACCCTACAACAAACAACAAGCACAATTTATGGCAGTTAGTGTTATAGCAGTGAGTTATGCTGTTAATAATACTGAGAACACCTTGGTTCGATCAAGTTACCCCCAAACTTGCTAGTGGCCACCCTAAGTGGTCAACAGAAACGCCTTTGCCAGCTTCCACATACCTTTCCCAAACCTGTCAGCTCTGTGTGTCGGATGTCTCTGACACACTGTTAGCCATGTGCAGGCATCCCTAGTGTCTTACAGGCTCACCCTATTTTGGGCCTCCCCCAAAACATTTTGGTAAAACGTTCCTCTAGGCCATATAGGAGGTTGGTTGCTCGTCCCTGCAGAGAGTGACCGGGGATTAGAGGTCAGCTCCAGAAAAAGTCCGGGGTGCACTGGGATGTCGACGTCCCCTGTGCTCCAGCAGACAGACGAAGACCTTCTGGCTGGCTCAACAGCTGATTTCGAGAATCAGGACTTGACACTGAAATTGTAGAGAGTGTTTCATTGCCAGCCTGGACACCTGGGGGGATATTTCCTCCAAACCACGTGTGCCTGGTCAAGACAGGTTCCAGGTATAAATACACATTGATCCCACAAGCCCACACCTCCCTGTCCACCCATCTCCACCTTCTCTCCCTTTGTATTATAATTAGCTGCCACCCCTCCTGGTGGTTGTGTTTGGTGGTTTTTGGGATGAAGGCTGTATGTCTTCCTCAGTAATCGCTGTTTGACCTCTGCTTTTGGGCAGGCACAGTGGAGGTTTGGCTCTCCCTCAGGTCAGTTTGTCCCACTCAAAACCACCCGTCTGGTCCTGGCTGGTTTCTGGAGCCACAGGTTTCTGTTTTGTTCGGTTTGTACAATAGCCAGGTCTTGCTTTGCTAAGTTTTTGCAATATATGTTATCTTAAAGCTTTTTCCTGGAAATAAGTTCCTATATGGTTTGTTACATACCTTTTCTGCCATGTGTTCAATTTCCCCTCTACCTGCTTAAGCACATCATAGACTTCTAAGGTTCTGAATTTTAAAAACCATTTATATTCCCCATCTCACTAGATCACACTGGGAGCCTCTAGACCACACTGGGAGCAGGTTTGGGCACATCAACCCTTACTGGTTTATACTGGGAGCTGCTGCCACAGGTCTCAGGGGCTCAGGAGTGGCTCCCAGTGCTTACTGGCTTATACTGGTGCCCTCCCAGTATAAACCTGGGAGCCCTTAGACTACACTGAGGATGGGTTTGGGTGCATGAGGCCTTACAGGTTTATACTGGGAGCTGCCATCATGGGCCTCAGAAGCTCGGGGGTGGCTCCCAGTGCTTACTGGTTTATACTGGTGCCCTCTCAGTCTATGCCTAGGAACACCAGTGGGTGCTGGCGGGCAGGCAGGACCCTGAGGCCAAGCTATCCTTTGCTGGGGCACTGCTGAGCTGCGACTTCTCCAACTTCTCAGCCTGTCACCACTGCCTGCAGCTGCCAGGGACTCCAGAAAGGGTGAGGCTGGAGCACTGCCCCACAAAAGGCTCTAGGAATGTGAGCAATTCCCCAGAAAAATTCCCACAATTTCACAGGATCCCCAAAATTTTCCAGCCCCTCCCTCACCTAAAGTGGGAGGTGATGCGTCCTGTTGGGTTGAATGAGTAGAACTGGTGTCTCTAAATCCCCTTTGACTTTAATGGGTACCCCTGAACTCTAGTACACTTGAGTATTCAGATATTGGGGTGTCTCTAACTGCCACGTAGAGTTTTTGGGGTGCCCCCTTTGCCCCCCCCCCCCCAGAGCTAGAGCTGGTGCATAACACTGACTTCAGCAACCCCACGGATCAAACCACCGGGGTGTACGTGCACTGCATCCTCTCCTGAGGTAACTCAGGGCTCCCTGCCACCCTTGAGGCCTTCACCTGGAGTTTTGGGGCATCCCCTGAAGGTTGGGGTGCCCCCCAACAGCCCCTCGGATGCCAAGGGTCATCTGTGTCCATGTTGACTGGGAGGACAGTGGCCTTCATTCTCTCCTGGCCTGTTAGGGTGAGTCAGGGTACCTGGGTGCCCCAAAAATAACCTGGATCTCCCCAAAAATCATCTGGGTACACCTGGGTATCCCCAAAAATTACCTCCGTGTACTTCAGTGTCCCTGAAAATCACCTGGATTAAACCAAAAATCACATGGATACAGCTGGGTACCCATGGAACACCTAGATCACCCAAAATCCCTGAGGGCCCCCAAAACTGATGTCCCAAAAATCTTCATTGCTTTGACTGGGTGGACCTGGTGTCCCTGAATCCCCATTGACTTTAAAGGGTACTTGTTGAGTCCTGTTTATACCCATTTATCTCTATAAATCCCTCCCAGTGGTCCCACTTATGCCCCAGTGCTCCCAGTAACCCCAGTGTCCCCCCTTAGCCCTTCCCAGTGCTCCCAGTTGAAACACTAACCCTTCCCAATTAAGTCCTATTAATGGATAGACCTGGAATCCCTCAATCCCGTTGGACTTCAATGCGTAGACTCTATGTCTGAAAATTTTTGCTGCCAAAAATCCCAACTTTGGGCTCGGAATTCCCAGATTTGGGTCTGAAAATGAAGATTTTGGGCTTAAGTGGAGGCACAGCTCCAGCACAGGCTGAAGGTGTGGGATCAAGAATTTGTGATTAGTTCCCAGGAATTATGCCAGGACTTCCAGAGTGTCAGCACCATGATCATGAAATGGAAATTCCCAGAATTCAGCCCAGTATTTCCCCCAAATTTCCCCAAATGTCCCCATTTCAGCACCAAATTTCTGCAAAATCCCCATTCACTAATGGGTAAACCTGGTTTCCCTAAATCCCTATTGATTTCAAAAGGTAGACCTGATGTTCCTAAATCCCCTTTGATTTTTTAAAATAGGTCGACTTTCTATTCCTACATTGCCATTGATTTCAAAGGGTAGACCTGATGTCCATAAGATCTCTATTGCGAGATGAATATTACAAGAGATGGAACAACTGAGAGACATTGTCAAAGATGGTTTATTGCTTTATTTCATCAGTCTCATAGAAGGGTGAGACATTAAAGGTGTTACATCCAGGGCCATAATATCAGAAGCTTCCTCATTCTTAGTTACAAATGCCTTATGTTAGTTTTTTAGCCAATCAAAAACTTCTATGAACTTTGCTGGTGTCTTTTTACACCAATCATTAATTGCTTTGCTTCCCATGGCTTTGGTGCAATGAATCATTTTTCAGTATATCATATAACACTGCAGAAACCTACATTGATAGATCTTAATATCTAATTAACTTTATAACAAGTTATTTTTGCTAAACTTTAAAATCTTTTACTTCTTTAACATACTGCATTGCTTACATAATCCATATTTCTGTTTTCTTGAAATATATTTTTACTTAAACTACAAATTTATATTCTTGTTTTATGTCTGTTTCACTTCAATGCTCTAATTCTCTAAGCCTTCTCCAAGGTCTCAGGTCAAACCCTGTATCCATCTCTATCTCTGAGCCTGTATGCCCAAGGCCCTGAGAGCTCTGTGTGCCTGCATTTCCCACACTGCAGTATCCCAATGGACCCTTGGTTCCCTGGGGACTCACAATGGCAGAAGGGTCTCCTTGGTTCCACAAGGTCCTGCAGAGCCCCTTGATTCAACGAGGCCTCAAAGTGTCATCATGGCCTCCAGGATTCCATGAGGCCCCACAGTGTCACAATGGACCTTTGGTTCCATGGGGTCCTGCACTGTTCCATGAATCCTTAGTTCCATGGGGCCCTGTAGTGTCACAATGGACTCCTTGGTTCAATGGTGCCACACATTGTGACAATTGCCCCTTGGCCTGCCAGGACTCCATAGTGTCACAACGATTCCTTGCTTCAGTGAGGTCTTGTAGTGTCACAATGGACTCCATGATTCCATGAGGCCCTGCAGTGTCACAATGGCCCCTTGATTTCATAAGGCCCTGAAATGCCACAATGGCTCTTTTATTTCACAAAACCTCAAATTGTAAAAATGCCCTCCATGGTTTCATGAGGCCCTGCTGTGTCACAAAGGACTCTCAGCTCCATGATGCCCCATAGTGTCACAATGGTCTCCTTGGTTCTGCAGTGTCAGAATGCCCCCTCGGTCCCTTGGAGCTCACAGTGTCACTCTTGTGCCCTTGTTTCCATGAAGCCCTGCAGTGCCACAATGGTCCTTTGGTTCCAAGTGACCTCAAAATGTAAAAATGGTCTCCTTGGTCCATGACACCCTGTAGTGTAACAATGATCTCCTTGGTTCCAGAGTGCCAGAATGGCCCCTTTGTCCCATGCAGCCCCACGCTGTCACTGTGGTCCCCTTGATTCCATGAGACCCTGCCATGCTACAATGACCCCAATGGCTACAATGGTCTCTAGTGAGACTCTCTACAACCACCTGAACAGAGGCTGTAGTCAGGTGGGGGTTGGTCTCTTCTCCAAGGCAACCACCGACAGAATGAGAGGACACAGTCTGAAGATGAGCCAGGGGTAGTATAGTTTTGACATCAGGAAAAAATTCTTCACTGAAAGAGTGATTGGGCACTGGAATCTTCTGCCCAGGGAGGTGGTGGAGTCACCACCCCTGATGGCATTTAAAACAAGTCTGGACGTGGCACTCAGAGCCATGGTTTAGTTGATGAGGTGATGTTAGGGGATAGGTTGGACTTCATGATCTCAAAGTTCTTTTCCAACCTCATTACCTCTGTGATTCTGTTTCATAATTGTCTCCATTGTTCCATGAGGCCCTGCAATGTCACAATGGACTCTTGCTTCCATGAGTCCCCACAGTGTAACAATGGACCCTTGGTTCCATGAGGTTCCTCAGTGTCACAATGGTCTCCTTGGATCTGCAGTGTCCCAATGGCCCCTTGGTCACAATAGACTTCAGGTTCCATGAGCTTTCATACTCTCAGCAACAGTTCTGCAGTGTCACCATGGGCCCTTTGTTCCACGAGGTTCTGTGCTATAACATGGTCACCTTGGTTCTGTGAGGCCCTGCAGTGTCACAAGGCACCCATGGTTGCAGGAGGTTCCACAGTGCACCTTCAGGTTCCACAGTGTCACAACTTGACTCCTTGGTTCTGTGAGGACCCGCTGTCACCCAATCTCCAAAATATCAGAATAAGACTCCTTAACACTAATTTCGTGTTCAAAAGGACATCCTTTATTTCAGGCTTCAGGTCCAATGTGGGATAACTCCTAAACTTATGTGGACACCTGATTCTACAAGTGTGTTGCTTATATTTAGTCACTACATGCGTATTGCAATTTACCATTTCTATAAAACCCACCACAAGTTACCAGGTTGTGTCCTTGTTTTTTATATCGCTGCACCCTTGAGCCAGATGTGTTTCTCTTCTCTTCTGACAGTCTCTGCTGGGAAAGCAGCCTCTGCATGCCTCGTTCTTGTGCTGAAAGTTAACAGGCACAGTAAAAATTGAATGAACCCTTTTGGTGTCAAGGCCAAGGCTTTGTGTGTGCAGGCAGAGGCAGGCAGGAGGCAGAGCTGTCAGCAAAGGAAGGGGCCAGCGAGGTGGGGCAGCCGGGGGATGACGACAGCCTGCAGGGACAGAGGCGCAGGGCATGGACACCGTAGGACAGCCTGGGCTGCAGAGGCCACAGGGATGGGCAGCAGCTGAAAGGCCCTGACACAGCCAACTCCTGCAGCACTTGGGCCATGCAGGCTGGCCCTGGGCCTGAGGCCAGCAGGGGACAAGTGAGCCTTGCTGTGCTGGGGCCTCATTGCCTCCTTGTCCCTGCTCAGCAGCCTGGCAGGGGCCGCCCCATGGTGCTGCCCTTGGCATTGCACATGGCCAGAGCCCAGTGGCCCGGGAAGAGCCCTGAGCAATGAGGGAGGGACAGGATCTGCCTTGCCAGGGGCTGGGGCTCAGCCCTTGGTCCTTTGCATTCCTGAAACACATCCAGGTGTGCTCAGCATCAGAGACACCTTTCCCTTGTTTGTCTCCACCTGTCATCAGTGCCTCCATTGTTCTGCTCTAACTGGAACCTGGGGACACTTTCTCAGTCATATCCCTCAGTGGAATCCATTAAAACTTCAATAAATTTTGGAGTTTGAATCTGCCTCTGATTTTGTGAGAAGTTGTCCTTCAGCTCCTCTCAGGGACTGATGTCCAGGGACTCAGGACTGTTGGAAAATCCGAGCTCTACAGAGATGGGGCAAATGAGAGGCTTTTTAATTATTTTCTTCCATTATCAGTCTCCTTGAAGGGTGAAACATAAGAGATGTAAAACTCAATGCCATTCTACCAGAAGCCAACTTATTTCCTCGTTATAAAACCTTAGAAATGTTTTTCAGCCTATTAGCTTTTGTCACACAATGGTGCTAATAATTCTAACAACAATATCCTATTATTTTACAACACATGTTCTTGCCACAATGTATCTTTCACAGTTCTAGCTCTCCAAAATATCTGATCTTTTTGCAAGGCCATTGTTTGAAACTTGTTTCTAGTGCAATCTCTCTCTCAGCAATGTCTTCTCTATTCCAGGGCCATTCTGAGTCAGCACACCTTATCTCAGAGTTTGCATCCAGATGTACAAGAGTGTGTGAGCTTTCAGTCAGGCTTTGAGAATCCTTTACAAATCCATTTCTCACAAATATCAATCACAGAATGCTACAATCACCTCTGCTCTAAAGGGGCCAGTAATAAACTACAGCCTTGAAAATTGGAATGGATATTTCTAAGAAGGTCTTTGTCATATTTCTCCATAACCGGAGTTGAAAAACTTCTGAATGAACTGCACCAGACCAGAGGGAAATCAAGGCAGAACTGTGATTTTCTAGGAAACCTCTGAAGAATTCAGTCATAATCAAACTCCAAAGTGTCTGATACTGCTCATAGGTCCCACTGAGGGACACGACTGAGAAAGTGTCCCCAGGTTCCAGTGTGAGCAGGAAATTGGAGGCAGAGATGACAGGTGGTGTGGGAAATGCAGGCACAGAGAGCTCTGAGGGCCTTGTGCATACAGGCTCAGAGACTGAGATGGATCCAAGGTTTGACCTAAGACCTTGGAGAAGGCTTGGGGAATCAGAGCATTAAAAGGAAAATTGATATAAAACACGAATATAAGTTTTTAGTTTAAGTAGAAGTATGTTTTAAGCAAACAGAAATATGCATTATGTAAGCAAAGCAGTATGTTAAGTAAGATAGTAAAAGATTTTAAAGCTCAGCAATAGAACCTGTTATAAAGTTAATTAGAAGTTTAAGATATATCAACGTAGGTTTATGAAGTGTTTTAGGATTGGTTGAAAAATGATGCATTGTGGCAAAGCCATGGGAAGGAAAGCAATTAATGATTGGTGTAAAAGAATGCTGGCAAACTTCGCAGAAATATTTGATTGGCTAAAAAACTAACATAAGGCATTGTAACTAAGAATGAGGCAGCTTCTGATAGTTTGGTGTTGGATGTAACACCTTTAATGTCTCACCCTTCTATGAGACTGACACCATGAGGCCATAAACCATCTTTTACAACATCTCTCAGTTGCCCCATCTCTTGTAATATCAATCTCCCAATACAGATTTTTTTGACATCAGACATGACTAATGAAATCAATAGGGCCTTATGGATACCAGGTCTATCCCATTAAAGTCAATATGGATTTAGGGACACCTGGTCTATCCATTAAAATCAATGGGAATTTGAGAAAATTTGGCCCTAATATAGGGAGATTTGAGTAAATTTGGAGGAAATCTTGGGCTGAATTCTGGGAATTTCCACTCCAGGATTGCAGTGCCAATGCTCTGGATGTCCTGGATGAATTCCTGGAGGCCAATCCCAAATCCCTGATCCTTCACCTGCTGTCCATGTTGGAGCTGTGCCCCCAGGTAAACCCAAAAATGTCCCTTTTCAGCCTGAAATCTGGGAATTCCAAGCTCAAAATTGGGATTTTTGGCGCCAAAATTTTGGGACATCAGCTCTGCCCACTGAAGTCAAAGGGGATTGAAGGACACCAGGTCTACCCCAGTGAAGTCAATAGGGATTTAAGGACACCAGGTCCATCCATTGATAGGGCTTGATTGGGAAGAGTTACTGTTCAAACTGGGAGCACTGGGAAGGGCTAAGGAGGGACACTGGGGTTACTAAGAGCACTGAAAAAAGTGGGACAACTGGGAGGGATTTATAGAGATAACGGGGATAAAGAGGACTCCAGTGCTAACCCATTGAATTTAGGGACAGCAGGTCTACTCTTTAAAGGCAATAAAGTTTAGGGCCACCAGGTCTACCCAGTCAAAGCAATGAGGATGCTTGAGACACTAGTTTTGGGGGTCCCAAGGGGGTTTTGGTGATACAGGTGTGCAAGGGGTATCCAGGTGTATCCAGGTGATTTCTGGGGGTACCCAGGTGATTTTTGGGGCACCCAAGTGGCCTGACTCACCCTGACAGGCCAGGAGAAGATGATGGCCACCGTCCTCCCAGTCGATGTGGACACAGGTGACCCTTGACAGCTGTGGGGCTGTCGGGGGACACCCCAACATTCAGGGGGTACCCCAAAAGTCCAGGTGAGGACATCAGGGGTGGGAGGGAGCACTGAGTTACCTCGGGAGAGGATGCAGGGCAGGTACACCCAGGTGCTTTGGTGCATGGGGTTGGTGAAGATGGTATTCTGCAGCAGCTCCAGCTCTGGGGTGGGCAAAGGAGGCACCCCAAAATCTCTAGGGGACACCGGGGGAAATCCCAATATCTTGATGGGGGCACCCAGGTATCCAGGAGTTCGGGTCTACCCATTAAAGTCATTGGGGATTTAGGGAAACCAGATCTACTCATTGAAGTCAATAGGGATTTAGGAACACCAGGTTTACCCATTCAACCCAACAGAACCCACCAGCTCACACTTTAGGCGAGGGACGGGCTGGAAAATTTTGGGGATCTCGCAAAATTGGGGGAGTTTTTTAGGGAATCCCTCACCTTCCTTCAGCCATCCAGGGGCCAGTGCCCTTGCCGTAGTTCCTGGTGGGCATCAGCAGCCACAGGCAGTGTTGCCAGGCTGAGAAGTTGGAGAAGCTCTAGCTCAGCAAGGCCCTGGTGAAGGCCACCTCGGCCTTGAGGTCCTGCCTGGCCACAAGTGCCTACCAGTGTTTCCAGGTGTGGGCTGGGAAGGCACCAGTATAAACCAGTAAGCACTTGGAGCCGCTCCCGAGCTCCTGTGACCTGTGGCAGCAGCTCCCAGTATAAACCAGTAAAGCCTCATGCACCCAAACCCATTTCCAGTGTGGTCCTGGGGCTCCCAGGTTTATACTGGGAGGGCACCAGTACAAACCAGTAAGCCCTGGGAGCCACCCCTGAGCCCATAGCGGTACCTCCCAGTATGAACCAGTAAGGCCAGCATAACCTGGAGTCACTCCCAGTAGGTCCCAAGTTCCATTCCAGTATAAATCAGTAAGGCCAGCATCCCCAGAAGTTGCTCCCAGTGGAGTGCCAAGCATCCCTAAGCCCCCTCCCAGTATAACCCAGTAAACCCGAGTTTAACCCAGTAAAATCCAGAATATCCCCATATAACCCAATATAAACCACTACAAACCAGTCACTTCCAGGAGAACATCCCAGTATAACCCAGTGACCCCCAGCATCCCATCCCAATATAAACCATTTTAACTCGCAGTCAGCCACCAGGTCCTCCCAGCCAGCAGGGGGCACTCACACACCCGTGTTCCCTTTCCCAGTAGAATCCAGTACAAATCAGTAACACCCCAGCATCTCATCTGAGTATAATCCAGTATAACCCAGTAACCCCCAGCACCCTATCCCAGTATAACCCAGTACAGACCAGTAACCCCCCAGCACCCCATCCCAGTACAAACCAGTACAAACCAATACAAACCAGTACAACCCACTCACAGTTGCAGGGGTCGGCCACCAGGAGGTGCTCGCACAGCGCCAGGTCCTCCTGGCCAGCAGGGGGCGCTGCAGCGTGGCTGAGTACCCAGCCCTGGTGGTGCCACACCCTGTAGGATTTGGGGTTCACCCCCAGGAACTGCTCCACAAACAACAGCTCTGATGGCACCCTGAAACCTGTATAAACCAATCCAGACCAGTATGGAAGAGTATGGACCAGTATAAGTGGTAAAAATCATTAAAAATCAATAACCAACCGTGTAATGCAAACCAGTAATAACCTGTACAAACCAGTATGGACCAGAAAACACCATTATGGATCACTATAAACCAGAAAAATAGGTAAAAACCAGTACAAACCTGTGAAAACCCTTGTCTGTTTCAGGAGCCAAGCTGGCTGGGCCCAGTAACAAACCTGCTGCCCAAAGTCAGTAGAAATGTTACGAGCCATTTCAAACACTTTAACACCCATCCCTTCACCCACCAAATGATTTGTAAAGACATGAGCACACATCTTTCCTCTCACATTGATGGTTCCTGTGCTGGTGACAGTCTGTTAAACCCAGCCTTCAGCCTGAACTCTCTGCTGCTGTAGATCCATGCACAGAGGTTGTTGTCTCTCAGCCCTTCCATGGGCAGGCCGGTGTTCAGCCATCTCCAGGACAGCAGGGCCCCAGCCCACGTCACTGTGCCCTGGGAAGACAAAAACCATCACTCCAAATGTCCCCTCCTCCTTATTCCCAGCATTTGGTGTGGCAGTGGAGTTTGCTGGAAAAAGGAGACCCCTGTGACACTGTGGGGCACATGGAACCAAACATCCATTGTGACACTACAGAATGTCACAGAACCAAGGAAACCCCTGTGACACTGCAGAGCCCCTGGGAACCAAGAGTCCATTGTGACACAGAGAGGCCACGTGGAGCCAAGGAACCATTGTGACACTGGGGAAAATCATGGGACCAAGGGGCCACAGTGACATTGGGGGGCCTTATGGAACCTGTGAGCCATTGTGACACTGTGGGCCTCGTGGAATCCAAGATTTCATTTTGAAATTGAGGAACCTCATGGAACCAAGGGTCTGTTGTGACACTTTGGAACTCCAGAGGCCATTGTTGAGTACAGCACCTCATGGAACCAAATGTCCATCGTAACAGATCAAGGCCTCATAGACCCAAAAAAGCATTGTGACTCCATGGGACCCAATGGACCTCAATCTCCATTGTGACACTCCAGAACCTGATGGAACCAAGGGGCCTTTGTGACACTGCAAGGCCTCAGGGAACCAAGGAGTCCAAAGGTCTGAAATAATCCTTGTAGGGATCTACCTTGGGGAATGGGAACCTTCTTGGTGGCGCTTTGAGCTTGGCACACACCTGAGGAGTGTGTCTTTTTGCAGTGGGGAAACTCAGGATTTTTAGATTGCTTCCAAAAAAAGCATGAAAACACCTGTTTGCCAGAGGGCAGCCAGTTCTCCGAGCAAAGCAGGTCCCAGGTGAGTGAGGACAGACAGGATGGGGTTGGAGAATGTGGAGCAAGGTTCTCCACACTGGGTCAGACCTCAAGGCACAGCTTCTGTGAGCAGGCCAGACCTCGTGACGAGAGACCCTGGATCAATATCAACCATAGAATGCTGCAATCACCTCTGCTCTAAAGGGAATGGTAATAAAATACACTCTTGAAAATAGGAATACATAATTCTTAGAAGCTCTTTGAATAACTTCTCCATAAATAGAGTTGAAAACCTTTTTAATGAGCTGCCCCAGACCAGAGGGAAATCAAGTGAGAGCCATGGTTTGTCAGGACTTGCTTGATCCCAATCAGCCACGTAGTGCATTTGGTGCTGAGCCCTTCAACCCCAGGGCCGGAGAGGAGATTGCACAAACTTTTCCAGGAGTCCAAGTCAGAAGAAAAGCCCAAAGTGTCTCAAAGCATTAATGGTTCCCACTAAAGTCCATCCCCAACACAGGCTCCTCGTGGACTCCTTGAAGGAAAGAACTGGAGGCCAGGATTGCCCAAAAACCTCTCAGAGACCCAGAGAGGAAAGGAATAAGAAACCTGCCTTAAAAAACTGAAGTACCTCGAAGCATTAATGAGCCTTACAGACTGTTGTTACTGACAGAGGCTCTCAAGAGATTAATTAAAGCAGATAATTGGAGGCCATGGTTCCACAAAGCTCTCAGAGACTCCAAGGCAAAAGCAAAACCCAAAGTCCTCTGAAAAACCTGCAGTCCCTGGGAGCATGAAGGAGCCCCCAGGGCCATTCCTGACCAAGGCTCCCCAGGGACTCGTCCCAGCAGATCCCTGAGGCCACTGGGATGTGGGGGGATGCTGAGGGCAGGACAAGGGGTGACAGTGGCCAGCCTTGCTGGGGCTGTGTCAAGAGGCCCCAGTGGCTCAGGACAAGGTGTCTCCTCCCAGGTCTTGGTGGCCAGACCCTGCTGTGCTCCAGGGCACCAAGACTTGGCTTCACTTTGTCCTCACCTGTCATCACTGCCTCCAATTTCCTGCTCTAACTGGAACCTGGGGACACTTTCTCAGTTGTGTCCCTCAGTGGAACCCATTAAAACTTTAGGAAACTTTGGAGCTTGACTGTGACTTGGAGTTCTTGAGAGGTTTCTTCAGATCCCACTCAGGGACTGATGTTTAGGGCCTCAGCACAAACCCCAAGAGGGTCATTCAAGTCCTTGTGCTGTGTCTGAGCTGATGAGCTGAGCTGAGCCCCCTGCACAGAATGTGATCCTGGCAACCAAGAAGAGCTTCAAAATCACATTTCTCTTGATGAGCAGTTCCTGTGCACAGCTCAGCAGGGCTGGGGCACTGCCTGCAGCCACCCCGGGCACAGCAGAGAGGCACAGAGAGCTTCAATCAGTCAGGGCTGGGAAGATGCTCAGAAGTGCCTGGGGCAGAATCACTCCCAGCCCTTGACACAGGAAGCCTCTGGCTGCAGAACAATGCAGCTGCAGCTCCTGCAGTGATCTCCTCAAGCTGGAACATCTCAATGCCTGCAGACTGTGTGAGTACATTCTCTGATGATCTCTTGTGTAGAGCAGCCAGGGGTGCCCAGGGCTGTGGTGCAGAGCAGGGTCCTGCAGCCCAGGGCGCTGTGCTGGGGCAGGGACTCTGCTGCCTGCCAGGGACAGCTCTCAGCCAGCCCTGGGAGCTGCTCCCAGCACTGGGGGACAAGGTCTGGGTGGAAGGAGACAGCTGGTAAGGCTTGGAAGGGTTGTCCTTGTGTGATGAGGATAGTGCAGGGCTGCTCTCAGCATCACATTTAACTGCAGAACATTTCCAAGGAGATTATATGGGGAGCACAGTGAAGCAGGGGCTGCATAAAAGGCAAAGCCCTGCTTTTTTAATCTGCTGCTCTGGGTTGCATTGCTGGCAGATTGCACATTGATATTCATCTCTCAGTTCAGGTTGAGAAAAATTTTTAAAAATTCTCTTGTATCTGAGTAAACCAGTCAAAGAAATAAATCAGCAGAGGGTCCCATACAGGAAGCATCAGTGTTGCTTTTCCAGCCTCCTCAAGGTTGTTGTGATGTTGCCATCAGAGCCTGCAGAGGCAGAGCTGACCCTGGGCAGTGCCCTGTGCTGGGAGGGGTCTGCAGGGCAGAGCTGAGCCCCCAGGGCTGGGCTGGACTCTGGCAGCACTGGCAGGGCCCAGCCCTGGGCACAGGGAAGCAGCTGCTGGCAGGAACAGCTCCAGGCAGCAGAGCCCTGGGCAGGCAATGGGGGGAAAGTGCCACCAAGCTGGGCTGGGGTATTTAAAATCTTCTCCGAACTGAACTATTCCATCATTACCTTTCTTACAGATCTCCATGGCAAGACACAGGAAATGTCCAACAGCAGCTCCATCAGCCACTTCCTCCTGCTGCCATTGGCAGACACGCGGCAGCTGCAGCTCCTGCACTTCTGCCTCTTCCTGGCCATCTCCCTGGCTGCCCTCCTGGCCAACGGCCTCATCATCAGCGCCGTAGCCTGCGGCCACCACCTGCACACCCCCATGTTCTTCTTCCTGCTCAACCTGGCCCTCACTGACCTGGGCTCCATCAGCACCACTGTCCCCAAAGCCATGCACAATTCCCTCTGGGACACCAGCAACATCTCTTATGCTGGATGTGCTGCTCTTTTTCTTTTTGTTCTTCATCTCAGCAGAGTATTTCCTCCTGACCATCATGTGCTACGACCGCTACGTGTCCATCTGCAAACCCCTGCACTACGGGACCCTCCTGGGCAGCAGAGCTTGTGCCCACATGGCAGCAGCTGCCTGGGCCAGTGCCTTTCTCTATTCACTGGTACACACAGCCAATACATTTTCCCTGCCCCTGTGCCATGGAAATGCCCTGGGGGGATTCTTCTGTGAAATCCCACACATCCTCAAGCTCTCCTGCTCACACTCCAACATCAGGGAAATTAGGCTTCTTGCTCTTAGTGCCTGTTTAGCTTCTGGATGTTTCGTGTTCATTGTTTTCTCCTATGTGCAGATCTTCAGGGCTGTGCTGAGGATCCCCTCTGAGCAGGGACAGCACAAAGCCTTTTCCACCTGCCTCCCTCACCTGGCCGTGGTCTCCCTGTTTGTCAGCACTGCCACATTTGCCTACCTGAAGCCCCCCTCTATCACCTCCCCATCCCTGGATCTGGCACTGTCAGTTCTGTACTCAGTGGTCCCTCCAGCCCTGAATCCCCTCATCTACAGCCTGAGGAACCAGGAGCTCAAGGATGGCCTTAAGAAAATTATCATGAATGCTTTTCAGAAGCAATAAACTCATTCTCCTGTATAGCTCTTAAGATGTTACTCATTAATGCCCACACTGTGTCCTGTGTTTTTTGTGCTGGCACAGGTATTCTATTTTTGAGAATTTGTTCACAGGAAAAACTTTGTGCCATTTTTAATTCAGTACTTGCATTTCTATTGTGAGCCATAGACTGTATAACCCAGGAGTTGTACTACATATGTTTTTACACAAAATAAAGAACTCTGTATTGCTGTGTTCCCCTGACATTTTTCCTCCTGACTTCTCTGGAGCTGCAAGGTCAGTGCCTCTGGGCAGAACTGGAGAGAAAAATAAACCCCAGTGCTCCTCACTGCCAGGCAGCCCCAGGGCTTCTGCTCCATAACCTCCCCTTCCTTCACTTCCACACTCCCCTTCAGAGCCCCTGGGCTGGTTTAAGGCCTCAATCCCTGTCCTGCTGTGTGACTGTCCAGGGACTGCAGGCAGGGACAGGCCATGGGCACTGCTGGGACAGAGCTGAGCTCTCCAACAGCATTTCCATCATTGTCCTGGTTTAGGGTAAGTTTGGGGGAAAACCTCCAGAAGGAGCCCCCAGACAGCAAACCCCACGACTCCTCCCCCCCACCACTGGGTTCAGGAAGAATTTCCTCAGAGAAGAGTGGGAAAAAAACCTGTTTATTTAACAAGCAAAACACTCCCCAGCACAGGAAAAAAACAACACCAGCTGACAAAATAACTCTTTCACCATTCTGAAGGGATGACAAACTCAGAGAGTCTCTTCGGCGAGTGGTCGCCCACTTATCAGTCTCTGGCCCTGGGGAATGACTGCTGCAGGTGACAGAATGTAGAGTTCCGGAGTTTCTTGGGGTTTCCCAGGTCCCCGTCCAGAACAGGTTCAGATGGTATCCAGGAGAGGGAGTGGACGGGGTGGAAAAAAAACAGTCCAGGGAAAAAGTTGGACTGCCTAGCTGAACTAACTAATAAGCAAAAGCCAGGCCAAAGCGAAGGAAAGAAAAAGAGGCAGAAGTGAGCAAGCACTCAAGCAAGCCGAGCTAAAACTTCTCCTAAACATAGACCATGGGGGAGGTGAGCCGGCTGATAACAAGACAAAACAAAGCTTCACTTTCAGAGTCAGTCCTGAAAGCACAGGACATAATACCAAACATAATCAGAACACACGATTGGAGATACAAACACCATAACATCACCCTAGGACAGGGGTGAATCCCATGAACAGCCCCACGTCGCTGTCAAAACACAGGAACTCCTCTCGGTTGTAGTGAATCATGGTTTAAAAAGTTAAGATTTTTGCTAAGGGTAGAAGTAGTTTCCATGACCAAGATGTAAGTTAGGTAGGTAAATGGTAGGTTAATAATTACTAGAAGCTTAGGCTAGAGCTAATTGGTATAATTATCTGCTATTATAAATTCACGTACAGAAGAATGTAAAATAAGTAAACCGTTAACCATGAAGCACGGGGCCTTGGATCGTGCCAGAGGGTCACTGAGACCTGATGAAGACTCTCCTGACTTCATCCTTCCAGACCACTGACCCACTTCGAGACCACCGACCCAATTCCAGGGAAGAACTGCACACGTGTGAAGGACTAATGGGCTCATTTTAATATGGGGTGGGGATGGGAGGTGCTGGGGTTATGCAGATGTATTGTATGTAAGATCTTGGGCAATAAATAGATGGCAAAGAACCTTGTTCGGGGCAGTCACACCTTTCGGAGGTGACTCCTATGCTGCCCACCGGTGAATAAACACACCACTTTGTAACTTTAATTAGTTAGAGGGTCTTTGTTGTGATTATACCAGTTTTTTTAACGATTGACTGCTCTAACTGGAACCTGGGGACACTTTATCAGTTGTGTCTTTCAGTGGGACCCATGAATGGTATCAGAAACTTTGGAGTTTGATTCTGACTGAATTCTTGAGAAATTTCCTAACAAACCACGGATGTGCCTTGATTTCCCTCTGGTCTGGTGCAGTTCATTAGGAAGCTTTCCTATTAAAGTTATGGAGAAATAATCCAAAGAGGGTCTTGGAGATATTTATTATTATTTTAAAGTGTGTGTTTTATTACTGTTCTCTTTAGAGGACAGCTGACTGCAGCATTCTGTGATTGATATTGATGCAGGGTTTCCCCTCAGGAGGTCTGGCCTGCTCACAGAAGCTGTGCCTTGAGGTCTGAGCCAGTGTGGACAACCTTGCTCCACATTCCCCAAACCCATCCTGTCTGTCAGAACTCACATGGGACCTGCTTTGCTTGGAGAACTGGCTGCACTCAGGCAAAGAGGGGTTTTTTCCATTTTTTTAGTTTGGAAGCAATCTAAAACTCCTATTTTTCCCCATTGAATACAGACACACTCCTCAGGTGTGTGCCAGACAAGGCCCCACCAAGGAGCTTCAGCTCTGGGGATCGGTGCTTCTGTACGGTGCCTGCAGTCAGCGCCATCTTTCCTTTCTGCCTCTAACTCCCATCATGCCCCGCGGCCCCATAGAGCCCCATTGGAGCCGGGACTACAATGCCCATCATGCCCTGCGCTCCACAGACACCCCCCCCCCCCCCCCCCCGCATCCGCTCTCCCTATGACCCATGCATGACCCCGGACCCTGGAGGATCCCTAAATGCTCCCTCAGGGCCCATTCCAGACCCCCCAAAACCATCCCCAAATCCCCTGAATGCTCCCAACCCCATAGATGCCCCTTTACAGCTATTTCTGGGAATTCATCTCCTGCCATCCCCCGGGAGCTCGCAGCACCTCATAACCCAGTCCCGCGCTGAAAACTCCTGCCCTGACCCGCACCCTAAAGAGCCCGGTTAGAGCTCCCCAGGCTCCCCCCATGTTCTCCCGACCCATATTCGTTCCCCCTGAGGACCTGAAGCCGCCATTCAGAGGCAAACATATTCCCCAAATGCCTTCCCAGATCCCCAAACTCTCCGTAAGAACCACTTCCGGGACTACAGCTCCCACCATGCTCCACTGTTCCAGTTAAACGCCATTCTAACCATGACTTCATCTCCCATCATGCCCCGCGCTGCCTAGACAGACTCTGCAGCTGCGACTTCAACTCCCGTGATGCTCCACGGCTCCATTAAACCTTATTATGCCCGCGCCTACAACTCCCATCACCCCCCACGCCCCAGAGAGCCCCGTTAGAGCCCCCGAGTGCCCGTCCGGACCCCGAATGGCCCCAGATTCCCCTCCCTGACCGCCAAGGGCCTCCCTGAAACAGCCAGGTAACATCCGAAGCCCAGACTTTCCCTCAGCATCTCTAAGTTCTCTGTTAGTGCCCACTCGACGCTCCCAAGTGTCCTCCCGTCCTCAACTTCCTTCTCAATTCGTTCCCCAGACCCAAAATTGCCGCGAATGTGCCCCAGAAATGTCTCCCTGGACCCGAAGTGGCCCCCTGGACCCTATCGGAGAAAAAGATGATAATAAAGGTGACCAAATGACTACAAATATTACAAATTATCAAATATTACAAATTATCAAATATTTCAAATTATCATAAAGAGGGAGAAATAAATAACCAGGAGAGATTATTTAATTAATGAAGGGAATTGTGTTAATTAGAACCATTGGCCAGTTTTTTTTGGTTGTTAATAATGTAAAGAGTTTTATTATAAATATAAAAAATTGGTTATAAAAATATAGAATCGTACTATTGTAAATAAGAAAAATATAATTATATTTGAATATTTAAGAACATTTTTAATTTAAAGAAAAATTTATGTGGTTTTTTTCTATTTGGGGTTGTCAGTCAAAGGTGGGTGATATCATGACACAGTTATGATGGGGGTGAGGAGCAGGTTGTCCAAACAGGGCCAGCCAGCAAGGGGCTCATTCTTCTCTGTGCCCAGAGCTCCTGAGGAGACATTCAGCACCAAGGTCACTCTGGAAATGCTTCTCTCTGTCATGAATGTCATTCTATTTGTACAATTTATCAGACAACAAGGTTAAATTTTGTTAAGAGCAACAGTTGTATATAAATTAATACAATCACAATATATTGGATACATATATCTGAACATATACAAAATTTGGCAGTGAGTAATTTAGTATAATTGAGGCTCCTTTAAAGCATAAGCAAAACCAGCCGGGGATACGGGGAGGGGCTCGCCCTTCCTCACGTACTGAACAATCAAGGCCAAAATTCCCACTTATATACTATATGCTAATACATATTAATACAGAAGTTTCTAGAAAACTCCTCCTAGTTTCTATTCCTAAAATCAACATCACTGTGTGTATGGGACATGCTCTACCAATGGGTTAGGGGGTCTCTCATCCTTTTGAGGGTCTTATTTCTGATGAAGGCTCATCGTCTTCATCAATGACCGAGGTGTGACCTGCAGGTAGCACAGGTGCCCTGTGTGACTGAGCAGATGTTTTCCATAATAGGACTCTGATTAAATCCCATGCCTGGAATCATCCCATTTTGGCCCATTCCAAGGTCGAGTCTTCTATTTCTAGATGCTGCTTGTCAGACCTACGTCCTTCTACTACTCCCTTCAAACATCTGGAGGATTCCATCTGCTTTGCCTCACTCATTTATTTTTTTTTGGCTTTGTAACAATTATTTTCTATTGATGTGAGTACAATTTTGCTAATATAGTTACAATTTAGTTAGCACGAATCTCATTTATCACATACATACATATCTGTGAGACTTTCCTGTCAAAGCATTATCCAACCCAACCCTGGCACATCCCAAGTCCAGCAATTTGCATGCACAGAAAGCCAAAACTCGGCAATTCCCCGGTTCCAGCACCAGCGCTGCTCAGATCTGGTGATTTGTGGGTGCCAGCACTGCAGATCCAGCAGATTGTTGACGCTGGCAGTGCCCAGGTCTGGCGTTTGCCAGCATTGGTGCCGCCCAGAGCCATCAGTTTCCTGCTGCTGGGGCACTCGGGGGTTGTGGCTGAGCAGGAAAGGTGAGCCTGTGCCGGGAGCTTTTCTTGGCTGGAGCAAAGGCTGGGCACGCAGAGACCTTCCTGGCACTGTGCCCTGGGCCAGCAGGGATTGTGCTGCTGGAGCCCACCCTCCATTTCTTCTGTCAGGCAGCTTTAGGACATGGAGGAGCCAGAGCAGAGCCTCAGCTTTCTGGATTCATCCAGAAGAATCCTGTGTGTGAAGCAGCCTGGGAACAGGGTTTCCATGCCAGGGCGGGCAATTCAGAGCCCTTTTCTCCCCCATGGGCTGAGGGTGTGGCACTTGCCATTGGCAAGGGCCCTGCAGGTGCCAAAGGGGCCGTTTTCAATCTGCTGAGAACAGTCGGAACTGAGAGCCTGTCCTAAACCTGCTTTTCCTGCAAATGTACTCAAGGAATTCTCTTTTTTTGCAGTCTCAGCCCCTGTGTGTGTGCAGGTGTACTGAGTGAAGGATGGAACGGGTCTATTGGGGGGGAATGTTCTCCTTCTCTAGTGGTTTTTGGTTTTCTTTTTGTTGTTGTTGTTGGATTTGTTTGTTTTCTTGGATGGGTTTGATTATCGTGGTTTATAATTTTAAATTTTGTTTTAATTTTTTAATCATCTCCTCGTGGCAGCTGTGGGCAGAGCTCTGTAGCTGTGTGTGACACTTGTGTGTGGCACAGTGAAGGTGTCCAGGGGGGCCTTGCCCGAGCTGTGTGCAGAGGAATCCCCATCAGGCCAGGCTGGGGGTGCTCCGTGGCCGGTGCCTTGCGTTGACTGGAAGCTGCCATGGAGCGTCTCCAGGGATGGAAGGTTGGGGCTGCCAGGGCTGTGGTGTCACAGACAGGGGAACGCTGGGGCTGCCACAGCTGCCGTGTCCCAGAGAGGGGAATGTTGGGGTGCCCTGCTCCTGGCCCGGCCCCAACAGCTCTGCCAGCTCCTCTCAAGGACACAAAGGCTGAGCCAAAGGGTGAGAATTGCGGGAGGGGCTGAGCTGGGAGGGACCCGGTGGGATCATGGAGTCCAGGGCCCTGCCCTGCACAGACAGCCCAACAAGGGGAGGCTGTGCATCCCTGGGAGAGGTGTCCAAAGGCTCCTGGAGCTGTGCCAGCCTTGCAGCTGGGAGCATTTTTTGAGGATAATGGTCAGTGATGGAGGATCATTCAGTAGGGGGAAGGAAGGAAGGAAGGAAGGAAGGAAGGAAGGAAGGAAGGAAGGAAGGAAGGAAGGAAGGAAGGAAGGAAGGAAGGAAGGAAGGAAGGAAGGAAGGAAGGAAGGAAGGAAGGAAGGAAGGAAGGAAGGGAAGGAAGGGTTATGAATATCCAATTTATCAAACAGCAAGATTAAATTTAGCAGCAAATTTTTGATAGTAATTTTTATAAATTTATACAATCAAAGTATATGAGATTAATGCAATCGAAGAATAGAATACATATATTTCAGGATATGTAATATTTAAGAGTAAGTAATTTAGTATAATTAAGGTTCATATAACCATAAGCAAAACCGACCAGGGGTACAGGGAGGGGCTCGCCCTTCCTCTTGTACCAAAGCATCCAGGCTAACAATCCCCCTTATATACTGTAGGCTACAGAAGATTCTAGAAAACTCTTCCTAATTTCGATTCCTAAAAATCTACGTCACTGTTGTTTGGTGCATGCTCTACTAATGGTTGGGGGTCTCTCATCCTTTTGAAGGTCTTATTTCTAATGAAGGCTCATCATCTTCATCAGTGTCTGCTGTGTAACCTTACAGGTAGCACAAGTGCCCTAAGCTTGGGTTATATAACTAAACATAAGTTCCCACAATAAAATTCAGTTCCCTGAATGGAATCATCCCAATTTGGCCCATTTCAAGGTCGAAACTTTTATTTCTAGATGCTGCTTATCAGACCTACCTCCTTCTACTATTCCCTTCCAACATCCTTCTTCAACTCCCAACATCTGGAAGATGTCCTTTGCCCTGTCTCACCCATCTCCCCCTCACTCTGTAACAATTGTCTTCTATTGATCTAAATACAATTTTGCTAATATAGTTACAATTTAATTAGCACGAATCACATTTATCACAATTCCCCCATTTCTCTTTTTGATCATATTGATTTGTGCTCTAAGAAGCTGTTGCTTGGTATTGTCTATGTTCCTTCATGCTAGCCTCCAATTTTTCTAATATTTCTCATGCTGCATTCAGCTTTTCGCACTCCTTCTCAAATTTTATTAACACTTCTCGTGCCAGGGTATTCTCTTTGCATTCAGTCACCATTTTCTCGATCTCTCTCCCTCGAGTGTGAGTGGATTGTGCTTTTAGTACCATCAAGAAATTCAGTTTCCTTTTTGCTGTTGATTCTGGATCCATGGGCATGGCTGTAAGTTGCATTCCTTGAATTACTGAGTGGATTAGTCTAATTAGACAGGGTATCATGCAAGGCAGAAACGATAGTCCTAAACCAGAACTAATAGCATGAATTTTTTCCACCACACACCCCCAAAGAGTTTATCCCACCAATCAGCTTTCAGGATAGAATTCAGTTTTTGGACTGGTACATGTGCCACTCTTTTCATTTCATCAGCAAGTTTTGTGATGGCTTCCCCGTGATCATCTATTTCCACACAGCACTCAGATTCATTAAACCTCCCACAAACTCCTCCTTCTTCTGCCAGCAGATAATCTAGGGCAATTCTCTTTTGATGTACAAATGCTCTCATTTGTGAATGCTGTTTGGCCAACAACTTCAAAGCGTCTGCCCTATGGTTTGAGATGACTTCCACTACTGCCTGGAGCCTTATCAACCAATTGAACAGGTAAATTTGAGTTCTATATCCCCAAGACCCATCCTGAGCCCAAGTAGCAGGTTCATAATGTGCTATAATTCTTTCTGCTGGCCATTCTTCATCTTTCCATTTTTGGTTTCCTCCTGCCATTGCAAAGTCGAAATTTAGTTCTCTTTTCTGTCTTTCTAAGGTTTCATAAAGTGGTGTTCCTAGTATATTGCCCTTAGACCTTGGTCTGACAAAGAAGGAGGGTCGTAGAACTCCTAAGGTACAAGTTCCTTCCCACTTTTGGGATAGTTCACTGTATGCTCATTGTCCACAGATCCAATATATTCCATCAGGGGCTTTCCATCTGTTTTCTGTGTTTTCTGGTTGTTCCCAATAAGATTTTAAGTCTTTTATGGATTGGTAGGGGTTACCTCCAGGACTGTTATGCCAGCACAAATCAGTTTGGTTATTCCACTCACAATCCATTTCTTTTGCTATTCCCCAATATCCAGTAGGACTCTTGGGTCGCCAGGTCTTTGTGTTATTGTCTGAATTTACTACTAAAGTAGATAGGCAAGGAGTATATCCCACCACTTCAGTGTATTTTCTCCCTTCCCGAGTTATACAAACTGTCCCAATTACTTGATGACTCAGAACCCAACCCTCAGGCTGCTTTAATGTCTTAGAAATTTGAGTATGATTCCATTTTAAAAATTGTTCTGGAGCCAAACCCTCACCTCTCCATGGCCATCTTTCAACCATTCTAAGTCCTCCACAAACAAAATATTTAGATAATCCCAATTCTGTGGCAATTTCTTGCATCAGATCTATGAATAGATTTTTATTTGAAGTTGGCAAGTCCCAGTTGCTATAGTGCTGTTTTAATTTTTTATACAGCTCATCCAGCTCCTTTAAGTCTTTCCCTCTGATCTTTTTCTTATCCTTCATTGTTTCTTTTTGTTTTCCAATTAATTTTCTTTTTGGCCCTTTTCCTTTTTCATCCTTTTCAAAACACAAGAAATTTTCATATCTAGAACAAAGTTGATCATTGTTAGGATAAGGAGCTCATCCACTGAATCCCAAATTGTTTCTTACCCAATTTTGTACTTTTCACACAAATTTCTAAGAAACTGCTACAATCGTAACAGGCAGCACTAACATGTGGCTATGCCACAAAAACTGATTCCATCTTATCCCTGACCCACATGGAATGATTGCATTTGTCACAGGGATCAGGAATGGTTTGATTCTTTACTGCTGGCTCTTGTGCTACTTGTTCTCTTGGAATTTGTTCCTGCATGGTTTGTTCTTTTCTGCTCCATGCAGTCTTACAGTTTTGGCCAGTTGCCAGGGATATTATTGTAAGCACAATGAAAAGAATCCTCAGGAATTTTTTCTTTCTACCTGTCTCAAGGCCCCTTGGGTTGCAGTCAAGGGCCGAGATGTCCATCTTCTCGGTAGCAAAGTTTTTATCCTGGGATTTGTTTCTTTTTGGTACCCTTGGCCTCACAAAGTTCGTATGAGCCATTTTAACTTTTTCTCTTCCAAAGATGCCACAAAGTATTTGTAGTTCTGCAGCACTGCCTTATCTCTCTTCCTAGATTGATCAGCTATTTTTCTTAATCCACTAAAGCTCTGGAGATATGCCAACTACAAGATTTGTTTTTACACAACTTGTCTCAATGGTGTTCCAAAAAATCACTAAAAAATCCTTTTAAAGTTAGCTGTTTACATGCACAACTTAAACAAACCAATTCTCTCTCTTTTTCTTTCACTCTAGTTACTCTTCACCACAAATTAAAACAACAGGTACAAATAACACAAATTTATGGACAACACTTTAATCCATGGTTAGTACATTCCCAGTGTGTTAATTGTTTTTGGGCCCTCTTAATAACAGGTGTTACCAGTCTCTTTTTCTGGAGTTGTAGTTCTTCTCAAATAAATCAGTTAATGTTGACTGCTGGAGGCTCCTGAGAAAATTTTAAATCCTCCTGAGCTGTTCCCATTGGTCAACGAGGTGTCTGATTCTTTCCCATCAGAGCTGTTCTGCCTTCAGGCTCAACGAGGTTGCAGTGGGAAGCCAATTCAGGATGTCCAGACTTTGATAATGCACCTCTCAAAACAACTTCAAACTGGTATTTCAAACAGCAATGCTATATAATAATATTTTTCACTGTACATACAAAAACCACATCCCCCCTTGGTCCCAAAGTACAGTGGTTCTATGCTAACTTTATATAGACTGTAGCCTTTTGGCACCCAGCACCCTCCTTAGCTTCACCATGGATTTTTTACTATTTTCTTGAGTAATTCGTTTCCTAATTTCAAATATTCTTATACACCCATAAAATTTTTTTAAAAATGGTCACAAAGTGCTCTCGTGCCCAGTGAATCCCCCCATGTGAGCTGTCTGGGATCTGTTGGGCCAAAAGTCCTGGCACCGCTCTTCTACCGTGGGCAGAAGAATCCATCCTTCTTCCAGGGTTACCCCCAGCTTCTTCACAGCCTTCACTTCTGCCAAGGAAAAGCATGGTGCCCCACCCTGTGCTTCTGCTTCCCCAAAAGCCACACTCACACTGCTGCTTTCTCCCAGGGCTCCCCCCCTGCTTCATCATCAGCCAAATTGTTTCCTTTTATTTTATGATGCTTGTATCCCCAAATAGTCTGTTCTGTTGGTGTTGAATATTGAATTCTGCAGCTTTAAGACTGATTCCAGGAGTGAAAGAGGGGAGAAAAAGTGCAGAATTAGTTATCAGAGACTACAATAACTCCTCCACATTCCTGCACACAGACTTAGTTGTCTGCAGTGGACAGCAGGAGAGAACTCTCTTTTGCTTTTTGGTTAATTTTTTTTTTCCGAACCAATTAAAGTGAAAAAGTGCCCTGGAGTGTCTTTTTCCTTTTTTTTTTTTTTTTTTTTTTTTTTTTTTTTTCCCCTTGAATTATTTAATCCTGATTTGGACTAAAGTCCCAAGAAAGCACTGGAAGCTCACACTGTAGCCCACCTAGCCTGGCCTGGGCCGTGGCATTTCCCAGCACTGAATGAACTGATACCAGACTCAGTAAGTCAGGCTGCAACTCACAAAAAAAACCTCTTTTGAATGTCATCTCTTCGAAACAACAAGAAGTTTTGCTGTTCAATATTGTTCATTTTTATACTGAAAAGCATTTTGCCTGTTAAATAAACAGTTTTCTTTTCTTTTTCTTTTCCCCTCTTCTCTCCGAAGAAATATTTTTCCCCTAACCAACTAGAAAAAAAAGACTGCTTAAATTTGTTTACTAGAAAAACCTTATTTAAAACTTTCCTCCCAAATTTACCCTAAACTAAAACAGAGTCCCTGTGTCTACTAAAAATATTATTTCTTCATTTTGAGAATCTACTTTCAGTTTTATCAAGGGCTCTTCTTGTGTTTTGGTCCTCATTAAATAAATGAGCCCCTGACCCTTCTAGTCTTCTTGAAGCATTTTTTTATTTTGCTGCCTTTTTTTGCAGATTTTTTTTTATATGTCCTTTTTTATGGCAGTAGAAACAAATGGGTCCTGTACCCCTAGAGACAGGACAAGAATTTTGTAAATGTCCTTTTTTGTGACAAGAAAAGCACATAAGTCTTGTGTCCGCAGAAGTAGGACCTGATTTTTCTTTCTTTTTATTTTTTTCCTGATAAACTCTCTGTGTTTGTGGCTGCTTGTATTTCTTGGACTGCTGCCATTAGAATCCTGGCTTTTATTATTTTTTTCTCATCTCTTATAACATACACTTCGTGTCCTTCCTTTAACAACTCCTGAAGCCCCCTATCCTGCCAATTTTCTAATTTCTTCAGCTTTTTCCTGAGGTCCCCCCAGGACTTAGCTACAAATTGTGTTTTCAAAAGGACCTGCCCTGCTGGTGTATCAGGGTCCATGCTTGAGTATAACTGCAATTCCTTTCTTAGTCTCTCTAACCATTCTGCTAGGCACTCATCTTTCCCTTGGTGCTCACTCAGAGATTTCCCTATATTTTGTCCCCTGGGCACTGCTCCCTGAATTCCTTGGATAATCATCCACCTGAAATCTCTCATATTTTGCCTATGTTCTACCTCCTGATTATTCCAATTTGGATCTGCCATAGGCCATGTCTCATCTCCCTGGCCTGGCCCCTGATGATCTCTATTCCAATCCCGTATTCCTGACTGTCTAATCATTTCTCTCTCTTCCACGGTAAACAGGATTCCTAAAATAGACTGCAATTCCACCCAGGCATAAATATTCGGTCCCAAAAACTGATCTAGCCTCTCTGCTACTCCAATAGGATCTTCTAGCATCCTGCCCATCTCTTTCTTAAATTCCCTAACATCCCCAGTGTTCAGGGGAACACTCACGTAACCAATAGGTCCCTGTCCTGGGGCCAGATTTGCCATTGGAACCTCTCTAAGAGGGTATAATCTATCCTCCCTTCCTGCTCCCTTGTCCTCTTTGTCACTTTCTTCCTCCTGTCCGCTTCTGCCTCTAGTTCTGTGTGCTACTGGCTCGTCCTGAATAGGGGGTGCATCAGGGACCAGGGGCTGGCCAGGCTGGCCAGGCTGTCTGTATGGGGGTGGGAGGTGATCTAACGGGTCCCATGGCTCCAGCCGGTCCTTTTTTACTGCCTGTCTTTTTGTTAGCAAAGGGTATAATGAATAACCTTCCTTTTCCTGCTTTTGACCTATAAATTTACCCTCCCCTTCTGGAAGCCACAAGGCAGCATACTCACTTTCCTCCTGGTTAAAAGGTTCTTTTGAATTCACATATAGATTTAAAGCCTGACAAATCCAATCCTCACATGATCCAAACTCTGGCCAGTATAAATTGTCTGCACGGATCTTTTCTTTTGTCCACTCAAACATACAGTACTGTATCATTTTCTGCTTACTTTTTCCTCTCCGGGATTCACTTGTATCCCAGTATTGTAACACTATCCTCAGGGGGCTGTCCTGAGGAATCTCGCTCCCCTTCTGGGAAACCCCCTCTCGGTTCCCAGGCACACCGGGTTCTCACAAACTATTCTCATAATTCACAACCCCTGGGTCAGAGATTTTACTTTTTTTCTGGCCCATCTCTGGCGGCAACAGCTTCCTGGCTCTCCCTCACTTGTTCTGCGGTTCAACTCCTTCCTTTAATATGCACTATCTCACTTTTCTTGCCAACCACTTGTTTCCTGACCACCTAATTCCTTCTTTTTTCTATCCTTTCCTCCTTAGCTTCTCTTTCTGGCTACTCTTCACAGTCCTTCTTGGTCACTTACTAAAACTTCCACCTTTTATCTTCCCAACAAATAGTTGAACCTAACTCATTCATTCCCTTCTCTCCTGGGAATTCTCAGAATGGGACTTTCCCTTCTGGTCCCTCCCGGGGTATTCACTCGCTCTCCCCAATTGCTTCCCTCCGCTCCCGGCCGTTCTCCTCGCGGAGAGACGGAACCGCGGTACGAGGAGGTCCCAATTACTTCAGCTAGGCAGCCGTCTCAGACATTCCTCACTCACACACAAGCACACAGCCGCCCCCTTTACCCAACCCCATGGTACTCACACAGCCCCGTTTTCACACAGGGTTCTTGTGCACAAGACGTTTTACGGGCACCTTTCCCTTTCTGCCGGCGTTCCCACGGGAGCCTTCTTCTGGCACAGCTCCTTGTAGCGAGCTTCTTTTGCTTATGCTTTATTTTAATTTGGAACTCCTTCTCCAGGAGAGCCTGGTCTAGCCTTGGGACCACCTTAACAATTGGTGGGGAGCTCCTTCCCAAAACTAGCCACTCTTCACTTGGACTGGAGTTCCCGGGTTTCGGCACCAAATTGTTAGGAATGGTTTTCTTTTTTTCCAATTAAACAAACAACAAAGATTAAAAGTAACAACAAATTTTTAATAGTAACAATTATAAATGAATACAATCAGAAGTATTAAAGGTGATTACAAAAATTATTGAAACTAAATACCATCCAAGTAAAGTATTACAATTGTATAATTTGGAATGGATAAAATTTGAGAGTAAGTGGTTTAGTGTAATTGAGGTTCATATAAAGCATAAGCAAAACCGACCGGGGGTACGGGGAGGGGCCTGCCCTTCCTCTCGTACCAAAGCATTCGGGCTAACAATCCCACTTATATACTGTAGGCTACAAAAGTTTCTAGAAAGCTCCTCCTAGTTTCTATTCCTAAGATCTACGTAACTATACTGCACGGCACATGCTCTACTAATGGGTTAGGGGGTCTCTTATCCTTTTGAAGGTTTTATTTCCAATGAAGGCTCATCATCATCATCAGTGACCGAGGTGTGACCTGCAGGTAGCGCAGGCGCACTGTGTGACTGAGCAGATGTTTTCCATAACATGACTTTAATTAAGTCCCATGCTTGGAATCATTCCATTTTTGACAGCTTCAAGGTTGAAGCTCTATTTCTAGATGCTGCTTGTCAGACCTCCGTCCTTCTACTATTCTTATCTGACTTTCTTCCAACCTCCTTCTTCGACTCCCAACCTCTGTAAGATGTCTTTTATCCTGTCTCACCCATCTCCCCCCCTGTCACTCGGTAACAATAGTCTTTTATTGATCTAAATACAATTTTGTTAATATAGTTACAATTTAATTAGCACGAATCACATTTATTACAGCTGCTCTGTTGTACTTTGCTGATAGAAGTGGCTGCTGAAGCAAAAGTTCAAAGAGCCCAGCAATTTAGACAAGCTCCTGCTCCATAGTTTTAGATTAAGCCAGGAGAGTTTTTGAATACAAAGGGTAAAAGGACAGTGTAAACCTGGCAGGACAAATTAAAAGAATTTCTCTCCTGCAGCTGTGTGTCCTTAACCTTTTAAAAATTAAGGGGTGGGGGGGGGTCGCATTTGTGGACTATTAGAGTTAGAGTGTGGTGGTTTGAGCATATTTTAAATCATGGCTAGAAGAATAGAAGGAGTCCCTCTCTCTCCCTGGTTTAGACTAGATCCTTGGGAATTTGTGAATCCAGTGAACTACTGGATAGAAAGAGGAAACGATCAGGTTCATCTGGAAGGAATATACAGAACCTCAGCAGGGAGATTGGTAGCTTTGGACTGAGAACAGCCTGCACAAGAGAGTCTGGTTATTCAAGAGAGAAGAGGAATAGCTTGCTTTTGTGGGTGTTACGAGGCTTTTGGGGCTTCAAGTGGTTGGCACTCCACGTGGTTACTATTACAGTTTAGGACTTGTGAAAAACGTTGGTCCCTGATTTATCAGTGTAAAACTCATCTGTCCTGCCAAGAACTTTATTTTGCTCTCTGTCAGGTTATCAGGCTGGTAGGTGCTTGTATGTGGGTGTGATCTGCCCTCTAGTGAAGAGAAGGGAGAACTTGCTTAGAAAGAGCTGCACCGTAAGAGCCACAATTTAGGATGAATTGTAACAGAAAATAAAACTAAAACCCAGGATAAACCAGTAGTGATAATCATGGAACACATTGTCTTCACATACAATAATAAATACACTTAAAGTTAGGCAATTCTTCTTCTGAAAAGCTTGGTAACAACTCGATTTAATAATTTTAGATGGACTGGTGCAATGTGAAAGGTGTTCATTTGCTTTAGCAGGATCTGAAATCCATGGGTAGATCCAGTTCAGAATCTCTGTGACTCCTTCAGCTGCAGCACTGAAATGTTCCTTTGCTCTGGGCAGTGCCCGAGTACAGCCAGACCAGCAGGAGTAGGGATGGATGTTTGGGATGTGTGCCGGGATTCAAGATCCTGCTGTGTAAACAAGGCATGCATGGGATGGTAGCAGGCAGATTTTTAGATCCCGAGGGCCTTTTTGCACACGAGAAAACATAAGGCATTAGACTTGATTTTCTTGCAACTGAATAAAAAGTGATTGGTGTGTATATGATACAAAAGAAAAGGAGAGAACCATGCCCAAGTCCTCTCCCACAGGAAGGATGCCCTACTTTGGTACGAAATTCTGCTCTTGGACACTCCCTGAGACCACCAGTGCTTGCAGGCAAATAGCCAAATGCAAAATGTGCCTTATGTTCCACATTCAGCCACTAAATCTCTCCTTTATCAGAAGAGATTCCTCTCCCTGGAAGCTCTCAGACTCACAACAATGCCCAAGCAGTCCCAGAGACCCACTGCAGTTTCCCAGCCTCACCAACCCAAATGCCAAAAAGCAGCCCAAGTATGAATCCTCCCTGTGAGTCCCATCCCTTCAGCACAGGAGACAGGCAGAGCTGTTTCCAGCCACACCTTGGGTGTCATTCTGCCACCCAGACATGGGTCTGACAAGGCTGAAACTGAGCAAGACCCTCAGGAACAATCTGAGTGCAGATTTCCTGTCAGCAATGGGTGGCAATATTGTCCTGCTAGTTATTCATAATAGACAGGTTTATAGACCACCAGCACATGGGCCCATCCCTAAAATTCCTTGCACTTGGTTATTTTAAAGGCAGGTACCACCCTCCATCTCTTCTTTTGCAAGGCAGAAAAGCATTACCCTCAAAAAACACAAAGCTTTCCTGAGGTAGCCAAAAGAACTTCAAACTGTATCTAAAACAAACCAAAAAATATGCAGGTGCTTTGCATTGAACAGTAAGAAAATGAACAAAACAAAACTGTTTCTGAGGCTCCAAAAGAACAGAGAACATGGAACTATTTACATCCTGGAGACTCGGTTAAGGCACTTGGGCTCCAGTCTCAGTCACTGTAAATTCTGTCTCGTTCAGTGGATGAGCTCAGGCTGGCTCCTGGTCACATCTCTTGGCTTTGTTCAGCAGAAATCTCTGGAACAAAAGGAGGGATAGAGAAAACATTTGGGTAGATTCATCCAACAGGCACGTCTGGCACTAAACACTCAATGACTGGAGTGACTTTACTCAAAGAGAACCTGCAGAGCTCTTTGACTTTCAGCAGCTGCCTCTTTATGGAGAGGATTTTTACAGCCTCCCAGCCTTTCTGCCAGGCACATCCCGATTTTTTTCTTTTGCAAGTTTGCCAGCAGATCATGGCAATGCATCCCTTTGCCCAAAGGGGCCCACAAAACTTTGTGTTTTATGGAAAATGACACTGCAAAGGCCCCATGGGATGGCAGGTTACAGCTTCTGACTCTTCCCCACTGCTTCCACCACAGGACAACACATTTGTAATGACTAAACAGGACAAAAACGAAGCAGCAGCTCTAAGAATTCCTTTTGGCAAATGTTGGTCACAAGCCCAGCAAGGAGTCAAAAGTCCAAGTGCTGCCCAGCTGTAGCTAAGCTACTTAGCAGGTGCTCTCCCCCATCCCTCCCTCTCTCTTTGCTCCCAAAATGAGGAATGAGGAAGCAGGAACTGGGGTGGCTGCAGGGCCAGCCCTGTTTGGTGTCTTCAGAAACTGCAGGCAGGGCTGTGAAACAAACACTTACTGTTCCAACTTTAGTCTTCTTGTCTTGTCTTCATTTGGCAGAGAAGTCGCTGGGAAAGGATTCTTCTCATCCCCTGCAGATCCCTGAAAAACCATAGAGAGAAAGCTGGTCAGAGAGGGATGCCTAAAGCAATTCCAAAGCCCGGCAAGCCTAAATTTCCTGAGAAAATGTTCCTTTGTCCCAGGCATAGTCTGTGCTCCAGGATCTCCCCCTCTCACCTCCTTGCCCAGCAATCCCTCCAATAATGGAAATGGAACCTTGGCTTCTCACTTGGCAACTCACAGTGCTTTGGAATCATTAAACTTCTCCCAAGCATGGAGAAATTCAGCAGCAGGTTTCCTTCTCAGTGGCTGAGAGAGCAGTGAGGGCTGGAAGGAGGAAAATTATCAGGAAAAAATGAGCTATTAGAAGGCAGCAAATACAGTGTGCATAGCCTGGCTTAACTCACAGCCCCACCCTCCCCCAAACATCCTAAATCCCACACCCCAAGCCAACAGTAAACAGCCAAATTTTAACAAGCAGCCAGTAAAATCCGATTTTATAACCCAGAAATGCAAAGCTGTAAGGGTTATGAACTATTTTGTAAGCAAGCTATAAAACTTCAGGCCCAGGCTGCAGCCACACCCAGAGGTTTGTTCTTTCTTATTTTTAAAGAAGATTTAAAAGATTTCTGTTTAGAAACACACTCCTTTTTACACCAGTCTTGCATTTGCAGTTGGCTGCAATCAGAAGGAGTTACTTATCTGAGACGATGTTTCTGAAGATAATCACACAGCACGTGTGGGTTGCAGGAATCCTCCTGTCAGCTCTCCTGGATGTCCATGGTGATGCCCTGGGGTTGTTCCCTGTGATCTTCCTCCACTTTCCTGCGCTTGGATCCTGGTTCCTGGCAGGGTTATCCGTGGCAGGCAGGTCCAGGTTGTCAGTCTCGGTTCTGAGTCTCTTTTGGCTTGAGTTTGGTGCACGTTGTGCAGCAGTCATGGCCAGCAGTGGTGGCAGCACCACATTCTTCCTCTCAGCTTGGAATGAAGCTTCTGATGCTCTGCACAAGAGAAGGAAATTCATTAATATGATGCACATACAATGTTCTTAAAAGCTTGGCTACATCCTGTACCAATTCTCACCAGTGTCTCAATTGGACAACGCTTCCAAAGCTGAGAGGCTTCAAGGGACAGGGACTTTTAATTGGCAGGGATTTTAACATTCACTAACACAATAGCCTAGCAGATTTCTGATCATCTGAGATCAGGATGACCAGGGAACTCTGGCAGCAAGAAGCAGCACCGAAGAGCTCTCAGCCTTGTTTCACTACTGCTCATTTCCACCATTTTTAGTCAGCTTCTCAAAGTTTCCAAGAACACAGCAAGCAGTGAATCCCAGCTCATGGACTGGAGCATCAGAAGAGGAGGAAATGAAGTTAAACCGAGTGAGAAGGCTCAGATGTGGGGCTGCACTTCTTGCCTGACTCTGCTGTGCATGGGACAGTCCTCTCCCCTCTTTCAGCACCCACCTTTGCCATGCTTTGGTCGCTACACATTGCACACGTGCTCTCCAGCTGCTCTGCCTTGGCACAGCTGATGCTGCACATCACATTGGACACAGAGCACAGCACCATCCCTAACCTGATCCAGAGCCCTCTCTGCCCAAAAACACCTCCTACCCCTCCCACTCCAAAAGCCAGCACATGACTAAGACAGCTGCTCATTTTCCCTAAGGAAAAGGGAGGAAAGAACTCCAGAATTAAAGCTTTTCCATTCCTACTGCAATTGGAACATCCCTTCCCCCAGCCAAACACCAAGCCCAACACCTCTGAGCTTCCAGAAGATGTCAGGAGGGAAAGGTTCCCTACCCTCACCCACCTCCACCTGCAGAGCTGCTTTCTGCACTGGTTGCTTCCAGCATGGAAAGGTCAATCTGCAGCAGTTCAAGTTGCAGAAGGCACACAAAATTAGAAGCAAACTCCCAAGGGTCTGGACAGAAGATACAGTTCTTTTTCTCACCCTTCTGACTTAGATGTACACATCCCACCACTGCATAGTCACTTCAGTTTACTGCAGTCTTTGTTTGCTGAAGACTGAAACTTTTGGGGGGATTTTTTCCTCATTCCTTTTTCTTCCTGGGAGTATCCCCATTGTCTTCCCTCTAACAGGAAGAAAGAAAAAAAGGGAAAAAAAAATCAGTCAGGTCTTGAAAATTCACATAAAGTACAGACCAGTACAGCTCCGTTTGACAGATTCTGGTTGAAAACAGAAAAAATAACACATGCAGCTGTCTTTAGAGGAGAAAGATCATGGCTCTAGTGCCAACCTATGAAGGGAATCTCCACATGGGTTTTTCAAACACCACCTTGGTCATTGTCCAAACCCACCTCCCCTTGCCCCTCTCACCTTCTTTCTAGGGGACTCCTCAGGATTCCTCAGGTCCAGCACCTTTGGAAGGTCCTCCTCACTGTCACTGGAGCTGACCTCTGGGTCACGGCCTGGGGAGCTGTGGCAGTCCCTGGAGCTCCCTGACTGAGCTGCTCAATTTTTCAAGAAGAAAAAAGTCATTGCAAAACTTCTTAGAAGTGTTTTCCTTGGGCACAGGAGATTACTTTCAAATTTCATAAGTAGATTTCTACAGTTTTTGTAGCTATAGCTTTACTAGTCCTGCCAGGCTTCAAAACCATATCCAGGAATGATCAGATTCAGCTGGTATCCCTTAGCATTTATTTCTGTCAACGGCATTATTAGCAGGTTGACAAGCACAAAGTGTGATGTTAAGCACCACAGACTAAAAGAAGACGTTTTCAGTCTGAAAACATGAAGACCTGGGGGCTTTTTCTTCACTTTCACTTTATTTTGGTTTTAAACACAGTCACTGTCATCATGACATGGTTTAGTGCACTTCGTGTTGTTGGATTAACTATAGGACTTGATCTTCAAGATCTTTTCCAACCTAAACCATTCCATGAGTCCATCAAGAAATAATAATTTTTC
This sequence comes from Sturnus vulgaris, assembly GCF_052056855.1. Taxonomy (NCBI): domain Eukaryota; kingdom Metazoa; phylum Chordata; class Aves; order Passeriformes; family Sturnidae; genus Sturnus; species Sturnus vulgaris. Next base: position 4,513,036 of record NW_028276110.1, read on the forward strand.
TGTTGGTGAAAATTCCCTGCATTGAAGTTTTCTGAGAAAAATCTGACTGATAACCCAAATTTTTGTTCATTCCAGGTTCTTTTCCCAGCAGAGATTGGAACAGAGTCTGGTTACTTATAATGTTCTTGGCTCAGAACTCAGCCACGTTTCTGAAGCTGCACCAGCCTGCTCTGGAAATCAAGAATGAAAAGCTTGTGTTTATTTACCTGACCTGTAGCATATTTTACCCTCTGGTCTCTGAGCACCAGATGAGGCAGGTGCTTTCTTCCAGGAGGGGTTTGCCCCTCAAAGATCAAGATTGTTTATCACTCCAGATGGCAGTGATGAACAAAATACTGCTTGTCCTCTGCTGAACTGCTAGCTTGAGTTCCAGGTAATGATTGTTTACAGTTTCTTAAGCCATTCCTAAATTCACCCCTGCTCAGCAAAGCAGAGGAAATCACACTGCTTCATCAGTGTGAACGCTTGATGGTCTCTGCTACATATAACACAAGAATTACCTGTCAGCACACAAAGAACTGGGTTTTCTTTGCATTTCTACTTACCCTGCTTCTGTGCTGCACATCCATCAGGTTGGGACTCCTAGAATGAAAGGACAAAGTAATTTAGCATGCAGCTTAACAACACATCTACTGACTCCAAAACTGTGTTAATGGCACATTAGGGGTATGTGCATTTTGGAAGAAATATTTTTAACACATTCTAAGAGCTGCCAAACAGCTGAGCTGGACTTCTGCTCAGCAGAAAGATCTTTTGTAATTTATCAGAAGCCCTGGGAAAGTTGGGCTGGCTTACCTTTGTTGCCAATGGAAGTCTGGAAATCTCTGCTTTAGTTGGTGTCTGAAGAGGTGACAGGAGAGGTGACAGGGGGCTGCTCATGTCCTGCAAAGAGAGGGAGAGAAGCAGCTCTCAGGAGTTTTGCTGATGGACACAGAGGGAGTTTCAGCCTTCCAGAGCCAGAGGGTTCCACCTCCTCATGGATTTGTACAGGAGATCTGGTATTGAAGAGCACCCACCTTCAAGATTCCTTCAATGGACTGCACATAAACGTGCAGGATGTGCTGAAACAAGAAAGAGGGAGCAGTGAGAGTTTGTTTGGATATTTTACTCATTGATAGCAAACAAGCAAGCACTCAGCAAACATTTGCTGACCAGCAGGTCTGGAAATGCCATGCAAGTCCATTCATAAAGAAATGCTTGTAAGGATTAAGAGCTGAAGCCACCACTGTCACCTCCTGTGAGATCAATGTCTGGCTTCCCTGGCAGTCAGGAAAGAGTTTCCATTGCTGACTTTTTATTCATATTCTCAAGACAATATGTTCCTGCAGTCTGCTCCCTTGATTGAATATCACTCTCCTTTATTGAAGCAGCTAAGCTTTGCCTGCAAGGGCACAGGCTGCCTTTGCATGTGAAAGAGTTGAGCAAAAAATTTCATTAGTTAAGAAAAAACAGTTTAGAAATAACGGTTCTTAATTCTAGAGAAATTCTCAGTTCAGTTCTAGAGAAGGATGAATATTTGTCATTGATTCAAATAAAATCAGACTCATCTTTCTGAAGTAAAAAAAAATAAAAAAATTAAAAAATAGCCCTGGCTAAAATGCAACCCTTGTAAGGTGTAGTTGGTGCTTGGCTTCCAGTTGAGAGCACTGCTCCTGCTCAGGTAACTCAGGCTGGCTCCAGCCTTCAGCACTGCAGGACTGTGTTATCAAAGACAGGGTCATCTTTGAGACCAAGCAGAAATAAGAAAATATTACATCAACAGCACTGAAAGAAGCAGAAAATAAAAGAAGGAATTTTTCACGTCTAGAGCCATTGTCCAAAACAGCCATGACCAGAAATCAGTCAGTCAGGGGCCACAGCCCAGAAATCCCGACTGCAGAGGATCCAGCACATGCACTCCAGGTTTCATCTCTCAGCTTCAAAATGGACTAATCCTGGGGTGAAATCTCCAGAAGGACTAGACAATGATGCCAAAGGACAAGGGGGAACACTGCCAGGTTAGGCTCCAGAAGTCCAAGCAGGGCTATTTCTTAACAAACTCCAAAAGGGAAGCAGAGGGCAAGAAATTGCTGCTGCTGCTGCAGAGGTCTCAAGGGGACACCTAAGAGGGACAGGATTTCAGGTCTGCTGTCCTGGCTGCCCTCAGACTGCAGAGAGGGAGGCAAGGGGCTGCTGTGGAGCAGCCTCTGCATTGGATTTGCATTCACCTTGGGTGTTGGAGCTCTTGGAAGTGCAGAGGCTGGGGAGCTGTGCAGTCCCTGGAGCTCCCTGACTCCCAGCTGCTGGGCTGTGCTGGTGCCACCCTCTTCTGCTGGGGCTGGAGAGCTCTGCAAGGCCACCAGGAGACAAAATTAAACAGCAGCAGGGGAAAGGTTACTTCCTTATCCCACTGACATGGCAGCATTCCAATCGAAACCCAAACCCTGTGTTTGGCCACTGAGAGCAGAGGGCAGAGGGCCAGGGGAACACATTGCCATGCTCCAAAAATAAAGAACCAGCATCAAAACCCCTCTGGGGGAATAATCAAACCTTCAACATCACACCCAGCCAGACAAAAATGTAAACAGGATCTGACTGCTATATTGTGAACCTGTCTTTTGCCATCTAAAGCTAAATTAAACACCAAAACTTGCCAGTGCCTTTCTGAAAGCAACAACCCTTAAAGGAAAATTTCCAATAGAGCCCAACAAATTTCAGGTTGGATTTTGGAGGGTTTTTTTATTCTTCCCCTTATGTTTTCACTTCTCCATCTGTGTTCATTGGTTAAGACAAAAACATAGGATCTACAGACACACCGGAGGAGGGGAGGAGGAGAAAAGAAGGGAACACCTGGGGAAATACAAGCCTGGTTCAAAGGCAAACTCCAGCATGCCCGGGTTATTCCTTTCTAATTGGAGCTTTCCTGAAAACCCCATAAAACTGAAACCAATTTTCAACAGCAGCTCCAGGCAGCCACAAACCAAAGCCTGTAGCTACAAGAGGAACCAGGAACCCCTTCCCATCTCCCCCTCATGTGAAAAGGTTTGTTTTTCTAGTTTGGTCTGGAGGGTTGTTTGGGAACACAACTGTACCTTGGAGGAGCAAGTGAAGGAGGTGGCTTTTCCACAACCTGTTTTGTTCAAAACAACAAAGAGGAGAGGGGGAGGCAAGGTTAGCTCAGGGAATTCAGTACAGTGCAGCAAGTGGGGATGATTTCAAGATGTGTGTGCCTGGTGTAGGCACCATCTAAAGCTGACTTGGTGGGCAGCACTCTCCACTCCCACCTCTGCCTAACACACTCAGATCATTATTGTCAGCTTTTGCTGACAATCAAGGTAAAATGGGGTTTGTGCTTCCACACATGACATGCTTCAAGTGTCCACGAAAAACATCAGATTTGGAGATGACAGCTGGAACAAAAGTGGGAGCCTTGAAGCATTTTCCATTCATCCTCTGGCTCAAACATGTTACAGCTCTACAAATGCAGAGCCTACTGAAAACAACGGGAGAGAGGAAAGAGAAGTTTGCTGCCACATTGGCCCTCTCAGAAACACTCAGAAGCTCAAGGGCATCTGGGTCTCTGTAACACCCTGTGCTGCAAGCATGGGGCTGGTTTCCCTTTGTTGGCAATGGGAATTGGGAAGCCCAGACACAAGGCAGCAGGTCCAGAGCCTTTGGGCAAGGGGAGCTCGGGAATGGAAACCTCCAGCCTGAGGAAGGAGCAGCTCTGGCTGCTTAGGATGACTTGTCATGGGATGGCTCTTGAACTGCTCTAGAGAGTGTTACAGACTGAGAGGAAGGCTGAACTTACAACATCTTACAGCTCCAGCTTTTATCTCGACTTCTCCTCACCCACCCCAAAACACACTTTCAGGGAGGGAAACATCTGCTGAGTGAACAGGAGCTGAGCAATGCATTTCTTCCCCACCCATTTCCTTCATGTATGCAAAACAAGAAATACAGAGATCTATTCTTGAAGAGCACCAACCTTCCAAGTTTTTTCAGTGCATGGCACACCAATGAGCTCCTTTTCCTGAAACAAGAACAAGGGAGGCAGGAGTTGATTTGGGTTTTTTTACTAATTGACATGCACTCAGCCAGCATGTGCTTACCAACAGCTCTACAAATGTCATGCAAGTCCATTAATAATAAAATGCCAGTAAAGATGAAAAGGCCATCTGAAGGGGAGTGAATAATGGAAACCAGGTGGAAAACCAGCTGAAATCCCCACAGTCACCTTCTCCTCCTCTGAGGAAAATGTCTGTGTTCCCTTTGGAACCTGGCAGTCAGGAAATATTCTTTCCATTCTTAAACTACTACTACTATTACTATTATTTATTACTATTAGTATTATCATTATTGTTGTTGTTGTTATGTAAGTATGTTTGTGCAGTCTTCTCCCTTTTTTAAAGCAGCTAAGCTTTGCCTTCAGGGGCACAGGCTCCCTCTGCATTTAAAAGAGTTGAGCAAAAAGCTTCCTTGGTTAAAAAAAGCCAGACAGAAATAATGGTTGTCAATTTTTCTAAGCCAGTTCTAGAGAAAGAGGAATATTTCTCATTCACCCAAATAAAATGAGACTCCTTCTTGTTCTAAAGGCCACAGCAGTCTGGATAAGACACGGAGTTCTGACACATCTGCAAAGATGCAATACAGTTAATGCAAGTTCTGGCTGACTTTAGCCATCCTCTTCTTGCCCCTGCAGGATTTGCAAATCCCCAGCTATTGTTTCTCACTCTCCCATGCTTGGCCAAGTGATGGATTCAGCAGCCAGATTTGGACCTGGGCATGTTCTGCAGAGCTGAGCCCACCCCCAGCTGATGGCAGAAGCTGCCAGGGATTCCAAGCCTCTCTCAGCTGTTTCTGGGCACCCCCTCCTTCCCCTCCCTCACCACCCTCTCCAAGGAAGATGCAGCATCCCTGCTCCTTTCTTCACACTGATACTCCCTGATATTTGTCATTCACTCCAATAAAATCAGACTCATCCAAGCAGCAAGGACAAACACTGCCCATTGCTGCTGGCCTGAGGGCTGATAGCAGAACTCTGCATTTCCAAGAGTTTGAGACCAGGAATGGTGTTTTATTTTTTTGGCACAGAAGAATGGCTCCTGCAGAAGGCAAGGCCCTGCACTGCTTTATTCTCTCAGCTTCCTTTCATTTTCCACAAGGTATTTGTTATGAATGATGTTCTATTTTTCCAATTTATCAAGCAACACGATTAAATTTAATAGTAAATTTCTAATAGTAACAAAAATGAATACAATCAAAATATTGGAGATGACAATTAAAGTATTGGAGATGAAACAATCAAAGTGCATATATTTAAGAATATACAAAATTTCGCAGTAAGCAATTTAGTATAATTGAGGTTCGTATAAAGCATAAGCAAAACCGACCGGGGAGGGGCCCCCCCGACCGGGGATACGGGGAGTGGCTCCCATTCCTCACGTACCAAAGCATCCAGGCTAACAATCCCACTTATATACTGTAGGCTACAGAAGTTTCTAGAAAACTCCTCCCAGTTTCTATTCCTAAAATCTACGTCACTATGTGCATGGCGCATACTCTAATGGGTTAGAGGTTCTCTCATCTTTTTGAGGGTCTTATTTCCGATGAAGGCTCGTCATCTTCCTCAGTGACTGAGGTGTGACCCGCAGGTAGCGCAGGCGCCCTGTGTGACTGAGCAGATGTTTTCCATAACAAGACTTTAATTGAGTCCTATGCTTGGAATCATCCCATTTTGGCCCATTTCAAGGTCAAAACTTTATATTTCTAGATGCTGCTTGTCAAACCTACGTCCTTCTACTATTCTTGTTTGACTTTCTTCCAACCTCCTTCTTTGACTCCCAACATCTGGAAGATGTCCTTTGCCCTGTCTCACCCATCTCCCCCCTCACTCTGTAACAATTGTCTTCTAAATACAATTTTGTTAATATAGTTACAATTTAATTAGCACGAATCACATTTATCACAATCCCCATAGTGGATTTGGGGCTGAGTCCAGGACCCCCAGGCACTGAGAGAAGGTTGAAGAAGCTGCTCAAGGAGTCAGAAGCAAAACTCCAAGTCCCTTGGAGCATCAGTGGCCCCACTGAGGGCAGGGAGTGCCAAAGGCTCCCCAGGGACTGGTGAGAGCAGATCCTTGAGGGCAGGATTGCAGGAGCCCGAGGCTGTGAGCAGGGAACTGCAATGCTGAGCAAGGCCTGGGCTGGCTGGAGGAAGCAGAAAGGCCAAGGCCTGAGCCCAGGCCTGGCCCAGCAGGGCCTGTCCCTCACGGGTGGCTCGGGGCTGTTGCTGGGGCAGTGGGATGGCAGGGGCAGCAAGGACAAATGTCATCAAGCTGCAAGCCCTGCCAGCCTCCTGAGGGAGGGCCGAGGCAGAAGCAAAGTGCAGCCCCTGCCAGGAAAGTTCCTTCTGTGGGGCTGCAGAGGCCCTGCCCGAGCCCAGGGCACAAAGGCCTGGGTGCCTCTGGCCCTGCCAGCCCTGCCCAGCCCTTGGCCATCTCTCCTGCAGGCTGTGCCCCCTGTGCGTGCTGCTCCTGTGCCCTGGCCGGCTGCACACGCCCATCTCGCTGTCCCCCCCAGCATTTCTCAGCCCAGCATTGCTGTGCCCTCCCTGGGCTCCCTGCACCCAGCGCTGCCGGCTCCTGGCACACAGAGCCATGGCCTGGCCCAGCCTCACGCTGGGACACCTCGGGCACCAACATTCTGCCCTGGGAGGGACTTTTCTGTTTCCTCACCTCCAGGCTGAACCTTCCAAGCTGCACTTTGGGGAGGTTTCCTTCTCTTCCCACTCCCAAGGAAATCTCTGTGTCCTGCTGTTCACAAAGAGAGAAGGGCTGGTGGGGGATATATTGTTGAGAGGCTGTTTGGGCTACAGTGGCCATGAAATTATTGAATTTTTATATATTCTCTGGAAGAAGGAGGGGCATCTACAAAACTTCTACATTGGACTTCAAGAGAGCAGAATTTGTCCTATTCAGGATGCAGATTTGGAGAGTACCAGATCAGGTACTGATTTTTTTAAGGGAAACAGCCTTTAAAAAGCAAGGTTTCTCAGGAACTATGGAGACAATTCAAGTAAGAAATATTGAAGGAGCAGGAGCTGCCTCTCCCTCTGTGCCAAAAATTGAGATAGCAAGGAAAATGTCAGGTTTGGTAGGGAATACAGCTTTTCCAAGAACTCAGGGTTAAAAGAAAGTGCATCACCTTTGGACAGAGGGGCAGGCAAATAAAGAAGTGTTTCAGGATGTCGCTAAGTCATGCAGAAAGAAAACTAGAGAGGTGAAAGCTCTATTAGGATTTAACCTGGCTGCTTCTGTGAAGGATAACAAAAATGATTTTAGAAATACATTAATGGCAAAAGAAGGGAAAAGGAGAACCTCTATTGTTTATTAGGGGGGATATGGTTATCAGAGATGAGGAAAAGGCTGAGACACTTAACCCATTCTTTGCCTCAGTTTTCAAACATAGGACAAGTTGTCCTCAGGACAAGTGTTCTCCTGAGCTGGGAGATGGGGACAGGGAGCAGAACAGACCCCTGTAATCCAGGAGGAAGCACCTGGGGACCTGCTGAGCCACTCAGATGCTCACTGGTGTCTCTGGCACCAGATGGGATCCATCCTAGGGGGATGAGGGAGCTGCTGGATGAGCTGCCCAAGCTGCTCTCCATCATTTCTCATCAGTGCTGGCTCAGCAGGGAGGTGCCAGAGGACTGGAGGTGCCAATGGGAGCCCATCGCCAAGAAGGGCTGGAAGGAGGATGTGGGGAACTGCAGGCCTGTCAGCCTGACCTGGGTGCCTGGTGAGGTGATGGAACAGATCACCTTGAGTGCCATCACAGGGCACCTACAGGATGGCTGAGGGATCAGAGCCAGCCAGCGTGGATTTCAATATCTGCATTGATGATCTGGATGAGGGCCTTGAGTGCAGCATCAGCAAATGTGCAGATGGCACCAAGCTGGGTGTGAGTGTGGATGTGCTGGAGGGTAGGAGGGCTCTGCAGAGGGACTCAGACTTCACAGTGACACTGACACTGCAGGGTGTCATGGCACCAAGAACCATTGTGACACCGAGGGGCTCCATGGAACCAAAGGGACATTGTGACACTGGGAGGCCTCATGAAATTGTGACACTCTAGGGCTGTATGGAACTGTGCTGACATTAAGCTGGGTGTGAGTGTGGATCTTCTGGAAGGTAGGAGGGACGGATGGGCTGGATCCAGGACCAAAATCCAACAAGGTGAGGTTTAACAAGATCAGGTGCCAGATCCTGTGCTTTGGCCACAACAACCCCTGCAGTGCTACAGGCTGGGGACAGAGTGGCTGGACAGCAGCCAGGCAGAAAGGGACCTGGGGACACTGATGGACAGCAGGCTGGACATGAGCCAGCAGTGTGCCCAGGTGGCCAAGAAGGCCAATGGCACCTGACCTGGATCAGGAATGATGTGGCCAGCAGGAGCAGGGCAGTGATTCTTCCCCCCTGCTCAGCACTGGTTGGGCAGCACCTCGAGTGCTGTGTCCGGTTCTGGGCCCTTCAATTTAGGAAGGACACGGAGGGGCTGGAGCGTGTCTAGAGAAGGGCAACAAGGCTGGTGAGGGGTCTGGAACACAAGTCCTGTGAGGAGTGGCTGAGAGAGTTGGGGTTGTTTATCCTGGAGAAGAGGAGGCTCAGGGGAGACCTCATCACTCTCTACAACTCCCTGGCAAGAGGGTGTAGCCAGGTGGGGGTCTGGCTCTTTTCTAAGGGTACAGTGACAGGACAAGAGGTCACAGCCTTAAAGCTACACCATGTGATGTTTAGGCTGAACATTAGGAAATATTCTTCACAAAAAGGGTGGACGAGCATTGGAGTGGGCTGGCCAGGGAGGTGGGTGAGTCACTGTCCCTGGAAGCTGTTCAGGAAAGACTGGATGTGACACTGAGTACCATGGTCTGGGTGACAAGGTGGTGTTGGGTCACAGGTTGGGCTTGATGCTCTAAAGGTCTTTTCCAGTCTGGGTGATTCTGTGATGATTGTGACAGAGCAGGACCCTGAAGAAGCAAGGTCCCATTGTGACACTGTGGGGCTAAATGGAACCAAGGTCCATTTATGACTCTGGGTCATTGTAGAACCAAGGAGGCCACAGTGACACAGAGGGCTTTGTTGAACCAAGGGGCCATTGTTACACTGTGGGGACTTGTGGAACTAAGGCAACAATTTTGACACCTAGGTGCCCCCTGGAACGAAGGCCCCACTGTGATACGGCAGGGCTTCATGTACTTAGACACCACGGTGACCCTGACACTGCAGGGTGACATGGCACGAAGGACCCATTGTGACACTGCAGGATGTGGTGTCACCAGGGCTCCATTGTGACACTGTGCAAACGAGGAGTCCATTGTGGCACTGTGGAACCTTGGGTAACAATGGGGCCATGGTGACACCATGCAAACAATGAGTCCACGTGGCACTCTGGAGCCTTATGGAATTCAGGGGTCCCTGTGATTCTGTGGGGCATTAGGAAATCCAGAACGAAGTTGTGACACCTTTTGGCCTCGTGGAAACAAGGAGTCTATTGTGACACTGTGGAACCTCATATAACAGGGGGCCATAGTGACAGTGCAGGGCCCCATGGAACCAAGGGGTCAGGATTAATCTTTGGGCCCCTGTGGAACCTCGGAGACCACTGTGCCACTGCAGGACCTTGTATAACCAAGGTGCCATTGTGACACTGTGGGGCCCATGGATCCAAGAGACATTGTGAAACCAAGGTGTTCCATGGGGCCAAAGGGATATTGTGACACTGGGAGGACTCATGCAATCATGGAGACCATTGTGACACTCCAGGGACTCCTGGAACCATGGTGACACCAAGTTGGCTGGGAGTGCTGATCTACTGGAGGGTAGGAGGTCTCTGCACCGGGACCTGGACAGGCTAGATCCAGGGCCAAAATCCAACAAGGTGAGGTTTAACAAATCTGAGTGCCAGGTCCTGCACTTTGGCCACAACAACCCCTGCAGTGCTACAGGCTGGGGACAGAGTGGCTGGACAGCAGCCAGGCAGAAAGGGACCTGGGGACACTGATGGACAGCAGGCTGGACATGAGCTAGCAGTGTGCCCAGGTGGCCAAGAAGGCCAATGGCACCTGACCTGGATCAGGAATGATGTGGCCAGGAGGAGCAGGGCAGTGATTCTTCCCCTGTACACGGCACTGCTTGGCAGCACCTCGAGTGCTGTGTCCAGTTCTGGGTCCCCAGTTTAGGAAGGACATGGAGGGTCTGGAGTATGTCTGGAGAAGGGCAGGTTGGTGAGGGGTCTGGAACACAAGTCCTGCCAAGAGCAGGTGAGGGAGGTGGGGTTGTTTATCCTGAAGAAGAGGAGGTTCAGGGAGCCAAGGTGGCATCAGGGCACAGGTTGGACTTGATGATCTCCAGGGTCTTATCCAACCTTGCTGATTCCATGATTCTCTGAAACCACACCTGGAGCAGTTGCAGGATGAGCCCTGGGCCTTCTCTTCACAAGGTCCAGCAGCCCAGGTCCCTCAGCTTCTCCACACAGCCCCAAAGCCCATCCTGTCAGTCCTGCAGAGCCTCTCCAGCCCCTCCTCATTGCCCACAACAGGGAGCCCCACACCCAGACACAGCAGCCCAGATGTGCCCCCCTGGCCTGTGGTGCCTCTGGCAAGGGAACAGCGCAAGGCACTGCAGGACCCTGCAGACAATTCCTGAAGAACTTGGAGGATGATCCTGCTTCCCAAAGGATGTTTTCTTTTTTTGTCATGCTGCCAGCTCAGGAACTGAAATAGGGGGTGGAGCCAGAGAGGAAAGGGCAAACAAGGATTGGCTGTTTGCAGGGTAGGGAATTAGGGTGGGCAATAGGAAGAAATCAGGAGCAGGAAAGTGGAAAGAGAGCAACGGTGAAGCCAAGGAAATGCTCAGGGCAGTTTGGGGGTGGCTGCCAGGCAGTCCTGGCTCTGAGCAACAACATCTGCAGTGGGACAGGAAACTCACAGCTCATGGGAACAAACTTTCTGGCTGACTTCAGAGGCCACAACAAACCTGAGTGGTTTCCCTGCTGGCCCCCAGCCCTTGCTGTCCCCAGGGGCTGATGGCATTTGTGCTCACTCAGCTCCATGTCCCCACAGCAGCACCATGGGGGTGCTGAGCCTGCTGTGTGCAATGCAAACAGGGGCTCCTGAGCCAGTGCTGCCGTGTGTGTGCCTGCAAGGATGCGGCTCCTGTGTGAGCTGGGAGAGAGGCCAGGGCTGCAGAGGGGGGATGTTGTTGGCAGGTGCATGAGGACGCTCTGGGACGCTGCTCTGGGGTGTCCAGCACAGTGGGGATGGATCAGCCCCTGCTCTGCTGCTCCTTGCCAGGGTGTCCCCCTTGCAGGCACCTTGCAGAGCACCAGCCATGCTGTTTGCCCCCAGCCTATCCCTGCTGCAGCCCCAACAATGCCACTCCCAGGGCTGTGCCCGGCCCCGAGAGCACTCAGGCCCTGCAGCAACACGAGGGCCAGGAGGGCAGCGGGGCAGTGGCACGGGAGCAGCACTGGTAACACCAAGTGCTGCTGCTGCTGCTGGGCACAGCTGCTGTGCCAGCACTGATCTGCCCCAGCTCTGCACACAGACATTGCTGCTGCAGCTCCAGAGAAGGGAGGAAAAGGGGCATCTCTGGAGAAATCTTTGCTGGGAGAATCTTTATTTTATTTTGTTTAAAGTTACCAAGAGCGCAGCCCCTCATTGACACAGTCTCTGGGTCACAGAAAAGATGGAGAAAATCAAAAGGAAATACAGCACAAATAATGACATTTCTTTGTGGACAATATTGAAAAGCTAAAACAAAGGAAAGGAAAGAACAAACCAACAAGCAAACCAACAAGAAGAATCAAAGGTGACTTTTATTACAAGTGATTTTCAGAAATTGGCCAGCAGTTTACTGTTTCTGAAACCATCTAGTGTTCAGTCTCCACACTGCAGCCTTGAGCTCCTGATTCCTCAGGCTGTAAATGAGAGGGTTCAGGGTTGGAGGCACCACTGAGTACAGAACAGACAGGGCCAGATCGAGAGATGGGGAGGAGATGGAGGGGGGCTTCAGGTAGGCAAACACTGCAGTGCTTAGGAATAGGGAGACCACAGCCAGGTGAGGGAGGCAGGTGGAAAAGGCTTTGTGCCGTCCCTGCTCAGAGGGGATCCTCAGTACAGCACGGAAGATCTGCACATAGGAGAATACAATGAACACAAAACAGCCAAATAGCAAACAGACACTAACAGCAATGAGCCCAATTTCCCTGAGATAAGATTTGGAGCAGGAGAGCTTGAGGATGGGTGGGATTTCACAGAAGAACTGGCTTAGGGCAATTCCATTGCACAGGGGCAGGGAAAATGTATTGGCCGTGTGCATGAGAGCATTGAGAAAGGCACTGGCCCAGGCAGCTGCTGCCATGTGGGCACAAGCTCTGCTGCCCAGGAGGGTCCCGTAGTGCAGGGGTTTGCAGATGGACACGTAGCGGTCGTAGCACATGATGGTCAGGAGGAAATACTCTGCACCAATGAAGAACAGAAAGAAAAAGAGCTGAGCAGCACAGCCTACATAGGTGATGTGTCTGGTGTTCCAGAGGGAATTGTGCATGGCTTTGGGGACAGTGGTGCAGATGCAGCCCAGGTCGCTGAGGGCCAGGTTGAGCAGGAAGAAGAACATGGGGGTGTGCAGGTGGTGGCCGCAGGCTACGGCGCTGATGATGAGGCCGTTGGCCAGGAGGGCAGCCAGGGAGATGGCCAGGAAGAGGCAGAAGTGCAGGAGCTGCAGCTGCCGCGTGCCTGCCAATGGCAGCAGGAGGAAGTGGCTGATGGAGCTGCTGTTGGACATTTCCTGTGTCTTGGCATGGGGATCTGTAAGAAAAGTAATGATGGAATAGTTCAATTTGGAGAGGACTTGAAATATGCCAGCCCAGCTTGGTGGCACTTTCCCCCCACTGCCTGCCCAGGGCTCTGTGCCTGGAGCTGTCCCTGCCAGCAGCTTCTTCCCTGTGTCCAGGGCTGGGCCCTGCCAGTGCTGCCAGAGCCCAGCCCAGCCCTGGGGGCTCAGCTCTGCCCTGCACACCCCTCCCAGCACAGGGCACTGCCCAGGACCAGCTCTGCTTCTGCAGGCTCTGATGGCAACATCACAGTAACCCTGAGGAGGCTGGAAAAGTGACATTGATGCTGCATGTGAGGGACCCTGTGCTGATTTCTGTCACTGACAACTTTATTAAGGTCTGAGATATAAATTTCTTATTTCTCCCTACTTTAACTGAGAGATAAATATCTATATGCAATTTCCCATCTAGGCAACCCAGAGCAGCACTTTAAGAAAGCAGAATTTTCCCTTTTCTGTAGTCCTTGAGTTGCTGTGATCCCTGTATAATCTGCTTGGAAATGTTCTAGATTTAAATGTCATGCCGGGAGCAGCAGTCCTGAACAATGCAGCATTCTCACCACACAAGGAGAACACTTCCAAGCCTCACCAGCTCTCTCCTTCCACCCAGACCTTGTCCCCCAATGCTGGGAGCAGCTCCCAGGGCTGTCTGAGAGCTGTCCCTGGCAGGCAGCAGAGTCCCTGCCCCAGCACAGTGCCCTGGGCTGCAGGACCCTGCTCTGCACCACAGCCCTGGGCACCCCTGGCTGCTCTACACAAGAGATCATCAGAGAATGTACTCACAGAATCTGCAGGCATTGGGATGTTGCAGCTTTAGGAGATCACTGCAGGAGCTGCAGCTGCATTGTCCTGCAGCCAGAGGCTTCCTGTGTCAAGGGCTGGGAGTGATTCTGACCCAGGCACTTCTGAGCATCTTCCCAGCCCTGACTGATTGAAGCTCTCTGTGCCTCTGTGCTGTGCCCGGGGTGGTTGCAGGCAGTGCCCCAGCCCTCCTGGGCTGGGAGAAGAGCTGCTCATCAAGGGAAATGTGTTTTTGAAGCTCTTCTTGGTTACCAGGATCGCCTTCTGAGCCAGGAGCCCAGCCCAGCTCATCAGCACAGACACGGCACAAGGACTTTAATGACCCTCTTTGGATTTGTGCTGAGGCCCTAAACATCAGTCCCGGAGAGGGAGCTGAAGAAACCTCTCAAGAACTCCAAGTTACAATCAAACTCCAAAGTTTCTTGAAGTTTTAATGGGTCCCATTGAGGGACACAACTGAGAAAGTGTCCCCAGGTTCCAGTTAGAGCAGGAAATTGGAGGCAGAGATGACAGGTGGGGACAAAGAGAAGCCAAGTCTTGGTGCCCTGGGGCACAGCAGGGTCTGTGCCACCAAGGGCTGGCAGGAGACACCTTGTCCTGAGCCACTGGGGCCTCCTGGCACAGCCCCAGCAAGGCTGGCCACTGGCACCCCTTGTCCTGCCCTCAGCATCCCCCCACATCCCAGTGGCCTCAGGGATCTGCTGGGACGAGTCCCTGGGGAGCCTTGGTCAGGAATGGCCCTGGGGGCTCCTTCATGCTCCCAGGGACTGCAGGTTTTTCCAAGGACTTTGGGTTTTGCTTTTGCCTTGGAGTCTCTGAGAGCTTTGTGCAATCATGGCCTCCAATTATCTGCTTTAATTAGTCTCTTGAGAGCCTTTGTCAGTAACAACACTCCTCGGGGCTGATTAATGCTTCAAGATACTTCAGTTTTTTTAAGGTACTTGGAGGTTCCCTTTTGACACCAACTCTTCTGGTAGTTTATGCAATCATGGCCCCAATTATCTACTTTAATTAGTCCCTTGAGAGCTTTATATTGACACTCAGTGGGGCTCATTAATACATTGAGATACTCAAGGTTTTAAAGGTAGTTTGGATTTTCCTTTCCTCTCTGACTCTCTCAGAGGGTTTTGGGCGATCCTGGCATCCAGTTCTTTCCTCCAAGGAGTCCATGAGGAGCCTGTGTTGGGGATGGACTTCAGTGAGACCCATTAATGCTTTGAGACACTTTGAGTTTTTTTTCTGACTTGGACTCCTGGAAAGGTTTGTGCAATCTCCTCTCAGGCCCTGAGGTTCAAGGGCTCAGCACCAAATGCACCACGGCGCTGATTGGGATCAAGCTCATCACGACAAACCATGGCTCTGCCTTGATTTCCCTCTGGGCTGGTGCCATTCATTAGGAAGATTTTCAAATCCAGTTATGGAGAAATATTTCCAAGAGATTCTAAGAAATACACATTCCTATTTTGAAGAGTGTATTCCATTGCTATTCTCCTTAGAGCAGAGGTGATTCCAGCATTCTGTGATTGATATTGATGCAGGGTCTCTCCTCAGCTCTGGCCTGCTCACAGAAGCTGTGCCTTGAGGGCTGACCCAGTGTGGACAACCTTGCTGCAGATTCCCCAACTCCATCCTGTCTGTCCTCACTCACCTGGGACCTGCTTTGCTTGGAGAACTGGCTGCACACAGACTAAAAGGAGTGTTCCCCCCTCCATTTTTTTTTCTGTTTTGAAGCAATCTACAACTCCTTAATATCCCCATTGAAACAGACACCTTCTATTAGTGTGTGCTAAAGCCAAGGTGCCACCAAGCAGCTTCCCCTTCCTCAAGCCAGAACCCTGCAAGAAATGTTTGAGTCCTTTGGACTCCTTGGTTCCCTGAGGCCTTGCAGTGTCACAAAGGGCCCTTGGCTCTGCACTGTCACAATGGAGATTTGGGTCCATGGTGTCCCACAGTGTCACAATGCTCTTTGGGTTCCATGAGGCCATGTTCCATCACAATGGACTTTTGGCTCCTCGAGGTTCCATACTCTCAGCAATGGTCTCTGTAGTTCCAGAGTGTCACAATGGACTCTTGGTTCCAGGTGGCCCCACAGTGTCACCGTGGTCTCCTTGGTTCCACAAGGCCGTGCAGTGTCACAATGGCTCACAGGTTCCATGAGGCCCCACAATGTCACAGTGGACCCTTGGTCCCATGAGTTTCCCCAGTGTCACAATGGTTCCTTGGCTCCACGTGGCCCAGGTGTCTCACAATGGACTCTTGGTTCCGTGGGGCCCCGCAGTGTCACAGGGGTTTCCTTGGTTCTGTCGGGTCACAATGGACACTGCAGCGCCCCCTGCTGGCCGGGAGGACCTGGCACTGTGCGAGCACCTCCTGGTGGCCGACCCCTGCAACTGTGAGTGGCTTGTACTGGTTTGTACTGGTTTCTGCTGGGATGGGGTGCTGGGGTGTTTGTGGTTTGTACTGGGTTCCACTGCGAAAGGGAGCAGGGTTGTATGAGTGCCCCCTGCTGGCTGGGAGGACCTAGTGGCCGACTGTGCATTATACTGGGTTATAATGGTTTGTACTGTGATGGGGTGCTGGGGGTGACTGGATTGTAGTGGTTTGTACTGGTTATACAGAGATATTCTGGATTTTACTGGGTTAAACTGGGGTTTACTGGGTTATACTGGGAGGGAGCTTGGGGATGCTTGGCACTCCACTGGGAGCAACTTCTGGGGATGCTGGCCTTACTGGTTTATACTGGGATGGAACTTGGGACCTACTGGGAGTGACTTCAGGTTGTGCTTACTGGTGTATACTGGGAGCTGCTGCAATGGGCTCAGGGGCTCAGGGGTGGCTCCCAGTGCTTACTGGTTTATACTGGTGCCCTCCCAGTATAAGCCTGGGAGCCCCAGGACCACACTGGGAATGGGTTTGGGTGCATGAGGCCTTACTGGTTTATACTGGGAGCTGCTGCCACAGGTCTCAGGAGCTCGGGAGTGACTCACAGTGCTTACTGGTTTATACTGGTGCCTTCCCAGTCCACACCTGGGAACACTGGTAGGCACTTGCAGTCGGGCAGGACCTCCACACCGAGCTGGCCTTCACCAAGGCCTTGCTGAGCTGCAGCTTCTCCAGCTTCTCGGCCTGGCAACACTGCCTGGGGCTGCTGATGCCCACCAGGAACTACAGCAAGGGCACTGCCTCCTGGAAGGCTGAAGGAAGGTGAGGGATTCCCCAAAAACCTCACACAATTTTGCAGGATCTCCAAAATTTTCCAGCCCCCCCCCTCACCTAAAGTGGGAACTGGTGGGCTCTGTTTGGTTGGATGGGTAGACCTGGTGTTCCTAAATCCCCTTTGACTTCAATGGGTACACCTGAACTCCTGTATACCTGGGTGTCCCCACTGATATATTGGGGTTTTCCCCACTGCCCCCTAGAGATTTTGGGGTGCCTCCTTTGCCCACCCCAGAGCTGGAGCTGCTGCAGAATACCATCTTCACCAACCCCATGGACCAAAGCACCTGGCTCTACCTGCACTGCATCCTCTCCTGAGGTAACTCAGGGTTCCCTCCTACCCCTGATGTCCTCACCTGCAGTTTTGGGTACCCCCTGAATCTTGGGGTGCCCCTCTACAAGGGGCAAGGGTCACCTGTGTCTACATCAACTGGGAGGACAGTGGCCATCATCTTCTCCTGGCCTGTCAGGGTGAGTCAGGGCACTTGGGTGCCCCAAAAATGACCTGGATATCCCTCAAAATAATCTGGGTACACCTGGATACTGGCAAAATCACCTGGATCCCCCCCAGCAATCACCGGGGTACACCTGGCTGTGCCCAAAAATCACCTGAGTACCCCTAGAAATCACCTGGATACACCTGGGTACCCCTTGGACACCTGTATCACCAAAAACCCCTGGGGCCCCACAAAAGGAGTGTCTCAAACATCCTCATTGCTTTGACTGGGTAGACCTGGTGCCTCTAAACCTTATTGCTTTTAAAGGCTAGACCCTCTATCCCTTAATTCCTATTCATGTCAATGGGTTAGCTCTGGAGTCCTGTTTATCTCCATTTATCTCTACAAATCCCTCCCAGTGGTCCCACTTTTGCTTCAGTGCTCCCAGTAACCCCAGTGTCCCCCCTTAACCCTTCCCAGTGCTCCCAGTTTAAACAGTAATTCTTCCCAATCAAGCCCTATCAATGGGTAGACCTGGTGTCCCTAAATCCCTATTGACTTCACAGGGGTAGACCTGGTGTCCTTCAATCCCCTTTGACTTCAGTGGGCAGAACTGATGTCCCAATATTTTTGGTGCTAAAAACACCAATTTTGGGCTCAAAATTCCCAGATTTCAGCTGAAAATGGAAATTTTTGGCTTACCTGGAAGCACAGCTCTAGCATGGACAGCAGGTATGGGATCAGGGATTCGGGATTGGCCTCCAGGAATTCATCCAGGACATCCAGAGCATTTGCACTACAATCCTGGAGTGGAAATTCCCAAAATTCAGCCTAAGATTTTCCCCAAATTGACCCAAATTTCCCCATTTAAGGATCAAATTTCAGAAAAATCCCCACTGACATTAATGGATAGACCAGGTGTCCCTAAATCCATATTGACTTTAATGGGATATACCTGGTGTCCATAAGTCCCTATTGATTTCATTAGTCATGTCTGATGTCAAAAAATGTGCATTGGGAGATTGATATTACAAGAGATGAGGCAACTGAGAGACGTTGTAAAAGATGGTTTATGGCCTCATGGTGTCAGTCTCATAGAAGGGTGAGACATTAAAGGTGTTACATCCAACACCATAATATCAGAACCTGCCTCATTCTTAGTTACAATGCCTTAAGTTCTTTTTTTTAGCCAATCAAATACTTCTGTGAAGTTTGCCAGCATCCTTTTACACCAATCATTAATTGCTTTCCTTCTCATGGCTTTGCCGCAATGCTTCATTTTTCAACCAATCCTAGAACACTTCACAAACCTACATTGATATATCTTAAACTTCTAACTAACTTTATAACAAGTTCTACTGCTGAGCTTTACAATCTTTTACTATCTTACTTAACATACTACTTTGCTTACATAATGCATATTTCTGTTTGCTTAAAACATATTTTTACCTAAACTACAAACTTATATTCTTGTTTTATATCAATTTTCCTTTTAATGCTCTGATTCCCCAAGCCTTCTCCAAGGTCTTAGGTCAAACCTTGTTTCCATCTCAATCTCTGAGCCTGTATGCACAAGGCCCTAAGAGCTCTCTGTGCCTGCATTTCCCACACCACCTGTCATCTCTGCCTCCAATTTCCTGCTCACACTGGAACCTGGGGACACTTTCTCAGTCGTGTCCATCAGTGAGACCCATGAATGGCATCAGACACTTTGGAGTTTGATTCTGACCAAATTCTTCAGCGGTTTCAAAGAAAACAACAGTTCTGCCTTGATTTCCCTCTGGTCTGGTGCCATTCGTTTGCAAGTTTTTCAACTCCAGTTATGGAGAAATATGACAAAGACCTTCTTAGAAATATCCATTCCAATTTTCAAGGGTGTATATTATTACTGTTCTCTTTAGAGTAGAGGTGATTGCAGCATTCTGTGATTGATATTTGTGAGAAATGGATTTGTAAAGGATTCTCAAAGCCTGACTGAAAGCTCACACAGTCTTGTACATCTGGATGCAAACTCTGAGATAAGGTGTGCTGACTCAGAAAGGCCTTGGAATAGAGAAGACATTGTTGAGAGAGAGACTGAACTAGAAAGAAGTTTCAAACCATGGCCTTGCAAAAAAACCCAGATGTTTTGGAGAATTAGAACTGTGAAAGATGCATTGGTGCAAAACCACGTGGGGTGCAATAATGAGTGGTTGGTGTTAGAAGTATTAGCACCATTGTGTAGCAAAAGCTGATAGACTGAAAAACATTAATAAGGTATGGTAAACACGAAATAACTTGGCTTTGGATAGAATGGCATTGAGTTTTACATGTCTTATGTTTCACCCTTCAAGGAGTCTAATAATGGAATAAAATATTTTTAAAAATATGCCTCTCAGTTGCCCCGTCTCTGTAGAGCTGGGATTTTCCAACAGTGCTGAGTCCCTGGACATCATTCCCTGAGAGGGAGCTGAAGGAAAACTTCTCAAGAACTCAGAGTCAGATTCAAACTCCAAAGTTTCTTGAAGTTTTAATGGGTCTCACTGAGAGACACAACTGAGAAAGTGTCCCCAGGTTCCAGTTAGAACAGAACACTGGAGGCACTGATGACAGGCGGGGACAAACAAGGGAAAGGTGTCTCTGGTGCTGAGCACACCTGGATGTGTTTCAGGAATGCCAAGGGCCAAGGGCTGAGCCCCAGCCCCTGGCAAGGCAGATCCTGTCCCTCCCTCATTGCTCAGGGCTCTTCCCGGGCCACTGGGCTCTGGGCATGTGCAATGCCAAGGGCAGCACCATGGGGCGGCCCCTGCCAGGCTGCTGAGCAGGGACAAGGAGGCAATGAGGCCCCAGCACAGCAAGGCTCACTTGTCCCCTGCTGGCCTCAGGCCCAGGGCCAGCCTGCATGGCCCAAGTGCTGCAGGAGTTGGCTGTGTCAGGGCCTTTCAGCTGCTGCCCATCCCTGTGGCCTCTGCAGCCCAGGCTGTCCTACGGTGTCCATGCCCTGCGCCTCTGTCCCTGCAGGCTGTCGTCATCCCCCGGCTGCCCCACCTCGCTGGCCCCTTCCTTTGCTGACAGCTCTGCCTCCTGCCTGCCTCTGCCTGCACACACAGAGCCTTGGGCTGCTCCAGACTCCTTCTGGTGGATGTCTGGCACTACACCTCTGCCCTAGGAAGGAAATTTCTTTCTCCTTTTTTCCAGTCTGGACCACCCTGGCTTTCCAGCTGGCATTAATTCTTTCTTTCTCTGGCTGTTTTCCACTATTTCAAAATAATCCACTGTCTCTAAAAACACTCTTTAAACACTGTCATGGCTCTCATCTCCTGTTCTCTCCACTGCAATGAGCACAGAGCTTCTTTGTCCCTATATAATGGTCAGGTGCTTGTAGCCTCCAAACCCCACCTCAGGAGATCTTTGTGTCTTCTCTGAGGTGTTTGTAATTGAAGATGTTCTGCTCATAGTCTAAGCAAATCACCAGAGGAGAGGGCAAGCCACATCTGTATGTCCTGGCTACTTTTTGTTTTGGAGGAATCTTTGGATATATGGAATTTGGGAGTCCAAATTCCAATTTTGTTCCTGGTCCCTGCACAAGAAGGCCGATTCTTTTCCATAGGAAGGAAAGAACAGAGCCCCAGTGTTTCAAAGGCAGAAGAGGAGTGAGGTGGCTCCTGCAAGGCCAAACCAGCCACACATGTTTGTCCTAGAAGCTTTTGTCATGGAGGAATCCTTGGATATATGGAATTTGGGGAGAGGAATCTCAATTTTGACCACAGACACCTTTAGAAAAAGTATGGTTCTTTCCCATTACAAGGAGAGCACCGAGGCCCAGTGTTTGGAAAGCAGGTGAGAGGCAGCCCCCAGGAGGCCAAGGGCAGCCAGACCTGTCTGTCCTGGCAGCTTTCACTTCGGAGGAATCCTTGCAGGTAGGGAGTTTTGGAGGTGGAATTCCAATTCTGGCCATGGGCACCTGGCTGAGGTGGATGTATTTTTCCTATAGAAAAGAAAAGCGTGAAGTCCATGGGTTTTGGAACAAGATGAGAAGTGGCCACCCATGGGCCAAGCCAGACCTGTCTCTCCTGGCACCTTTCATCTAGGGGCTATCCATGGACATAGGACATTTTGGAGGTGGAATCTCAATACTAGCCATGGGCATCTGGCCAGGAAGAAGGAAATTATTATTATTATTATTATTATTATTATTATTATTATTATTATTACTATTACTATTATTATTTTCTTTTCATTAGGAAAGCACAGAGCCTCAGTGTATGAAAGGCAGATGAGAACTGGCCCTGAGGAAGCCAAGGCCAGCCAGACTTGTCAGTCATGGCAGATTTTGTCTGGGAGCAATCCTTGGATATCGGGAATTCTGGAAGGAGATTCCCAATTTTGCCCACGGGCGCCTGGTCAAGATGGATTTTTTTTCCCATAAGAAAGAAAAGCACATGGTCCCAGTGTTTCAAAAGCAGATGAGACGTGGCCCTTGGGTGGCCAAGCCAGGCAGATCAGTTAGTTAGTCCTGTTAGTCCTGGCAGATTTCATCTGGGAACAATCTTTGTATATTGGGAAATTTGGAGGAGGCATCCCAATTTTGGCCATGGACAGCTAGAGGAGAAGGACACTTCTCTCCCATAGGAAGGAAAGCCCAGAGCCCCAGTGCTTCAGGGGCAGGTGAGAGGCAGCCCTCGACATGCCAGGGTCAGCCAGACCTGCCAGAAATCACCAGGAGGCCCAGCCAGCCAGAACTCTTCCATGTTCCCTTTGTTTCATGGGACCCCACAGTGTCCCCAAGTTCCCTTGGTTCCATGAGGCCCTGCAGTGTCACAATGTTCCCCTTGCTTCTGCAGTGTCACAATGGCCCTGTGCTTCCATGAGGCCTCACAATGTCACAATGTTTTCATGGATCCACACAGCCCTGATGTGTCACAATGGCCCGTTGGCTCCATGCGCCCTCACTGTGTCACAATGGCTCCTCTGTGACACTACAGGCTCCACAAGATCACCATGGACCCTTGGTTCCTTGGGGCCCTCAAATTCCACAATGGTCTCCTTG
This sequence comes from Sturnus vulgaris, assembly GCF_052056855.1. Lineage (NCBI taxonomy): Eukaryota > Metazoa > Chordata > Aves > Passeriformes > Sturnidae > Sturnus > Sturnus vulgaris. The sequence goes on from NW_028276110.1 coordinate 4,535,390, forward strand.
ATTCCATGAGGCACCAGAGTGTCACAATGGCCCCTTGGTTCCATCAGACACCACGGTGTCACCATGGTGTCCACATTGTCACAACTGACCCATGGTTCCATGAAGTTCCACAGTGTCACCATGGTCGCAGGCTGGATGAGATCGATGTCCCAGGCACCTCGGGATGCTCGGAATGCCCGTGTGGGGCCAGGGCTGGGTCAGGCCTTGGTTTGTGGTGGGACAGAGCCCCGCCCCCAGCCATGGCCTGGCACAGCTGCCAATCACACAGCAGAGGCAATGCTAACCCAGTTCTGATTGGCCAAGCTCTCAATCAATCACACAATAGCAGCTGGTGCCTCCCCTGACTCTGATTGAGCAAACAACTGGAAGTCCCTCCCAAGGGGCGGGGCCCATGAAGGCCCAGGGGGTTAAAAGCCAGAGCACGAGGTCAGCCCATGGTGTGGATCCTGCCTTCTGCTGGGGTTCTCCTGTGAGCCATGCTGGAAGCTGTGCTGTTGGTACCTGTATGTGTATCTTTCCATACATCTTCTCTTGTTTTCTATTTCTTCTTCTCCTAATCCTACTTAACTGAAATACTTTTGGGTACCTTAGTATCTTCAGGGTTAAAGGTTTTTCAGTTAAAAGGTCTTAGTCGTGGAAGCTAATGCTATTATATGAGTTTTATGTTGAATTGGATGTTGTATGGAATGTTTTGTCCATGTTCCTTGATTGTCTATATTTTGCCAGCAGAATTTTGTGTCATTTGGACCTCTAAACTCAATTGGTTAGAGCTGGCATCACTGAGGTTGTGGGTTCAATCCCTGTGTGGGCCATTCACTTAGGAGTTGGACTGGATGATCCTTGTGGGTCACTTCCTATCAAGAATCTTCTTTACACCTGGCCATGTTGAGAATATCTGGCTGGAGTTTCTCCTGTGTGTGAAATTCAAGTAAAGGAACTTTTGGTCACCCCCAGCATTTCAGTGTTCTGGGGTGTTCCAGCCCTGCAGGCTCACCATGGCCTCTTGTTTCCATCAGGCCCTGCTGTGTCACACTGGCCCTTGGTTCCATGAGCATCTGGAGTGTCACACAGCTTGATGACATTTGTCCTTGCTGCCCCTGCCATCCCACTGCCCCAGCAACAGCCCCGAGCCACCCGTGAGGGACAGGCCCTGCTGGGCCAGGCCTGGGCTCAGGCCTTGGCCTTTCTGCTTCCTGCAGCCAGCCCAGGCCTTGCTCAGCATTGCAGTTCCCTGCTCACAGCCTCGGGCTCCTGCAATCCTGCCCTCAAGGATCTGCTCTCACCAGTCCCTGGGGAGCCTTTGGCACTCCCTGCCCTCAGTGGGGCCAGTGATGCTCCAAGGGACTTGGAGTTTTGCTTCTGACTCCTTGAGCAGCTTCTTCAACCTTCTCTCAGTGCCTGAGGGTCCTGGACTCAGCCCCAAATCCACCGTGGGGCTGATTAAAATACAGAAAGCCTTGAGGAGCTCTTTGTCTTCCTTCAGTTACCTTCAAGTCTTCAGGGTAGTGCAGCTGTGTAACATTGACTGGCACTGTGCCTGAGACAGAGACACAGCGCTCTATGATCCATGTGAAAAAAAGCTCTTTATTGTTCTGACTTCAGCTTAAATACCTTTCTTCATGTTCCTGAGCAAGCCCTTGTGATTGCTTGAAAGTTCAGGCTGCTTAGCTCTCTGACCAATAGCTCCTGCAGCTTAGACAAGGATTTGATCCAATGAGTCCCAGCTATCTCCAATTCTGTCCTATCTCTGTTCCTTGGAGGCCTGTCTATCAGGTCAGGCTGTTTCTCCCATATGTGGCCAAATTAACTGCCCTGTACTGTAGAGAGTCTGGTGCAGGAATGGCTAGAAGAGAGAGGCCATAGTCAGATCAATTTAGTCAGGCTAACAAAGCAGGCCTCAGCCTCAAGGGCACAGTAAAAGGGAAGGCACGTAGGATTGTGATAAGATGAACAAAGACAGACTGTAAAAGAAGAACTAGAAGAACTCTGCTAGCCATGAAATTGCAAAAGTGTAGCCACAAAGTTAGCCGATCAGCATAGTGACGCATATGGCAAGGCAACCAATGATGAGCTTAGCTTTTGCAATATGCATGAGCTAATTAAGCACTGTATTTAATCGCCACTCTAATTATCAATAAACGAGACTTTGCAGATGACCGAATTGGTGTCCGTGTCTCCCTTCTCCGACACTGTACAAGCCAGCTTGCACTGTGACAAGTCCCTGTTTCTTTTCTATTAGTTTGAAGAAAAATTTGAAACACCATCATGCAGCTTGTTCTGTTATCTTACCTGCAAGGGCCCTTTGGCATGCAAGATGACATTGACAGCAGAAATTTAATTTGGATGGGTTTTTTTACTTAGCTTAATAAATTTGTCTTTCTTAGGTTGTGATGAGCTCCACGTACCAAAAGCTGCAGTGCTTATGTTCAGGAGCGGTTGGGTGAATTTAGTACCTTCTGGTTTCAAATATAACCATTTAACTGCTTAAAATAGATATTGTGGAACAGCAGACTGAGAGCCTGGAGCTGCTCACTAATGCTCTGCACGTCCTTCTGGCTAAGTCCTGCAGCCTCTTTCAAGTCATGACTAGCATTTCCAGCTGTAGTCAGAGCAGCAGCTCTGTCATGGGGCAATAGCATATATACCAACAGCCAGCTGGCCTCACTTCTGCCAGTCCATTTTTGCCTTCTTGATGTCGTTTCTGAGGACGTCCATTGGAGCAGTTTGGCTGCCAGTGGAGATTGATGCAGTAAAAGAGCAACACGTTGTGTTCTGAAAGAGGGATGCATGTGCACAGGAGATCTAAGCAGCTATGGCTGGCTTCACAATCAGGGCCAAGAAGGACTTGGTCTCTGCTCAAGAGTGTAGATGCAGCAGGACTTTGTTGGCCTTGAATTGCAGAGGAAAGCCTGCTGCAGTACCAGGACTCAGGCACCTCTCTTCAGCTCCTGAAAGCAGAGCACTTCCACGTGGGTTTGGAGTTGGTGCAGCAGATCAAGGAGCCTCTCTTGGCAATTCTCTGGCACTCCACACAGGTGAAGGCCACGTGGCTGCTCGTGGCTTGTCTTGCTCTGGTCTCATTTGACTGTGGGCAAACTAAAGGACTTGATCAGCTGGGGGGATAGAGTCAGGATAGTGTGTGTGCAGGGGAGGGGTTTGCACCCCAAATTACATCTTGTTTGTCTCTCTTTTGGCTGCTCTTTCCTGCTAACAGGATTTCCATGTTGGGCTCCAGACTTGAGGAGATGCTGTTCAGAGAAAGCTGAAACTCCCAAATGTGCCTGCTTCAGCCCTTGCATGTACAGGGTGAGTTTTCTTAGTGGGGTAACAGGGCAAGGTGAGTGAGTGCAGACAAAAAGCAGGTGAGCAGAGTTTTCTCCTGTGCTCACTGACATACAAAAGAGTGAATGACAGACACTGATTATTTGCATCCTGTTTTGTGGCTTGAGGTAGCAATTGAAGTGACATAGTGGTGCAGGGAAAGCAGCAAAACCTCTGCTTGTATGCAGCTCTGATCCAGAAAGCTCCAACACTGGCAGACTCAGTTATGGAAGTTGCTCTCCCTGGACTCTCTTGAGTTTCTTTGGATGGAGATGCTGAGACCATGACAGTGGGGTGTTGTGGGGCTGGGTGGTGGCTGGTGCTCACAGCAGAGGCTCTGCTCTTGTGCTCTCCTTCTCAACAGGCAAAACCTCAACATCCTGTGTGACTGCCCCAACACAGATGAAGGTGGCAAGGAGGCTGAAGATGAGGAGTGTGATCCACAGTGGCAGGAAGACTATGATGATGACCTTGATGAAGACAATTTTATGATTGATAATGATTTAGATTGTGATTCTTACTTTAATGATAATGATGTCCAGTGGTAGCTACAATAGCTGTGTTCTGTCACCCAGCCTGCCACCTTGGACCTCTGCCTCTACTTTGTCTCAACCAGTTTGTGTTCATGTTTTTTCCTGGAAGGCAGGGAGGAGCTCTCAGATGGAACAAAACATTTCCTCTGAGAGGTTTCTTGCTCAGTGACTCTTGAATATGCAGGAACATGCTCTGGGCAGCTGGTCTGTGTTACTGTGGCCACCTCTCTCAGAAAGGCATCTCCTTGCCTTTTTCCCTCGTTCTCCAGTTCTGCCTGTAGGTATTTGAGTTAGAAAGTCACAGCCCACCTGCAGAGTGAGGACCACTTGCCACCTGTTCAAGGGCTGCTCCCTGTACTTGGTGTGCCCTCCCCAAGGGATGGGCACAGGGGAGGGTGGCATGTGTCCCAGCACAGCCCTGTCTAGCAATGGCCAGTGTCTAGAAATGCTGTAAGAAGATGCATTTACACTCAAGTTCAAGCCTCCCAGCTGGAGCTGGTGGGATGCTCTCCAGCCACAGATGGATGTGGTTCAGTTCCTGTGGTTGAGAGGGGCTGCATTTTTACCCTTTGTTGGAGTTTTCTTCTCTGTTAGGAAGCAGGAAGGGCTGCTGTGAATGACACAAGGTTGCAGAATTGTTTAAGTTTATAAATATATGCACACACATAGATTTTATATATATGCAGAGATTGTTCAGGTAATACTCTATCTTTGCCAAAAAAGAATGAAAACCCTGATGTTTTGAAAAACAAGTTCTATTTTAAAAAATAAACAGTTTTCTTCCAGCACAAGCCTTCTTCTTGTCTGTGGGAAGCAGGGGAGTGAAGGGAGAGCAGGATATCCTCAAGTGAGGATGTGACCTGCATGTGCTAATCCCAGGAGTTACTTGTGAAATTCCTGTGGCTTTGGAATCCTCAGGCAGGCCACACAGTCTGCCATGCCAAGTGGCTTTTCCTTCCTGGGCAGTTCAGGGAACAGTGAGAGGGTGTGGGGAGGGCTGGCAAAGAGGGCAGGGCACCAGGCCATAGGGAGGGGTGGGGCTGCTGTTTCTGGGAGCAGGAGCAAGGCAGGATGCCTGCATGGTGATGGAGGGGTAACATCTGGTGCCCAGAAAAAGGCATATGACCAACATTGAACTTGTCAACTTCCATGTCAAAATGGGCTCTTGGAGGACATGGAGCTGTTTTCCCTGGGTACTTGGATCAATTGCATGGAAGGGGGAAGGATGAAGAATTTGGGCAGTGTTGGAGCCAAAATGGCATTTTGCCACTTGTGATTTCCTCCCAGCTTCTGCAGAGGGGTGACAGCTCCAGCCCTGCAAACCACTCCCTTTTGCAAGGCACACTCAGACCTTGCTGGAAGCTCAGGGTTCTTGAAGGGGCTGCTGCAGTTGGCAACAGGAGCTGCTGTTGAATTTTTCACGTTGCTTAACCCCCTTTCCCAAATGCCACCACGTGGCTAAGGAAGGACAGAAAAAGATTTCCGTGGAAGAAGGGAGACCAAAAGCTTAGAAAAGGATGAAAGAAATGCTCTGATGATGATGATAATAACAAGAGAAAGATTTATTTTTGGCAGCAAATGAACACCTGCCGCCCTCCAGCCCTCCCAGATGGGCAGGCCCAGCGGTGCCGTTTCCATGGCATGAGGTGCTGGGAGCCTGGGGAGAGAAGCCAGAAAGCCACGGTCAGTCACAGAAGGCTCCTGTCCCCCCTGTCCCACCAGGGCCTGGGCGTGGGCCAGGCTGCTGGCTGTGCCCAGAGCCCAAACCTCCCAACCCATTCTCCCATTTTTAGAGGAGAGCAGCAGGGCAGGCCACGCTCCACCTCTTCTGCTTAAGCACGGCACAGCAACCTCCTCAGCAGCTGCAAGAGCGAGATTCTCGTGTGCCCACTGCCATCTGCCCCTGTGCCACCTGTGCTGTGGAGCTGGGTACCCACCTCTGCAGAGCTGCTGCCAGGAGAGGAGCTGATCCCACACAAGCTCCTCGTCCTTCTTGAAGGGGATGTCCCTGCACACCGTGGCTGCCCCGGGTAGCGCCGGCACCTCCGTGGAGTGCGTCCAGTGCCGGCGCTTCCCCACCCGGTCTGGGCACAAGGTGCAATCTTCCTGGAAAAAACAAAGAACAATCGCATGAAAGTCAATTCAAAATGAGACATAGAAAGAAGAAAAACCACCAAAGCTTATCAATGTTTCAAAGGGCCTGGGGTGGGTCTGACCACTCCATGCAAGAATTAAACCTCTCCCCAGGTCGGGAAAAACCCCACCTTTCCTGCCTGTAAGCCCACCCCTTCCTCAAGGGCCTGAAAAGCAGACCAGCTGGGGCATGGCTTTGGAACCCACCCCCCTCTGCTGTCCGCCATCCTCATGGATGGATGCTTTTGTCAGGCAGTCTGCCCCCACCCCAGGCTGGCTGGCAGAAGCTGTAGGCGAGGCCAGGAGCCGGCTCCCCTTCCACAACATCCGTCCCCTGTCCCCCCAAAAAGCAGCTGGGCGGGCGGCGCAAAGATGAATATTCCCCATTGCCGCCGAGCGGGGAACCTCCGGCGCGTGGCCAGGCCGAGCCCTGGCATGCCTGGGAGCACGAGCATCCTCCCGCCCCTGCACCGGCTGGGGACTCATCTTGATTTCGTCGGGGCACAGAGCCTGTCCTGTCCTCCAGGAAGGGGCCACAACCAAAGCCCGTGGGCTTTGCCCCGCCAGAGGCCAGCTCGAGGATGGTGTTCTCCGGCTCTGCGTCGTGCTCCAGAAGAACACGCCAGCTGTGCCTCGGCTTGCAGGGACATCACGATGCCATTGAGCTGCAGGGGGATGTTTCCCCTTGTCCAGTCTGTGGCAACTTCACTGCACTGTGCCACCACTTCTCCAATAGGACGGGGAGCCCTGAGCCGCTCCCTCCACAACTCGCCGGGGACCCACGGAAGCGTCTCCTCGGCCGCGCTCTCTGCTCCGTGCCACGGCCACAGGGAAAAGCTCTGGGGTTTGCTTTGAGCGCCATGAGACACGAGCAGCTGGAACTTGCTGGGCTCCTGGATCCTACTGTGCAGAGGGATGGATCTCTGCTGTCTCCTGGGCCACCTGGGGGTTCTGCAGCCAGGAATGCTCAAAAAGCTCTTCTAGGCATGGCCTGTCTGCAGGGTCCATGGATAAACACCACCTGATCAGGTGCTGGCACTCTGCAGAGAGAAACCAAAAACCCCTGGTCACCTCCTGTCCAGGCTCTCCCAGATTCCACAGTGCCCACCCCACACTAGGAGTGCTCGGAGGTGTACCCAAAGCTTCCCATCCATCCTCCCTTTTGGAGCAGAGCAGCACACATGCCACCTCCTCCAGCTAAGCCCAGGAGATCAACCTCCTCCCTAGCTGCTTGAGCAGGACGCTTATGTGCCAGCTGCCATCTCTCAAGCCCATTCTTGTTCCTGTGCCTTGAAAACATATCCCCACCTTGAGACACCCGGGGAGGCAAGAAGAACTGGCCCCGGATGATGTCCTCAGGGGTTTTGAAAGGAAGGTGCCCGCAGACCAGGGCATAGAGCAGGATGCCCAGGGACCAGATGGTGGCTGGCTGGCCATGGTAGCAGCCGAAGAGGATCCACTCTGGCGGGTTGTACTGCGGCGTTCCTATGGGACACGGGCACAGCTCATCAGGCCGATGCTGCTCCCTCCCTCCCAGCCAGCTCAAACACAGCCAGCCCCTGCCCCTGCCAAAAAACAACTTGGCTGCAGCCGGCTGAAGAAGGATTCCCCCTCCCTCCCTCCCTCCGTCCGTCCTCCCCTGTGCCAGCAAAGGGGAGAACCTCCACTGCCCAGCTGGGCCCTGGCTTTGGGCTCACCTGCCATGTGGGTGTAGAACGTGTCCTGGAGGAAGGTTCCGCAGCCAAAGTCAATGAGCTTCGCCTCGCCCGTGGCCAGGTCAACGAGGATGTTCTCGGCCTTGATGTCGCGGTGCAGGACGCCGCGGCTGGTGCAGTGCCGCACGGCCTGCAGCACCTGGCGGAACAGCCCCCGCGCCACGGGCTCTGGCAGGAACCCCCCCGCGTCCAGCAAGTGCCACAGGTCCCGACAGCGCTCCGGACGCTCCATGACCAGCGCGAAGCCGTCGGGCAGCTCAAACCAGTCCAGGAGCCGCACGACGCCGCGGAAGCCAGGGCACGACACCATCCACAGCAGCACCAGCTCCAGTGGCACCAGGGCGCCCTTGTGCTGCGGGGGGACCGCGATGCCGTCAGCGGGGCCGATGCTGCGCCGCGCCTTCGGCACCCCCTGCCCGGCGCCACCGCAGCTCACATTGCCCGGCCCGGGACGCTGCGCGGCCCCCGCTCACTCCACGCTCGCTCCCCTCGCAGCGTCCCGGCTCCCACCCTGCCGGGCCTGGCCTCAGCCCCGCCCGGCACGCCCCGCCGGCTGCTCCCGCTGGCCCCGCTCACTCACCAGCTCAGCCCACTCCCAGATGCGATCCCGGCCCACTCGCTTGATGGCCACCTGCAAGCCAAGACAAGCGGCGGGCTGAGCTCGCCGCCCGCCGATCCCCCCTCCCCGCTCCGAGCCGGCCCCGTCTCTTACCGGGGCGCCGTCGGCGAGCCGGGTCCCGGCGTAAACGCTGCCGCAGCCGCCCCTCCCCAGCAGCGGGCCCTCCCGGTAGAGCTGCTCCAGGGGAGGCTTCTCCGCCCGTGCGGACGGCACCGCGCTCTCGGCATTCTGCCCGGGGCACCCACTCGCCCCAGGCGCTGCTGCTTGCCCAGCCGCCCCGGGCTCCGGCGGCTCGGGGCCGGCGGCCGAGCTGACGGGCGGCGGGGCTCGCACCGGGGAAGCTGCCGGCGACGGGGCGGGAGCCGGGCGGCTGCGGGGCGGCTCCGGGCGGAACCGCGGGAGGGGCCTCGTTCGGGGCCGGGGCCGGGCCAGGGCCCGCGGCAGGCGGAGCCAAAAGGCGATGATGCTCCAGCACCACCACCAGCAGAGTGAGGAGCTCCTGCAGAGGCTCTTCAAAAGGCACCGCAGCCAGTGCGGACAGAGGCGGGCAGGGGCCCGGCTCGCCCACGGGCGCCTTGCGCAGCGCGGCATGAGCCGGGCTGGGAGAGGCGGAACACGGACGGGATGGAACGGGAGTAGAGGAAGTGTGAAAGGGAGAAGGGGACGGAGAGCGAGTCGGAATTCGAGCGGAAAACCGATCGAGAGAAGCGCTGCTGCTGCTGCTGCTGCCGCTGCTGCGGAGCCGCCGGAGCGCGCGGCCGTTCTTCCTCCGCGAGCCCAACGGAGGAGCGGCCGCGCGCCCCGCGGAACGAAAGAAACAAACAAAGAAATAAAAAACGAAGCTAATTCGTATTAGAGTGAGAGGAATGTTGAGTTTGTCTTTACAAATGAGCTGTGGATCTGCTTGTAGATAAGGCTAGCACTGAGAGATAAAAGAAACAATGGGATGGATTCCACTGATTGATGAATGGAAAAAGATATTTGCCTTTACAAACAAACTGTAGGGCTGCTGATAAATGAAGTTGGATATCGAAAGATGAAAGAAGGAACGAGGGAAAAACTATGAATTCTATAAGAATTAAAAATTAAAAGGGAGGGTTATACATTAGAGGGGAATTTCAGGTATCAGGCGTTCCGGGAAGTCTGTGCCTCTCAAGTACCTCAGCCAATGGGGAAAGAGAGAGGGAAATGCGGCCGGGAAAATAGGATAAAAAGGAGGCTGTGTCCTCCAAAAATTGGAGAGATCCCAGGGGAATGTCCCATGGCCTCTTCCTTTATTTGAATAAAGCAAAAAGGACTCCTCTGTCTCCTTTTTGGACATAAACCTCTGGTGTTTGTGGATTAATTTTCCTGACACTTTCGAAAGTGTGGTTTATTTTTTTTTATTTTCTATCCTAAATAAAGAATAACTTTATCTACCAGATCTTCACAGCATGACTTAGAAGTCAAAACATTTATGGTTGCAAGGTCTGTAAAGGATTTATTAACCAATAAAACACTGTCAACAGAGATACTTGCATTTCAAATTCAATACTAAGTTATTTTTGTCTTACTGACTCATACTACAGTGTTAATTTTCTTAGCCAATTATATCAAAACACACAAACTTTCATTGCTGCACTCTAAAACTTCTTGTTACGTTTGCAACTACCTTTATTTTTTCTATCTTTTAAATTCTAAAATGAAAATTATCTCTACTTAACTGTGTATAATTGCAAGCTTTGGCTTACAGGCCCAAGGTTCTGAGAATTCCTTGCATTTTGAATTGCAACACCAGGTTCCATTTAGAGCAGAACACTGGAGGCACTGATGACAGGTGGGGACAAACAAGGGAAAGGTGTCTCTGGTGCTGAGCAAACCTGGATGTGTTTCAGGAATGCCAAGGGCCAAGGGCTGAGCCCCAGCCCCTGGCAAGGCAGATCCTGTCCCTCCCTCATTGCTCAGGGCTCTTCCCAGGCCACTGGGCTCTGGCCATGTGCAATGCCAAGGGCAGCACCATGGGGTGGCCCCTGCCAGGCTGCTGAGCAGGGACAAGGAGGCAATGAGGCCCCAGCACAGCAAGGCTCACTTGTCCCCTGCTGGCCTCAGGCCCAGGGCCAGCCTGCATGGCCCAAGTGCTGCAGGAGTTGGCTCTGTCAGGGCCTTTCAGCTGCTGCCCATCCCTGTGGCCTCGGCAGCCCAGGCTGTCCTACGGTGTCCATGCCCTGCGCCTCTGTCCCTGCAGGCTGTCGTCATCCCCCGGCTGCCCCACCTCGCTGGCCCCTTCCTTTGCTGACAGCTCTGCCTCCTGCCTGCCTCTGCCTGCACACACAAAGCTTTGGGCTGCTCCAGAGTCCTTCTGAGGGATGTCGGGCACCACACCTCTGCCTTAGGAAGGAAATTTCTTTCTCCTTTTTTCCAGTCTGGACCTCCCTGGCTTTCCAGCTGGCATTAATTCTTTCTTTCTTTCTCTGGCTGTTTTCCAGTACGTCAAAAGGATCCACTGTCTCTGAAACCACTCTTTAAACACTGTCATGGCTCTCATCTCCTGTTCTCTCCACCCCACTGAGCACAGAGCTTCTTTGTCCCTATATAGTGGTCAGGTGCTTGTAGCCTCCAAACCCCACCTCAGGAGATCTTTGTGTCTTCTCTGAGGTCTTTGCAAGGTGTTCTGCTCATAGTCTAAGCAAATCACCAGAGCACAGGGCAAGCCACACCTCTATGTCCGGGCTACTTTTTGTTTTGGAGCAATCTTTGGATATATGAAATTTTGGGAGGCTAAATCCCAATTTTTGTCCTGGTCCTTGCACAAGAAGGCCAATTCTTTTCCATAGGAAGGAAAGAACAGAGCCCAAGTGTTTCAGGGCCAGATGTGAGATGATCCCCAGAGGCCAAGGCCAGACAGACTTGACAGTACTGGCAAGTTTTGCCTGGGAGCAACCCTTGGGTATACAGAATTTTAGAGGATGAATCCCACTTTCAGACATGGACACTTGGAGTAGAAGGATGGTTCTTTTGCATAGGAAGGAAAGCACAGAACAGTGGTGTTTGAGGGGAAGATGAAAGGCAGCCATCAGATGCCCAGGCCAGCCAGACCTCTCCATCCTTTTGTCTGAAAACAACGCTTGGATATAGGGAGTTTTGGAGATGGAATACCAATTTTAGCCATTTCTGTGTAGATAAGGGTGGTTCTTTTCCATAGGAAGGAAAGAACAGAACCCAAGTGTTTCAAAGGCAGAAGAGGAGACAGGTGGCTCCTGGGAGGCCAAACCAGCCAGACCTGTTTTTCCTGGAAGTTTTTGTCATGGAGGAATCCTTGGATATATGGAATTTGGGGGGAAGCATCTCAATTTTGACCACAGACACCTTTAGAAAAAGGATGGTTCTTTCCCATTACAAGGAGAGCACCGAGGCCCAGTGTTTGGAAAGCAGGTGAGAGGCAGCCCCCAAGAGGCCAAGGGCAGCCAGACCTGTCTGTCCTGGCAGCTTTCACTTGGCAGGAATCCTTGGAGGTACGGAGTTTTGGAGGTGGAATTCCAATTTTGGCCATGGGCACCTGGCTGAGATGGATGTATTTTTCCTATAGAAAAGCAAAGCGTGAAGTCCAAGGGTTTTGGAACAAGATGAGAAGTGGCCACCCATGGGCCAAGCCAGACCGGTCTCTTCTGGCACCCTTCATCTAGGGGCTATCCATGGACATAGGACACTTTGGAGGTGGAATCTCAATACTGGCCATGGGCATCTGGCCAGGAAGAAGGAAATTATTATTATTATTTTCTTTTCATTAGGAAAGCACAGAGCCTCAGTGTTTCAAAGGCAGATGAGAGCTGGCCCTGAGGAAGCCAAGGCCAGCCAGACTTGTCAGTCATGGCAGATTTTGTCTGGGAGCAATCCTTGGATATTGGGAATTCTGGAGGGAGATTCCCAATTTTGGCCATGGGCACCTGGTCAAGATGGATGTTTTTTCCCCATAAGAAAGAAAAGCACACGGTCCCAGTGTTTCAAAAGCAGATGAGAGGTGGCCCTTGGGTGGCCAAGCCAGACAGATCAGTTAGTTAGTCCTGTTATTCCTGGCAGATTTCATCTGGGAACAATCTTTGTATATCGGGAAATTTGGAGGAGGCATCCCAATTTTGGCCATGGACAGCTAGAGGAGAAGGACACTTCTCTCCCATAGGAAGGAAAGCCCAGAGCCCCAGTGCTTCAGGGGCAGGTGAGAGGCAGCCCTCGACATGCCAGGGTCAGCCAGACCTGCCAGAAATCACCAGGAGGCCCAGCCAGCCAGAACTCTTCCATGTTCCCTTCATTTAATGGGACCCCACAGTGTCCCCATGTTCCCTTGGTTCCATGAGGCCCTGCAGTGTCACAATGTTCCCCTTGTTTCTGCAGTGTCACAATGGCCCTGTGCTTCCATGAGGCCTCACAATGTCACAATGTTTTCATGGATCCACACAGCCCTGATGTGTCACAATGGCCCGTTGGCTCCATGTGCCCTCACTGTGTCACAATGGCTCCTCTGTGACACTACAGGCTCCACAAGATCACCATGGACCCTTGGTTCCTTGGGGCCCTCAAATTCCACAATGGTCTCCTTGATTCCATGAGGCAGCAGAGTTTCACAATGGCCCCTTGGTTCCATCAGACACCACAGTGTCACCATGGTGTCCACATTGGCACAACTGACCCATGGATCCATGAGGTTCCACAGTGTCACCATGGTCGCAGGCTGGATGAGATCGATGTCCCAGGCACCTCGGGCTGCTCGGAATGCCCGTGTGGGGCCAGGGCTGGGTCAGGCCTTGGTTTGTGGTGGGACAGAGCCCCGCCCCCAGCCATGGCCTGGCACAGCTGCCAATCACACAGCAGGGGCAATGCTAACCCAGCTCTGATTGGCTGAGCTGTCAATCAATCACACAGCAGGGGCATTGCTAACCCAGCTCTGATTGGCTGAGCTGTCAATCAATCACACAATAGCAGCTGGTGCCTGCCCTGACTCTGATTGGGCAAACAACTGGAAGTCCCTCCCAAGGGGCGGGGCCCATGAAGGCCCAGGGTGTTAAAAGCCGGAGCACGAGGTCAGCCCATGGTGTGGATCCTGCCTTCTGCTGGGGTTCTCCTGTGAGCCACGCTGGAACCCGAGCTGTTGGTACCTATATGTATATCTCTCCATATGTCTTCTGTTGTCTATTTCTTCTTCGCCTAATCCTACTTAACTGAAATACTTTTGGGTAACTTAGTATCTTCAGGGTTAAAGGTTTTTCAGTTAAAAGGTCTTAGTCGTGGAAGCTAATGCTATTATATGAGTTTTATGTTGAATTGGATGTTGTATGAAATGTTTTGTCCATGTTCCTTGATTGTCTATATTTTGCCAGCAAAATTTTGTGTTATTTGGACCTCTTAACGCAATTGGTTAGAGCTGGCATCACTGAGGTTGTGGGTTCAATCCCTGTGTGGGCCATTCACTTAGGAGTTGGACTGGATGATCCTTGTGGGTCCCTTCCTATCAAGAATCTTCTTTGCATCTGGCCATGTTGAGAATATCTGGCTGGGGTTTGTCCTGTGCACCAAACTTGACTAAAGGAACCTTTGGTCTCCCCCAGCATTTCATTGTTCTGGGGTGTTACAGCCCTGCAGGCTCACCATGGCCTCTTGTTTCCATCAGGCCTTGCTGTGTCACACTGGCCCTTGGTTCCATGAGCATCTGCAGTGTCACACAGCTTGATGACATTTGTCCTTGCTGCCCCTGCCATCCCACTGCCCCAGCAACAGCCCCGAGCCACCCGTGAGGGACAGGCCCTGCTGGGCCAGGCCTGGGCTCAGGCCTTGGCCTTTCTGCTTCCTCCAGCCAGCCCAGGCCTTGCTCAGCATTGCAGTTCCCTGCTCACAGCCTCGGGCTCCTGCAATCCTGCCCTCAAGGATCTGCTCTCACCAGTCCCTGGGGAGCCTTTGGCACTCCCTGCCCTCAGTGGGGCCACTGATGCTCCAAGGGACTTGGAGTTTTGCTTCTGACTCCTTGAGCAGCTTCTTCAACCTTCTCTCCGTGCCTGAGAGTCCTGGACTCAGCCCCAAATCCACAGAGGGTCTCATTAAAATACAGAAAGCCTTCAGGAGCTCTTTGTCTTTCAATTGCCTTCAATTCTTCAGGGTAATGCAGCTGTGTAACATTGACTGGCACTGTGCCTGAGACAGAGACAGAGCACTCTATGATCCTTGTGACAAAAAGCTCTTTATTGTTCTGACTTCACCTTAAATATCTTTCTTCATGTTCCTGAGCAAGCCCTTGTGGTTGGTTGAAAGTTCAGGCTGCTCAGCTCTCTGACCAATAGCTCCTGCAGCTTAGCTGGGACTCATTGGATCAAATCCTTGTCTATCTCCAATTCTGTCCTATCTCTGTTCCCTGGAGGCCTGTCTAACAGGTCAGGGTGTTTCTCCCATATTTGGCCAAATTAACTGTCCTGTACAAGCCAGCTTCCACTGTGACAATTCCCCAGTTCTTTTTTATTAATTTGAAGAAAAATTTGAAGACACAAACATGCAGCTTGTTCTCTGTTATCTTACCTGCAAGGGCCCTTTGGCATGCAAGATGACATTGACAGCAGAAATTTAATTTGGATGGGGTTTTTACTTAGCTTAATAAATTTGGCTTTCTTGGGTGGTGATGAGCTCCACTTACCAAAAGCTGCAGTGCTTATGTTCAGGAGCGGTTGGGTGAATTTAGTACCTTCTGGTTTCACATATAACCATTTAACTGCTTAAAATAGATATTGTGGAACAGCAGACTGAGAGCCTGGAGCTGCTCACTAATGCTCTGCACATCCTTCTGGCTAAGTCCTGCAGCCTCTTTGGAGTCATGACTAGCATTTCCAGCTGTAGTCAAAGAGCAGCAGCTCTGTCATGGGGCAATAGCATATATACCAACAGCCAGCTGGCCTCACTTCTGCCAGTCCATTTTTGCCTTCTTGATGTCGTTTCTGAGGAAGTCCATTGGAGCAGTTTGGCTGCCAGTGGAGATTGATGCAGTACAAGAGCAACACGTTGTGTTCTGAAAGAGGGATGCATGTGCACAGGAGATCTAAGCAGGTATGGCTGGCTTCACAATCAGGGCCAAGAAGGACTTGGTCTCTGCTCAAGAGTGTAGATGCAGCAGGACTTTGTTGGCCTGGAATTGCAGAGGAAAGCCTGCTGCAGTACCAGGACTCAGGCACCTCTCTTCAGCTCCTGAAAGCAGAGCACTTCCACGTGGGTTTGGAGTTGGTGCAGCAGATCAAGGAGCCTCTCTTGGCAATTCTCTGGCACTCCACACAGGTGAAGGCCACGTGGCTGCTCGTGGCTTGTCTTGCTCTGGTCTCATTTGACTGTGGGCAAACTAAAGGACTTGATCAGCTGGGGGGATAGAGTCAGGATAGTGTGTGTGCAGGGGAGGGGTTTGCACCCCAAATTACATCTTGTTTCTCTGTCTCTTTTGGCTGCTCTTTCCTGCTTCCAGGATTTCCATGTTGGGGTCTCGACTTGAGGAGATGCTGTTCAGAGAAAGCTGAAACTCCCAAATGTGCCTGCTTCAGCCCTTGCATGTACAGGGTGAGTTTTCTTAGTGGGGTAACAGGGCAAGGTGAGTGAGTGCAGACAAAAAGCAGGTGAGCAGAGTTTTCTCCTGTGCTCACTGACACACAAAAGAGTGAATGACAGACACGGATTATTTGCATCCTGTTTTGTGGCTTGAGGTAGCAATTGAAGTGACATAGTGGTGCAGGGAAAGCAGCAAAACCTCTGCTTGTATGCAGCTCTGATCCAGAAAGCTCCAGCACTGGCAGACTCAGTTATGGAAGTTGCTCTCCCTGGACTCTCTTGAGTTTCTTTGGATGGAGATGCTGAGACCATGACAGTGGGGTGTTGTGGGGCTGGGTGGTGGCTGGTGCTCACAGCAGAGGCTCTGCTCTTGTGCTCTCCTTCTCAACAGGCAAAACCTTAACATCCTGTGTGACTGCCCCAACACAGATGAAGGTGGCAAGGAGGCTGAAGATGAGGAGTGTGATCCACAGTGGCAGGAAGACTATGATGATGACCTTGATGAAGACAACTTTATGATTGATAATGATTCAGATTGTGATTCTTAATTTAATGATAATGATAGCTATCATAGATAACATTAGAAGTGTTCTGTCACCCAGCCTGCCACCTTGGACCTCTGCCTCTACTTTGTCTCAACCAGTTTCTGTTCATGTTTTTCCTGGAAGGCAGGGAGGAGCTCTCAGATGGAACAAAACATTTCCTCTGAGAGGTTTCTTGCTCAGTGACTCTTGAATATGCAGGAACATGCTCTGGGCAGCTGGTCTGTGTTACTGTGGCCACCTCTCTCAGAAAGGCATCTCCTTGCCTTTTTCCCTTGTTCTCCAGTTCTGCCTGTAGGTATTTGAGTTAGAAAGTCACAGCCCACCTGCACAGTGAGGACCACTTGCCACCTGTTCAAGGGCTGCTCCTTGTGCTTGGTGTGCCCTCCCCAAGGGATGGGCACAGGGGAGGGTGGCATGTGTCCCAGCACAGCCCTGTCTAGCAATGGCCAGTGTCTAGAAATGCTGTAAGAAGATGCATTTACCCTCAAGTTCAAGCCTCCCAGCTGGAGCTGGTGGGATGCTCTGCAGCCACAGATGGATGTGGTTCAGTTCCTCTGGTTGAGAGGGGCTGCATTTTTGCCCTTTGTTGGAGTTTTCTTCTCTGTTAGGAAGCAGGAAGGGCTGCTGTGAATGACACAAGGTTGCAGAATTGTTCAAGTTTATAAATATATGCACACACATTTTATATATATGCAGAGATTGTTCAGATAATACTGTATCTTTGCCAAAAAAGAATGAAGGCCCAGAGATTTGAAAAACAAGTTCTATTTAAAAAAAGAAATAGTTTTCTTCTAGCACAAGCCTTCTTCTTGTCTGTGGGGAACAGGGGAGTGAAGGGAGAGCAGGATATCCTCAAGTGAGGATGTGACCTGCATGTGCTAATCCCAGGAGTTATTTGTGAAATTCGTGTGGCTTTGGAATCCTCAGGCAGGCCATACAGTCTGCCATGCCAAGTGGCTTTTCCTTCCTGGGCAGTTCAGGGAACAGTGAGAGGGTGTGGGGAGGGCTGGCAAAGAGGGCAGGGCACCAGGCCATAGGGAGGGGTGGGGCTGCTGTTTCTGGGAGCAGGAGCAAGGCAGGATGCCTGCATGGTGATGGAGGGGTAACATCTGGTGCCCAGAAAAAGGCATATGACCAACATTGAACTCGTCAACTTCCATGTCAAAATGGGCTCTTGGAGGACATTGAGCTGTTTTCCCTGGGTACTTTGATCAATTGCATGGAAGGGGGAAGGATAAAGAATTTGGGCAGTGATGGAGCCAAAATGGCATTTTGCCACTTGTGATTTCCTCCCAGCTTTTGCCGAGGGGTGACAGCTCCAGCCCTGCAAACCACTCCCTTTTGCAAGGCACACTCAGACCTTGCTGGAAGCTCAGGGTTCTTGAAGGGGCTGCTGCAGTTGGCAACAGGAGCTGCTGTTGAATTTTTCACGTTGCTTAACACCCCAACCCACATCCCACCAAGAGGAAGGACTGAAAAAGATTTCCGTGGAAGAAGGGAGGCCACAAGCTTGGAAAAGGATGAAAGAAATGCTCTGATGGTGATGATAATAACAAGAAAAAGATTTATTTTTGGCAGCAAATGAACACCTGCCGCCCTCCAGCCCTCCCAGATGGGCAGGCCCAGCGGTGCCGTTTCCATGGCATGAGGTGCTGGGAGCCTGGGGAGAGAAGCCAGAAAGCCACGGTCAGTCACAGAAGGCTCCTGTCCCCCCTGTCCCACCAGGGCCTGTGCGTGGGCCAGGCTGCTGGCTGTGCCCAGAGCCCAAACCTCCCAACCCATTCTCTCATTTTTAGAGGAGAGCAGCAGGGCAGGCCACGCTCCACCTCTTCTGCTTAAGCACGGCACAGCAACCTCCTCAGCAGCTGCAAGAGCGAGATTCTCGTGTGCCCACTGCCATCTGCCCCTGTGCCACCTGTGCTGTGGAGCTGGGTACCCACCTCTGCAGAGCTGCTGCCAGGAGAGGAGCTGATCCCACACAAGGTCCTCGTCCTTCTTGAAGGGGATGTCCCTGCACACCGTGGCTGCCCCGGGTAGCGCCGGCACCTCCGTGGAGTGCGTCCAGTGCCGGCGCTTCCCCACCCGGTCTGGGCACAAGGTGCAATCTTCCTGGAAAAAACAAAGAACAATCGCATGAAAGTCAATTCAAAATGAGACATAGAAAGAAGAAAAACCACCAAAGGTTATCAATGTTTCAAAGGGCCTGGGGTGGGTCTGACCACTCAATGCAAGAATTAAACCTCTCCCCAGGTGGGGAAAAACCCCATCTTTCCTGCCTGTAAGCCCACCCCTTCCTCAAGGGCCTGAAAAGCAGACCAGCTGGGGCACGGCTTTGGAACCCACCCCCCTCTGCTGTCCCCCATCCTCATGGATGGATGCTTTTGTCAGGCAGGCTGCCCCCACCCCAGCCCACACCAGGCTGGCTGGCAGAAGCTGTAGGCGAGGCCAGGAGCCGGCTCCCCTTCCACAACATCCGTCCCCTGTCCCCCCAAAAAAGCAGCTGGGCGGGCGGCGCAAAGATGAATATTCCCCATTGCCGCCGAGCGGGGAACCTCCGGCGCGTGGCCAGGCCGAGCCCTGGCATGCCTGGGAGCACGAGCATCCCCCCGCCCCTGCACCGGCTGGGGACTCATCTTGATTTCGTCGGGGCACAGAGCCTGTCCTGTCCTCCAGGAAGGGGCCACAACCAAAGCCCGTGGGCTTTGCCCCGCCAGCGGCCAGCTCGAGGATGGTGTTCTCCGGCTCCGCGTCGTGCTCCAGAAGAACACGCCAGCTGTGCCTCGGCTTGCGGGGACATCACGATGCCATTGAGCTGCAGGGGGATGTTTCCCCTTTTCCAGTCTGTGGAGACTTCACTGCACTGTGCCACCACTTCTCCAATAGGACGGGGAGCCCTGAGACGCTCCCTCCACAACTCGCCGGGGACCCACGGAAGCGTCTCCTCGGCCGCGCTCTCTGCTCCGTGCCACGGCCACAGGGAAACGCTCTGGGGTTTGCTTTGAGCGCCATGAGACACGAGCAGCTGGAACTTGCTGGGCTCCTGGATCCTACTGTGCAGAGGGATGGATCTCTGCTGTCTCCTGGGCCAGCTGCGGGTTCTGCAGCCAGGAATGCTCAAAAAGGTCTTCTAGGCATGGCCTGTCTGCAGGGTCCATGGATAAACACCACCTGATCAGGTGCTGGCACTCTGCAGAGAGAAACCAAAAACCATTGGTCAGCTCCTGTCCAGGCTCTCCCAGATTCCACAGTGCCCACCCCACACTAGGAGTGCTTGGAGCTGCACCCAAAACTTCCCATCCATCCTCCCTTTTGGAGCAGAGCAGCACACATGCCACCTCCTCCAGCTAAGCCCAGGAGATCAACCTCCTCCCTAGCTGCAAGAGCAGGACGCTTATGTGCCAGCTGCCATCTCCCAAGCCCATTCTTGCTCCCGTGCCTTGAAAACATATCCCCACCTTGAGACACCCAGGGTGGCAAGAAGAACTGGCCCCGGATGATGTCCTCAGGGGTTTTGAAAGGAAGGTGCCCACAGACCAGGTCATAGAGCAGGATGCCCAGGGACCAGATGGTGGCTGGCTGGCCATGGTAGCAGCCGAAGAGGATCCACTCTGGTGGGTTGTACTGAGGCGTTCCTATGGGACACGGGCACAGCTCATCAGGCCGATGCTGCTCCCTCCCTCCCAGCCAGCTCAAACACAGCCAGCCCCTGCCCCCGCCAAAAAACAACTTGGCTGCAGCCGGCTGAAGAAGGATTCCCCCTCCCTCCCTCCTTCTTCCCCTGTGCAAGCAAATGTGAGAACCTCCGCTGCCCAGCTGGGCCCTGGCTTTGGGCTCACCTGCCATGTGGGTGTAGAACGTGTCCTGGAGGAAGGTTCCGCAGCCAAAGTCAATGAGCTTCACCTCGCCCGTGGCCAGGTCAACGAGGATGTTCTCGGCCTTGATGTCGCGGTGCAGGACGCCGCGGCTGGTGCAGTGCCACACGGCCTGCAGCACCTGGCGGAACAGCCCCCGCGCCACGGGCTCTGGCAGGAACCCCCCCGCGTCCAGCAAGTGCCACAGGTCCCGACAGCACTCCGGACGCTCCATGACCAGCGCGAAGCCGTCGGGCAGCTCAAACCAGTCCAGGAGCCGCACGACGCCGCGGAAGCCAGGGCACGACACCATCCAGAGCAGCACCAGCTCCAGTGGCACCAGGGCGCCGTCGTGCTGCGGGGGGACCGCGATGCCGTCAGCGGGGCCGATGCTGCGCCGCGCCTTCGGCACCCCCTGCCCGGCGCCACCGCAGCTCACATTGCCCGGCCCGGGACGCTGCGCGGCCCCCGCTCACTCCACGCTCGCTCCCCTCGCAGCGTCCCGGCTCCCACCCTGCCGGGCCTGGCCTTAGCCCCGCCCGGCACGCCCCGCCGGCTGCTCCCGCTGGCCCCGCTCACTCACCAGCTCAGCCCACTCCCAGATGCGATCCCGGCCCACTCGCTTGATGGCCACCTGCAAGCCAAGACAAGCGGCGGGCTGAGCTCGCCGCCCGCCGATCCCCCCTCCCCGCTCCGAGCCGGCCCCGTCTCTTACCGGGGCGCCGTCGGCGAGCCGGGTCCCGGCGTAAACGCTGCCGCAGCCGCCCCTCCCCAGCAGCGGGCCCTCCCGGTAGAGCTGCTCCAGGGGAGGCTTCTCCGCCCGTGCGGACGGCACCGCGCTCTCGGCATTCTGCCCGGGGCACCCACTCGCCCCAGGCGCTGCTGCTTGCCCAGCCGCCCCGGGCTCCGGCGGCTCGGGGCCGGCGGCCGAGCTGACGGGCGGCGGGGCTCGCACCGGGGAAGCTGCCGGCGACGGGGCGGGAGCCGGGCGGCTGCGGGGCGGCTCCGGGCGGAACCGCGGGAGGGGCCTCGTTCGGGGCCGGGGCCGGGCCAGGGCCCGCGGCAGGCGGAGCCAAAAGGCGATGATGCTCCAGCACCACCACCAGCAGAGTGAGGAGCTCCTGCAGAGGCTCTTCAAAAGGCGCCGCAGCCAGTGCGGACAGAGGCGGGCAGGGGCCCGGCTCGCCCTCGGGCGCCTTGCGCAGCGCGGCATGAGCCGGGCTGGGAGAGGCGGAACACGGACGGGATGGAACGGGAGTAGAGGGAGTGTGAAAGGGAGAAGGGGACGGAGAGCGATTCGGAATTCGAGCGGAAAACCGATCGAGAGAAGCGCTGCTGCTGCTGCTGCTGCCGCTGCTGCGGAGCCGCCGGAGCGCGCGGCCGTTCTTCCTCCGCGAGCCCAACGGAGGAGCGGCCGCGCGCCCCGCGGAACGAAAGAAACAAACAAAGAAATAAAAAACGAAGCTAATTCGTATTAGAGTGAGAGGAATGTTGAATTTGTCTTTACAAATGAGCTGTGGATCTGCTTGTAGATAAGGCTAGCACTGAGAGACAAAAGAAACAATGGGATGGATTCCACTGATTGATTAATGGAAAAAGATATTTGCCTTTACAAACAAACTGCAGGGCTGCTGATAAATGAAATTGGATATCGAAAGATGAAAGAAGGAACGAGGGAAAAACTATGAATTCTATAAGAATTAAAAATTAAAAGGGAGGGTTATACATTAGAGGGGAATTTCAGGTATCAGGCGTTCCGGGAAGTCTGTGCCTCTCAAGTACCTCAGCCAATGGGGAAAGAGAGAGGGAAATGCGGCCGGGAAAATAGGATAAAAAGGAGGCTGCGTCCTCCAAAAATGTGAGAGATCCCAGGGGAATGTCCCATGGCCTCTTCCTTTATTCGAATAAAGCAAAAAGGACTCCTCTGTCTCCTTTTTGGACATAAACCTCTGGTGTGTGTGGATTAATTTTCCTGACAGCACTCTCAGGGCCCATTCAAGACTCCCCAAAAATGTCCCCAGATCCCCTGAATGCTCCCAACCCCATAGATGCCCGTTTACAGCTATTTCTGGGAATTCATCTCCTGCCATCTCCCACGAGCTCGCAGCACCTCATAACCCAGCCCGCCGGTGAAAACTCCTGTCCTGCCCTGCGCCGTAAGGAGCCCGGTTAGAGCTCCCCAGGCTCCCCCGAAGTTCTACCTTCCCGTATATGTTTCCCTCTTAGGATCTGAACCGCCACTCAGAGGCAAACGTGTTATCCAAGTGCCTTCCCAGACCCCCAAACTCTCCGTAAGAACCACTTCCCGGACTACAGCTCCCATGATGCTCCGCTGTCCCGGTAAAACGCCATTCTAACCATGACTTCATCTCCCATCGTGCCCCGCGTCCCAATGAGAGACACTGAAGCTGCGCCTACAACTCCCGTGATGCTCCACGGCTCCATTAAACCTCATTATACCTGCGCCTACAACTCCCATCACCCCCCGCGCCCCGGAGAGCCCCGTTAGAGCCCCCGAGTGCCCGTCTGGACCCCGAATGGCCCCAGATTCCCCTCCCTGACCGCCAAGGGCCTCCCTGAAACAGCCAGGTAACATCCGAAGCCCAGACTTTCCCTCAGCATCTCTAAGTTCTCTGTTAGTGCCCACTCGACGCTCCCAAGTGCCCTCCCGTCCTCAACTTCCTTCTAAATTCTTTCCCCAGACCAAAATTGCCGCGAATGTGCCCCAGAAATGTCTCCCTGGACCCAAAGTGCCCCCCTGGACCCTGTCGGAGAAAAAGATGATAATAAAGGTGACCAAATGACTACAAATATTACAAATTATCAAATATTACAAATTATCAGAAAGAGGGAGAAATAAATAACCAGGAGAGATTATTTAATTAATGAAGGGAATTGTGTTAATTAGAACCATTGGCCAGTATTTTTTTTTGGTTGTTAATAATGTAAAGAGTTTTATTATAAATATAAACATTTGGTTATAAAAATATAGAATCGTACTATTGTAAATAAGAAAAATATAATTATATTTGAATATTTAAGAACATTTTTAATTTAAAGAGAAATTTAATTTTATTTTCTAATTTGGTTTGTCAGTCAAAGGTGGGTGATATCATGACACAGTTATGATGGGGGTGAGGAGCAGGTTGTCCAAACAGGCGCAGCCAGCAAGGGGCTCATTCTTCTCTGTGCCCAGAGCTCCTAAGGAGATATTCAGCACCAAGATCACTCTGGAAATGCTTCTCTCTGTCATGAATGTCGTTCTATTTGAACAATTTATCAGACAACAAGGTTATATTTTGCAGCAATTTTTTAAATAGCAACAATTGTATATAAATGAATACAATCAAAATATATTGGATAAGTATCTCCGAATATATACAAAATTTGGCAGTTAGTAATTTAGTGTAATTGAGGCCCCTATAAAGCATAAGCAAAACCAGCCGGGGGTACGGGGAGGGGCTCGCCCTTCCTCACGTACTGAACAATCAAGCCAAAAATCCCTTATATACTATATGCTAATACATATTAATACAGAAGTTTCTAGAAAACCCCTCCTAGTTTCTGTTCCTAAAATCTACGTCACTGTGTGTTTGGTGCATGCTCTACTAATGGATTAGGGGGTCTCTCATCTTTTTGAGGGTCTTATTTCTGATGAAGGCTCATGGTCTTCATCAATGACCGAGGTGTGACCTGCAGGTAGCACAGGCGCCCTGTGTGACTGAGCAGATGATTTCCATAATAAGACTCTGATTAAATCCCATGCCTGGAATAGTCCCATTTTGGCCCATTCCAAGGTTGAGTCTTACTATTTCCAGATGCTGCTTATCAGACCTGCGTCCTTCTACTATTCCCTTCCAACATCTGGAGGATTCCATCTGCTTTGTCTCACTCATATCCTTTTTTTTTTTGGCTTTATAGCAATTATTTTCTATTGACATGAGTACAATTTTGCTAATATAGTTACAATTTAGTTAGCACGAATCTCATTTATCACATACATACATATCTGTGAGACTTTCCTGTCCAATCATTATCCATCCCAACCCTGGCACATCCCAAGTCCAGCAATTTGCATGCACAGAAAGCCAAAACTCGGCAATTCCCCGGTTCCAGCACCAGCACTGCTCAGATCTGGTGATTTGTGGGTGCCAGCACTGCAGATCCAGCAGATTGTTGACGCTGGCAGTGCCCAGGTCTGGCGTTTGCCAGCATCGGTGCCGCCCAGAGCCGTCAGTTTCCTGCTGCTGGGGCACTCGGGGGTTGTGGCTGAGCAGGAAAGGTGAGCCTGTGCCGGGAGCTTTTCTTGGCTGGAGCAAAGGCTGGGCACGCAGAGACCTTCCTGGCACTGTGCCCTGGGCCAGCAGGGATTGTGCTGCTGGAGCTGACCCTAAATGTCTTCTGTCAGGCAGCTTTAGGACATGGAGGAGCCAGAGCAGACCCTCAGCTTTCTGGATTCATCCAGAAGAATCCTGTGTGTGAAGCAGCCTGGGAACAGGGTTTCCATGCCAGGGCGGGCAATTCAGAGCCCTTTTCTCCCCCATGGGCTGAGGGTGTGGCACTTGCCATTTGCAAGGGCCCTGCAGGTGCCAAAGGGGCCGTTTTCAATCTGCTGAGAACAGTCGGAACTGAGAGCCTGTCCTAAACCTGCTTTTCCTGCAAATGTACTCAAGGAATTCTCTTTTTTTGCAGTCTCAGCCCCTGTGTGTGTGCAGGTGTACTGAGTGAAGGATGGAACGGGTCTATTGGGGGGGAATGTTCTCCTTCTCTAGTGGTTTTTGGTTTTGTTTTTGTTGTTGTTGTTGGATTTGTTTGTTTTCTTGGATGGGTTTGATTATTGTGGTTTGTAATTTTAAATTTTGTTTTAATTTTTTAATCAACTCCTCCTGGCAGCTGTGGGTAGAGCTCTGTAGCTGTGTGTGACACTTGTGTGTGGCACAGTGAAGGTGTCCAGGGGGGCCTTGCCCGAGCTGTGTGCAGAGGAATCCCCATCAGGCCAGGCTGGGGGTGCTCCGTGGCCGGTGCCTTGCGTTGACTGGAAGCTGCCATGGAGCGTCTCCAGGGATGGAAGGTTGGGGCTGCCAGGGCTGTGGTGTCACAGACAGGGGAACGCTGGGGCTGCCACAGCTGCCGTGTCCCAGAGAGGGGAATGTTGGGGTGCCCTGCTCCTGGCCCGGCCCCAACAGCTCTGCCAGCTCCTCTCAAGGACACAAAGGCTGAGGCAAAGGGTGAGAATTGCGGGAGGGGCTGAGCTGGGAGGGACCCGGTGGGATCATGGAGTCCAGGGCCCTGCCCTGCACAGACAGCCCAACAAGGGGAGGCTGTGCATCCCTGGGAGAGGTGTCCAAAGGCTCCTGGAGCTGTGCCAGCCTTGCAGCTGGGAGCATTTTTTGGGGATCCTGGTCAGTGATGGAGGATCATTCGGTAGGGGGAAGGAAGGAAGGAAGGAAGGAAGGAAGGAAGGAAGGAAGGAAGGAAGGAAGGAAGGAAGGAAGGAAGGAAGGAAGGAAGGAAGGAAGGAAGGAAGGAAGGAAGGAAGGAAGGAAGGAAGGAAGGAAGGAAGGAAGGAAGGAAGGAAGGAAGGAAGGAAGGAAGGAAGGAAGGAAGGAAGGAAGGAAGGAAGGAAGGGTGGGTTATGAATGTTATTCTACTTATCCAATTTATCAAACAACAAGATTAAATTTAGTAGCAGATTTTTGATAGTAATTTTTATAAATTTATACAATCAAAGTATTTGATCTGAATACAATCAAAGTGTAGAATACATATATTTCAGGATATGTAAAATTTAAGAGTAAGTAGTTTAGTATAATTGAGGTTCGTATAAAGCATAAGCAAAACCGACCAGGGGTACAGGGAGGGGCTCGCCCTTCCTCTCGTACCAAAGCATCAAGGCTAACAATCCCACTTATATACTGTAGGCTACAGAAGTTTCTAGAAAACTCCTCCTAGTTTCTATTCCTAAAAATCTACGTCACTGTGTTGTATGGTGCATGCTCTACTATTTGTTAGGGGTCTCTCGTCCTTTTGAGGGTCTTATTTCCAATGAAGGCTCATCACCTTCCTCAATGACCGAGCTGTGACCTGAAGGTA
Organism: Sturnus vulgaris; assembly: GCF_052056855.1. Lineage (NCBI taxonomy): Eukaryota > Metazoa > Chordata > Aves > Passeriformes > Sturnidae > Sturnus > Sturnus vulgaris. The sequence continues at coordinate 4,561,745 of NW_028276110.1, forward strand.
GCACAGGCGCCCTAAGCTTGGGGTATATGACTAAGCATAAGTTCCCACAATAAAATTAAGTTCCATGCCTGGAATCATTCCAATTTGACCCGTTTCAAGGTTGAAACTTTTATTTTTAGGTGCTGCTTATCAGACCTACGTCCTTCTACTATTCCCTTCCAACATCCTTCTTCGACTCCCAACATGTGGAAGATGTCCTTTGCCCTGTCTCACCCATCTCCCCCCTTAACCTGTAACAATTGTCTTCTATTGATCTAAATACAATTTTGCTAATATAGTTACAATTTAATTAGCACAAATCACATTTATCACAATTCCCCCATTTCTCTTTTTGATCATATTGATTCGTGCTCTAAAATGTTGTTGCTTGGTATTGTCTATGTTCCTTCATAATAGACTCCAATTTTTCTCATATTTCTCATGCTGCATTCAGCTTTTCACACTCCTTCTCAAATTTTATTAACATTTCTCGTGCCAGGGTATTCTCTTTGCAGTCAGTCACCATTTTCTCGATCTCTCTCCCTCGAGTGTGAGTGGATTGTGCTTTCAGTACCATCAAGAAATTCAGTTTCCCTTTTGCTGTTGATTCAGGATCCATGGGAATGGCTGTAAGTTGCATTCCTTGATTTACTGAGTGGATTACTCTAATTAGACAGGGTATAATGCAAGGCAGAAACAATAGTCCTAAACCAGAAAATAATAGCATGGATCCCAATTTTTTCCACCAGATACCCCCAAAAAGTTTATCCCACCAATCAGCTTTCAGGATAGAATTCCATTTTTGAACTGGTACATGTGCCACTCTTTTCATTTCATTAGCAAGTTTTGTGATGGCTTCCCCATGATCATCTATTTGCACACAGCACTCAGATTCATTAAACCTCCCACAAACTCCTCCTCCTTCTGCCAGCAGATAATCTAGGGCAATTCTCTTTTGATGTACAAATGCTCACATTTGTGAATGCTGTTTGGCCAACAACTTCAAAGCATCTGCCCTATGGTTTGAGATGACTTCCACTACTGCCTGGAGCCTTATCAACCAATTTAATAGGTAAATTGGAGTTCTATATCCCCAAGACCCATTCTGAGCCCAAGCAGCAGGTTCATAATGTGCTATAATTCTTTCTGCAGGCCATTCTTCATCTTTCCATTTTTGGTTTCCTCCTGCCATTGGAAAATTGAGGTTTAGTTCTCTTTTCTGTCTTTCTAAGGTTTCATAAAGTGGTGTTCCTAGTGTATTGCCCTTAGACCTTGGTCTGACAAAGAAGGAGGGTCGTAGAACTCCTAAGGTACAAGTTCCTTCCCACTTTCTGCGTAGTTCACTGTATGCTCGTTGCCCACAAATCCAATATATTCCATCAGGGGCTTTCCATCTGTTTTCTGTGTTTTCTGGTTGTTCCCAATAAGATTTTAAGTCTTTTATGGATTGGTAGGGGTTACCTCCAGGACTGCTATGGCAGCACAAATCAGTTTGGTTATTCCACTCACAATTCATTTCTTTTGCTATTCCCCAATATCCAGTAGGACTCTTGGGTCGCCAGGTCTTTGTGTTATTGTCTGAATTTACTACTAAAGTAGATAGGCAAGGAGTATATCCTACCACTTCAGTGTATTTTCTCCCTTCCTGAGTTATACAAACTGTTCCAATGACTTGATGACTCAGAACCCAACCCTCAGGCTGTTTTAATGTCTTAGAAATTTGAGTATGATTCCATTTTAAAAATTGTTCTGGAGCTAAACCCTCACCTCTCCATGGCCATCTTTCAACCATTCTAAGTCCTCCACAAACAAAACATTTAGATAATCCCAATTCTGTGGCAATTTCCTGCATCAGATGTACGAATAGATTTTTGTTTGAAGTTGGCAAATCCCAGTTGCTATAGTGCTGTTTTAATTGTTTATACAGCTTATTCAGCTCCTTCAACTCTTTCCCTCTGATCGTTTTCTTATCCTTCATTGTTTCTTTTTGTTTTCCAACTAATTGTTTTTTCTTTGGCTCTTTTCTATTCTTACCTTTTCAAACACAAGAAATTTTCATATCTAGGACAAAGTTGATCATTGTTAGGATAAGGAGCTCACCCACTGAATCCCAAATTTCTTCTTACCCAATACAATTCTGGACTTTTCACACAAATTTCTAAGAAACTGCTACAATCGTAACAGGCAGCACTAACGTGTGAATGTGCCACAAAAACTGATTCCATCTTATCCTTGACCCACATGGAATGATTGCATTTGTCACAGGGATCAGGAATGGTTTGTTTCTTTACTGCTGGCTCTTGTGCTGCTTGTTGTCTGGGAATTTGTTCCTGCATGGCTTGTTCTCTTCTGCTCCGTTCTGTCTTATGGTTTAAACCAGTTGCCAGGGGTATTGTAAGCACCATGAAAAGAATCCTCAGGAATTTTAACTTTCTACCTGTCTCAAGGCCCCTTGGGTTGCAGCCAAGGGCCGAGATGTCCATCTTCTCGGTAGCAAAGTTTTTATCCTGGGATTTCTTTTTCTTTGGTACCCTTGGCCTCATAAGGTTCGCACAATCTATTTTAACTTTTTCTGTTCCAAAGATGGCACAAAATATTTATAGTTCTGCAGCACTGCCTTATCTCTTTCCCTAGATTGATTAGCTAATAATTTTATTTTTTTTTCCCCAATTTAGTAAAGCTCCGGAGATATGCCAACCACAACAAAAATTACACTATTTCAATTAAATAATTCTTCTTTTTGGTTTTCTAAACCTTCTTTTCCACCAATAGATATACTCGCGATGCCAATTTGCTGGTGAGACGTATTTACTACGTGACACATAGACTTCTTCTCCACAGCAATTGCCAGTTATGATACTCTGATTTATAATATTTTGGATTGCTTGTTCTTTAGCCTGCACAAAAGTTAATATGGCAAGGAGTAGTTGGTCCTGATTCTCTATTAGTTGAATTGCGGCATAAAAGGTCCCGTTTTCATGTCTTAATGGTTTCCCATAGAAGTCACTAAAAAATCTTTCTGCTGTTAGCTGATCATGCATACGCTCTGAACAACTGAAACAAAGCAATTGTCTCTCTTTTTCTTTTGCCCTAGTTACTCTCCACCATGAATTAAAAACAGCAAGTGCAAAGAATACAAATCCATGGGCGGCATTCTAAGCCATGAGTACGACATTGCCAATGTTCTAATTGTTTTTGGGCCTCCTCAATAATAGGTGTTACCAGTCTCTTTCTCTTGAGTGGTAGTTCTTCAAATAAATCAGTTAATGTTGACTGTTGGAGGCTTTTGGAGAAATTTTTCAATCCTCCTGGGCTGTTTTCATTGATCAACTAGGTGTCTGATTCTTTCTCATCAGCACTGTTCTGCCTTCAGGTTCAATGAGGTTGCAGCAGGCAGTTAATTCAGGATGTCCAGACTTTGATAATGCACCTCTCAAAACAACTTTAAACTGGTATTTCAAACAGCAGTAAAATAATATTTTTTTTCACTGCACATACAAATATCACATTCTCCCTTGGTCCCAAAGTACAGTGGTTCTATGCTAACTCTATATGGACTGTAGCTTTTGGCACCCAGTACTCTCCTTAGTTTCATTTGATTTATTACAATTTTTTTTGAGTAATTTGTTTTTTGGGTTTTTTTTTAATAAAATTTTACAAAAATGGTCACAAAGTGCTCTCGTGCCCCAGTGAATCCCCCCATGTGAGCTGTCTGGGATCTGTTGGGCCAAAAGTCCTGGCAGTGCTCTTTTACTATTGGGCAGAAAAATTCATCCTTTTTTCAGGGTTACCCCCAGCTTTTTCACAGCCTCCACTTCTGCCAAGGAAAAGCATGTTGCCCCACCCTGTGCTTTTGCTTCCCAAAAAGCCACACTCACACTGCCGTTTTTTCCTAGGGCTCCCCCCTGCTTTATTATCAGCCAAATTGTTTCTTTTTATTTTATGATGCTTGTATCTTTAAATAGTCTGTTCAGTTGGTGTTGAATATTGAATTCTGCAGCTTTAAGACTGATTCCAGGAGTGAAAGAGGAGAGAAAAAGTGCAGAATTAGTTATCAGAAACTACACTGACTCCCCCGCATTCCTGCTCACAGACCTAGTTGTCTGCAGTGGACAGCGGGAGAGAACTCTCTTTTGCTTTTTGGTTAGGTTTTTTTTTGTGGTTTTTTTTGGTTTTTTTTTTTTTTTTTTTTGTTTGTTTTTTTTTGTTTTTTTTTTTTTTCTTAACCAATTAAAGTAAAAAATTCCCTGGAGTGTGTTTTTCTTCTTTTTTTTTCTTGAATTATTTAATTTTGCTCTGGACTGAAAACCCAAGAAAGCACTGGAAGCTCACACCGTAGCCCACCAAGCCTGGCCTGGGCCAAGGCATTTCCCAGCACTGAAGGAACTGATACCAGACTAAGTAAGTTAAGCTGCAACTTACAAAAAAACCTTCTTTTGAATCTGTCATCTTTTTGAAACAATAAGAAGTTTTGTTGTTTAATATTGTTCATTTTTATACTGAAAAGTGTTTTGCCTGTTAAATAAATAGTTATTTTTTCCACTTCTCTCTGAGGAAATATTTTTTTTCTTTAACTAATTAAAAAAAGATTGCTTAAATTTTTTTCTCAGAAAAATTCTATTCAAAAGTTTCTTTCTAAATTTACCTTAAACTAAAACAAAGTCCTTGTGTCTACTAAAAATATGATTTCTTCATTTTGAGAATCTACTTTCAGCTTTATCAAGGGGTCTTCTGGTATTTTGGTTCATATTAAATAAATGAGCTCCTGACCCCCCCTTAGTTTTCTTGAATTAATATTTTTTTCCTGATAAATTCTTTGTGTTTGTGGCTGTTTGTATTTCTTGGATTGCTGTTATTAGAATCCTGGCTTTAATTTTCTTTTCCTCATCTCTCCGAACATACACTTCTTGTGCTTCCTTTAACAACTCCTGAAGCTCTTATCCTGCTAATCTTCCAATTTTTCTAATTTTTTTCCTGATGTCCCCCCCTAAGACTTAGCTACAAATTGTGTTTTCAAAAGGACCTGCCCTGCTGGTGTATCGGGGTCTATGCTTGAGTATAACTGCAAATCCTTTTCTTTTTAGTCTCTTTAACCATTCTGCCAGGCATTCATCTTTCTCTTGGTGCTCACTCAGACATTTCCCTATATTTTGTCCTCTGGGCATTGCTTCCTGAATACCTTGGATAATCATTTACCTGAAATCTCTCATATTTTGCCTATGTTCTACCTCCTGATTATTACAATTTGGATCTGCAATAGGCCATTTCTGATCTCTTTGGTTTGGCTTCTAATGATCTCTATTCTAAGCCTGTATTCCTGACTATCTAATCATTTCTCTCTTCCACTGTAAACAAGATTTCTAAAATAGACTGCAATTTCACTCAGGTGTAAATATTCAGTCCTAATAACTGATCTAGTTTCTTTGCTACCTCAATATGATCTTCTGGCATCCTGCCCATCTCTTTCTTAAATTTCTTAAAGTTCCTAGTATTCAGGGGAACACTCATGTAACCAATAGGTCCCTGTCCTGGGGCCAGATTTGCCATTGGAACCTCTCTAAGAGGGTATAATCTATCTTCCCTTCCTGCTTCCTCGCCCTCTTTGTCACTTTCTTCCTCTTGTTCCCTTCTGCCTCTAGTTCTGTGTGCTACTGGCTCGTCTTGAATAGGGGGTGCATCGGGGACCAAGGGCTGGACAGGCTGGCCAGGCTGTCTGTATGGGGGTGGGAGGTGATCTAACGAGTCCCATGGCTTTAGCCAGTCCCTTCTTGCTGCCCGTCCTTTAGTTTGCAAAGGATATAACGAATAACCTTCTTTTTTTTTTGCCTTTGAACTATAAATTTACCCCTCACACACTTTTTGGAAGCCACAAAGCAGCATATTCACTTTCTTCTTAATTAAAACGTTGTTTTGAACTCATATATAGATTTAAAACCTGACAAATCTAATCCTCAAATGATTTAAACTCTGGCCAGTACAAATTATTTGCACAAATCTTTTCTTTTGTCCACTCAAACATACAGTACTGTATAATTTTCTGCTTACTTTTTCTCTTTGGGATTCCCTTGTACTTTAGTATTGTAACACTATCCCCAGGGGGCTGTCCTGAGGAATCTCGCTCCCCTTTCTTGGAAAACCCCCTCTCGGTTCCCAGGCACACTGGGTTCTCGTGAACTATTCTCATAATTCACAACCCCTGGGTCAGAGATTTTACTTTTCCTCTGACCCATCTCTGGCGGCAACATTTCCCTTGCTCTCTCTCATTCGTTCTGCGGTTCAACTCCTTCGCTTAATATACCAATCTCACTTCTTTTGCCAACCACTTGTTTCCTACCTAATTCCTTCTTTTCCTTTTATTCTCTCCCCAACCTCACTTTCTGGCCATTCTCCACAATCCTTTCTTAATCACATACTGAAACTTCCATCTATTATCCTCCCAACAGATAGTTGAACCTGACTCATTCACTCCCTTCTTAAATCACTTCTTTCGAGCATCAGCTCCCTTCTCAAAGACTTTTCTCGTGAGTTCTCGGGCTGGGACTTTCCCTCCCAGTCCCTCCCGGGGTATTCACTCGCTCTCCCCTTTCAGACATTCCTCACTCACACACAAGCACACAGCCGCCCCCTTTACCCAACCCCATGGTACTCACACAGCCCCGTTTTCACACAGGGTTCTTGTGCACAAGACGTTTTACGGGCACCTTTCCCTTTCTGCCGGCGTTCTCACGGGAGCCTTCTTCTGGCAAAACCTCCTTGTAGCGAGCTTCTTTTGCTTATGCTTTATTTTAATTTGGAACTCCTTTTCCAAGAGAGCCTGGTCTAGCCTTGGGACCACCTTAACAATTGGTGGGGAGCTCCTTCCCAAAACTAGCCACTCTTCACTTGGACTGGAGTTCCCGGGTTTCGGCACCAAATTGTTATGAATGATGTTCTATTTTTCCCAATTTATCAAGCAACAAGATTAAATTTAATAGTAAGTTTTTAATAGTAACAAAATGAATACAATCAAAGTATTGGAGATGACAATTAAAGTATTGGAGATGAAACAATCAAAGTGCATATATTTAAGAATATACAAAATTTGGCAGTAAGTAATTTAGTATAATTGAGGTTCGTATAAAGCATAAGCAAAACCGACCGGGGAGGGGCCCCCCTCCGACCGGGGATACGGGGAGTGGCTCCCATTCCTCACGTATCAAAGCATCCAGGCTAACAATCCCACTTATATACTGTAGGCTACAGGAGTTTCTAGAAAGCTCCTCCTAGTTTCTATTCCTAAAATCTACGTAACTATACTGCACGGCGCATGCTCTACTAATGGGTTAGGGGGTCTCTCATCCTTTTGAGGGTCTTATTTCTGATGAAGGCTCATCGTCTTCATCAGTGACCGAGGTGTGACCTGCAGGTAGCGCAGGCGCCCTGTGTGACTGAGCAGATGTTTTCCATAACATGACTTTAATTAAATCCCATGCCTGGAGTCATCCCATTTTGGCCCATTTCAAGGTCAAAACTTTCTATTTCTAGATGATGCTTGTCAGACCTACGTCCTTCTACTATTCTTGTTTGACTTTCTTCCAATCTCCTACTTCGACTCCCAACATCTGGAAGATGTCCTTTGCCCTGTCTCACCCATGTCCCCCCTCACTCTGTAACAATTGTCTTCTATTGATCTAAATACAATTTTGCTAATATAATTACAATTTAATTAGCATGAAACACATTTATCACAGAGTGATGATGAAATTATTGAGTTTTAAAATCTTCTGTGAAAGAAGGTGGGGCAACAAAACTTCTACACTGGCCTTACAGAGAGCAGAATTGAGACTATGGAGGATGCAGATTTGGGGATAACTGAATTGGGTACTGATTTTTTCAAAGGGAAACAGTCTTTAAAAACAAAACATTCCAGGAAGGATGGGGAAACTTAAAGAAAGAAATCTTGAATGAGCAGGAACAGCCTGTCTCTGTGTGCCAAAATTGACGTAGTGAGGAAAAAGACTGGCCTGGTTGGGCATGGATGATTTGCCAGTAGTTCAGGGAAAAAGAGGGTGCATCACATTTGAACAGAGGGGCAGGAAACTCAGGAAATGTTTAAGGATGTTATTAGGTCATGCAGAAAGGAAATGAGAGAAGTGAAAGCTCAATTAGGACTTAACCTGGCCACTTTTGTGAAAAATAATAGAAAATATTTCTAAAAATTGTTAGCGAACCATAGGACAAGGAGAACCTCAGCTTTTTCTTGGATGCTGTGGGGAATATAATAACTAAAGATGAGGAAAAGGCTGAGATACTTAACCCATTTTTGCCTCAGTTTCAAACAATAAGCCAGGATGTCCTCAGGACAAGTGTTCTCCTGAGCTGGGAGATGGGGACAGGGAGCAGAACAGACCGCTGTAATCCAGGAGGAAGCAGCTGGGGACCTGCTGAGCCACTCAGATGCTCACAGGTGTGTCTGGCACCAGATGGGATCCATCCTAGGGGGATGAAGGAGCTGCTGGATGAGCTCCCCAAGCTGCTCTCCATCATTTCTCATCAGTGCTGGCTCAGCAGGGAGGTGCCAGAGGACTGGAGGTGCCAATGGGAGCCCATGCCCAAGAAGGGCTGGAAGGAGGATGTGGGGAAGTGCAGGCCTGTCAGCCTGACCTGGGTGCCTGGTGAGGTGATGGAACAGATCACCTTGAGTGCCATCACAGGGCACCTACAGGATGGCTGAGGGATCAGAGGCAGCCAGCGTGGATTTCAATATCTGCATTGATGATCTGGATGAGGGCCTTGAGTGCAGCATCAGCAAATGTGCAGATGGCACCAAGCTGGGTGTGAGTGTGGATGTGCTGGAGGGTAGGAGGGCTCTGCAGAGGGACCTGGACAGGCTGGATCCAGGGCCCAAATCCAACAAGGTGAGGTTTAACAAGACCAAGTGCCAGGTCCTGTACTTTGGCCACAACAACCCCTGCAGTGTTCCAGGCTGGGGACAGAGTGACTGGACAGCAGCCAGGCAGAAAGGGACCTGGGGGCACTGATGGATAACAGGCTGGACATGAGCCAGCAGTGTGCCCAGGTGGCCAAGAAGGCCAATGGCTCCTGGCCTGGATCAGGAACTGTGTGGCCAGCAGGAGCAGGGCAGTGATTCTTCCCCTGTGCTCAGCACTGCTTGGGCAGCACCTCGAGTGCTGTGTCCAGTTCTGGGCCCCCCAATTTAGGAAGGACATGGAGGGGCTGGAGCGTGTTCAGAGAAGATCAACAAGGCTGGTGAGGGGTGTGGAAGACAAGTCCTGTGAGGAGTGGCTGAGGGAGCTGGGGATATTTATACTGGAGAAGAGGAGGCTCAGGAAGACAAGGTGATGTCAGGGCACAGATTGGACTTGATGATCTCCAGGGTCTTTTCCAGCCTTGCTGATTCTGTGATTCTCTGAAACCACCCCTGGAGCAGTTGCAGGATGAGCCCTGGGCCTCTTCTTCATAAGGTCCATCAGCCCAGGTCCCTCAGCTTCTTCACACAGCCCCAAAGCCCATCCTGTCAGTCCTGCAGAGCCTCTCCAGCCCCTCCTCATTGCCCACAACAGGGAGCCCCACACCCAGACACAGCAGCCCAGATGTGCCCCCCTGGCCTGTGGTGCCTCAGGCAAGGGAGCTGCACGAGGCACTGCAGGACCCTGCAGACAATTCCTGAAGCACTTGGAGGATGATCCTGTTCCCCAAGGGATGTTCCCATGGTTGCAATTTGGGAACAGAAATGGGGAGTGGGGCCGGAGAGGAAGTGGTAAATAGGGATTGGCTGTTTGCAGGAGAGGGGAGAGAAATGGGCAAGAGGAAGAAATCTGGATCAGGAAAGAGTAAAGAAAGGTGAAACCAAGGAAATGCTCAGGGCAGTTTGGGGGTGGCTGCCAGGCAGCCCTGGCTCTGGCCAGCATAGTCTGCAGTGGGAGAGAAAACTCACAGCTCAGGGGAACAAACTTTCTGGCTGACTTCAGAGGCCACAACAAACCTGAGTGGTTTCCCTGCCGTCCCCCAGCCCTTGCTGGCCCCGGGGGCTGATGGTATTTGTGCTCACTCAGCTCCATGTCCCCACAGCAGCACCATGGGGATGCTGAGCCTGCTGTGTGCAATGCAAACAGGGGCTCCTGAGCCAGTGCTGCCGTGTGTGTGCCTGCAAGGATGCGGCTCCTGTGTGAGCTGGGGGAGAGGCCAGGGCTGCAGAGGGGGGATGTTGTTGGCAGGTGCATGAGGACGCTCTGGGACACTGCTCTTGGGTGTCCAGCGCAGTGGGGATGGATCAGCCCCTGCTCTGCTGCTCCTTGCCAGGGTGTCCCCCTTGCAGGCACCTTGCAGAGCACCAGCCATGCTGTTTGCCCCCAGCCTGCCCACGGCCAGCCTGGGGCTGCTCCCGGGGCTTTTCTGTGCTCAGCATTGGGCTGGCCAAGTGTTGTGGAGAGAGCGTGGCCAAGGAGCCTGGAGCCCCCAGGCCCTGCCCTGAGGTGTCAGCGCTGCCCCAGCAGTGCCCATGGCCTGTCCCTGCTGCAGCCCCGGCACTGCCACCCCCAGGGCTGTGCCCGGCCCCGAGAGCACTCAGGCCCTGCAGCAACACGAGGGCCAGGAGGGCAGCGGGGCAGTGGCACGGGAGCAGCACTGGCAACACCAAATGCTACTGCTGCTGCTGGGCACAGCTGCTGTGCCAGCACTGATCTGCCCCAGCTCTGCACACAGACATTGCTGCTGCAGCTCCAGAGAAGGGAAGAAAAGGGGCATCTCTGGAGAAATCTTTGCTGGGAGAATCTTTATTTTATTTTATTTAAAGTTACCAAGAGCGCAGCCCCTCATTGACACAGTCTCTGGGTCACAGAAAAGATGCAGAAAATCAAAAGGAAATACAGCACAAATAATGACATTTCTTTGTGGACAATATTGAAAAGCTAAAACAAAGGAAAGGAAAGAACAAACCAACAAGCAAACCAACAAGAAGAATCAAAGGTGACTTTTATTACAAGTGATTTTCAGAAATTGGCCAGCAGTTTACTTTTTCTGAAACCATCTAGTGTTCAGTCTCCACACTGCAGCCTTGAGCTCCTGATTCCTCAGGCTGTAAATGAGAGGGTTCAGGGTTGGAGGCACTACTGAGTACAGAACAGACAGGGCCAGATCGAGAGATGGGGAGGAGATGGAGGGGGGCTTCAGGTAGGCAAACAGTGCAGTGCTGATAAACAGAGAGACCACAGCCAGGTGAGGGAGGCAGGTGGAAAAGGCTTTGTGCCGTCCCTGCTCAGAGGGGATCCTCAGTACAGCACTGAAGATCTGCACATAGGAGAAAACCATGAACACAAAACAGCCAAATACCAAACAGGCACTAACAGCAATGAGCCCAATTTCCCTGAGATAAGATTTGGAGCAGGAGAGCTTGAGGATGGGTGGAATTTCACAGAAGAACTGGCTTAGGGCATTTCCATGGCACAGGGGCAGGGAAAATGTATTGGCTGTGTGCAGCAGAGCATTGAGAAAGGCACTGGCCCAGGCAGCTGCTGCCATGTGGGCACAAGCTCTGCTGCCCAGGAGGGTCCCGTAGTGCAGGGGTTTGCAGATGGACACGTAGCGGTCGTAGCACATGATGGTCAGGAGGGAAAACTCTGATGTAAGGAAAAAGATAAGCATAAACACCTGAGCAGCACATCCAGCATAGGAGATGTTGTTGTTGTCCCAGAGGGAATCATGCATGGCTTTGGGGACAGTGGTGCAGATGCAGCCCATGTCAGTGAGGGCCAGGTTGAGCAGGAAGAAGAACATGGGGGTGTGCAGGTGGTGGCCGCAGGCTACGGCGCTGATGATGAGGCCGTTGGCCAGGAGGGCAGCCAGGGAGATGGCCAGGAAGAGGCAGAAGTGCAGGAGCTGCAGCTGCCGCGTGTCTGCCAATGGCAGCAGGAGGAAGTGGCTGATGGAGCTGCTGTTGGACATTTGCTGTGTCTTGGAGTGGGGATCTGTAAGAAAAGTAATCATGGAATAGTTCAGTTTGGAAAGGACTTGAAATATCCCAGCCCAGCTTGGTGTCACTTTCCCCCCACTGCCTGCCCAGGGCTCTGCTGCCTGGAGCTGTCCCTGCCAGCAGCTGCTTCCCTGTGCCCAGGGCTGGGCCCTGCCAGTGCTGCCAGAGCCCAGCCCAGCCCTGGGGGCTCAGCTCTGTCCTGCACACCCCTCCCAGCACAGGGCACTACCCAGGCCCAGCTCTGCCTCTGAAGGCTCTGATGGCAATGTCATAGCTATCCTGAGGAGGCTGGAAAAGTGACACTGATGTTTCCTGTATGGGACCCTGGGCTAATTTCTGTCAGTGCCTGCTTTACTAAAATAATAAAAAAAAAATTTTTTCCAAACTGAATTTAGAGATTAATATCTATATGCAATTTCCCCACCTACGCGACGCAGAGTAGTAGATTATAAAATCAGGATTTTCCTTTTTATGCAGCCCCTGCCTCTCTGTGCTCCCTGTATAATCTACTTGGAAATGTTCTGCAGTTAAATGTCATGCTGGGATGCAGTCCTGAACAATACAGCACCTTCACCACACAAGGAGAACACTTCCAAGCCTTACCAGCTGTCTCCTTCCCCCCAGACCTTGTCCCCCAGTGCTGGGAGCAGCTCCCAGGGCTGGCTGAGAGCTGTCCCTGGCAGGCAGCAGAGTCCCTGCCCCAGCACAGCGCCCTGGGCTGCAGGACCCTGCTCTGCACCACAGCCCTGGGCACCCCTGGCTGCTCTACACAAGAGATCATCAGAGAATGTACTCACACAGTCTGCAGGCATTGGGATGTTCCAGCTTTAGGAGATCACTGCAGGAGCTGCAGCTGCATTGTCCTGCAGCCAGAGGCTTCCTGTGTCAGGCGCTGGGAGTGATTCTGCCCCAGTCACTTCTGAGCATCTTCCCAGCCCTGACTGATTGAAGCTCTCTGTGCCTCTGTGCTGTGCCTGGGGTGGCTGCAGGCAGTGCCCCAGCCCTGCTGGGCTGGGAGAAGTGCTGCTCATCAAGAGAAATGTGCTTTTGAAGCTCTTCTTGGTTGCCAGGATCACATTCTGAGACAGGAGCCCAGCCCAGCTCAGCAGCACAGACACAGCACAAGGACTTTAATGACCCTCTTGGGGATTGGGGCTGAGTCTCTGAGCATCAGTCCCTGAGTGGGAGCTGAAGAAACCTCTCAAGAACTCCAAGTCACAATCAAACTCCAAAGTTTCCTAAAGTTTTAATGGGTCCCACTGAGGGACACAACTGAGAAAGTGTCCCCAGGTTCCAGTTAGAGCACGAAATTGGAGGCAGTGATGACAAGTGGGGACAAAGAGAAGGCAAGTCTTGGTGCCCTGGGGCACAGCAGGGTCTGTGCCACCAAGGGTTGTGAGGAGACACCTTGTCCTGAGCCACTGGGGCCTCCTGGCACAGCCCCAGCAAGGCTGGCCACTGTCACCCCTTGTCCTGCCCTCAGCATCCCCCCACATCCCAGTGGCCTCAGGGATGTGCTGGGACGAGTCCCTGGGGAGCCTTGGTCAGGAATGGCCCTGGGGGCTCCTTCATGCTCCCAGGGACTGCATGTTTTTCAGAGGACTTTGGGTTTTGCTTTTGCCTTGGAGTCTGTGAGAGCTTTGTGCAATCATGGCCTCCAATTATCTGCTTTAATTAATCTCTTGAGAGCCTTTGTCAGTAACAACACTCAGTTGAGCTAATTAAGGCTTCAAGATACTTCAGTTTTTTAAGGTACTTGGAGGTTCCCTTTTGACACCAACTCTTCTAGTAGTTTATGGAATCATGGCCCCAATTATCTACTTTAATTAGTCCCTTGAGAGCTTTATATTGACACTCAGTGGGTCTCATTAATACATTGACATACTCAAGGTTTTAAAGGTAGTTTGGATTTTCCTTTCCTCTCTGACTGTCTGAGAGTGTTTTGAGCGATTGTGGCATCCAGTTCTTTCCTCCAAGGAGTTCATGAGGAGCCTGTGTTGGGGATGGACTTCAGTGAGACCCATTAATGCTTTGAGACACTTTGGGTTTTTCTTCTGCCTTGGACTCCTGTGCAATCTCCTCTCAGGCCCTGAGGTTCAAGGGCTTAGCACCAAATGCACCAAGGGGCTGATTGGGATCAAGCAAGTCCTGACAAACCATGGCTCTGCCTTGATTTCCCTCTGGTGAAGTTCATTCATTAGGAAGATTTTGAAATCTAGTTATGGAGAAATATTTCCAAGTGATTCTAAGAAATACACATTCCTATATTGAAGACTGTATTTCATTGTTATTTTCTTTAGAGCAGAGGTGATTCCAGCATTCTGTGATTGATATTGATGCAGGGTCTCTCCTCAGCTCTGGCCTGCTCACAGAAGCTGTGCCTTGAGGTCTGACCCAGTGTGGACAACCTTGCTGCACATTCCCCAACTTCATCCTGTCTGTCCTCACTCACCTGGGACCTGCTTTGCTTGGAGAACTGGCTGCACACAGGCCAAAAGGAGTGTTCCCTCCCCCCCTTTTTTTTTTTTGTTTTGAAGCAATCTACAACTCCTTAATGTCCCCATTGAAAACAGACACCTTCTATTAGTGTGTGCTAAAGCCAAGGTGCCACCAAGCAGCTTCCCCTTCCCCAAGGCAGAACCCTGCAAGAAATGTTTGAGTCCTTTGGACTCCTTGGTTCCCTGAGGCCTTGCAGTGTCACAAAGGGCCCTTGGTTCTGCACTGTCACAATGGAGATTTGGGTCCATGGGGCCCCACAGTGTCACAATGCTCTTTTGGGTTCCATGGGCCTTGATCTGTCACAATGGACTTTTGGCTCCTCGAGGTTCCATACTCTCAACAATGGTCTCTGTAGTTCCAGAGTGTCACAATGGACTCTTGGTTCCAGGTGGCCCCACAGTGTCACCGTGGTCTCCTTGGTTCCACAAGGCCGTGCAGTGTCACAATGGCTCACAGGTTCCATGAGGCCCCACAATGTCACAGTGGACCCTTGGTCCCATGAGTTTCCCCAGTGTCACAATGGTTCCTTGGCTCCACGTGGCCCAGGTGTCTCACAATGGACTCTTGGTTCCGTGGGGCCCCGCAGTGTCACAGGGGTTTCCTTGGTTCTGTCGGGTCACAATGGAGACTGCAGCGCCCCCTGCTGGCCGGGAGGACCTGGCACTGTGCGAGCACCTCCTGGTGGCCGACCCCTGCAACTGTGAGTGGTTTGTACTGGTTTGTACTGGTTTGTGCTGGGATGGGGTGCTGGGGTGTTACTGGTTTGTACTGGGTTCCACTGGGAAAGGGAGCAGGGTTGTATGAGTGCCCCCTGCTGGCTGGGAGGACCTACTGGCCAACTGTGCGTTATACTGGGTTATACTGGTTTGTACTGGGATGGGGTGCTGGGGGTGACTGGATTGTAGTGGTTTGTACCTGGTTATACAGGGATATTCTTGATTTTACAGGTTAAACTGGGGTGTACTGGATTATAGTGGGAGGGGTCTTGGGGATGCTTGGCACTCCACTGGGAGCAACTTCTGGGGATGCTGGCCTTATTGGTTTATACTGGGATGGAACTTGGGACCTACTGGGAGTGACTTCAGGTTGTGCTTACTGGTTTCTACTGGGAGCTGCTGCAATGGGCTCAGGAGCTCAGGGGTGGCTCCCAGTGCTTACTGGTTTATACTGGTGCCCTCCCAGTATAAACCTGGGAGCCCCAGGACCACACTGGGAATGGGTTTGTGTGCATGAGGCCTTACTGATTTATACTGGGAGCTGCTGACACAGGTCTCAGGAGCTCTGGAGTGACTCAAATGCTTAATGGTTTATACTGGTGCCTTCCCAGTCACACCTGGGAACACTGGTAGGCACTTGTGGTAGGCAGGACCTCAAGGCCAAGCTGGCCTTCACCAGGGCCTTGCTGAGCTGCAGCTTCTCCAACTTCTCAGCCTGGCAACACTGCCTGGGGCTGCTGATGGCCACCAGGAACTATGGCAAGGGCACTGCCCCCTGGAACGCTAAAGGAAGGAGAGGGATTCCCCAAAAAAACCTCACACAATTTTGCAGGATCTCCAAAATTTTCCAGCCCCTCCCTCACCTAAAATGGGAGCTGGTGTGTTCTGTTGGGTTGAATGGGTAGAACTGGTGTTCCTAAATGCCCATTGACTTCAATGGGTAGACCTGAACTCCTGGATACCTGGGTGCCCGCACTGAGATACTGGGGTTCCCCCACTGCTCCCCTGAGATTTTGGGGTGCCTCCTTTGCCCACCCCAGAGCAGCAGCTGTTGCAGAACACTGTCTTCACCAAACCCATGCACCAAAGCACCTGGCTGTACCTGCACTGCATCCTCTCCTGAGGTAACTCAGGGCTCCCTCTCACCCCTGATGTCCTCACCTGGACTTTTGGGGTATCCCCTGAATGTTGGGGTGCTCCCCTACAGCCCCTCAGTTGCCAAGGGTCATCTGTGTCCACATTGACTGAGAGGACGGTGGCCATCATCTTCTCCTGGTCTGTCATGGTGAGTCAGGCCACTTGGGTGCCCCAAAAATCACCTGGGTACCCCCAGAAATCACCTGGATACACCTGGGTACCCCTTGCACACCTGGATTACCAAAAACCCCTGGGCCCCCCAAAACTAGTGTCTCAAGCATCCTCATTGCTTTGACTGGGTAGACCTGGTGGCCCTAAACCTTATTGCCTTTAAAGGGTAGACCTGCTGTCCCTAAAATCTTACTGATTCAATGGGTTAACTCTGGAGGCCTGTTTATCTCCATTTATCTCTATGAATCCTTCCCAGTGGTCCGACTTTTTTCAGTGCTCTTAGTAACCCCAGTGTCCCCCCTCAGCCCTTCCCAGTGCTCCCAGTTTAAACAGTAACTCTTCCCAATCAAGCCCTCTAAATGGGTAGATCTGGTGTCCCTAAAACCCCTAGTGACTTCACCGGGGTAGACCTGGTGTCCTTCAATCCCCTTTGACTTCAGTGGGCAGAGCTGATGTCTCAGCTCCAGCATAGACAGCAGATGAAGGATCAGGAATTCGGTATTGGCCTCCAGGAATTCATCCAGGACATCCAGAGCATTGGCACTGCAATCCTGGAGTGGAAATTCCCAGAATTCAGCCCAAGATATCCTCCAAATTTACTCAAATTTCCCTATATTAGGGCCAAATTTCCTCAAAATCCCATTGATTTTAATGGATAGACCAGGTGTATCTAAATCCCTCTTGACTTTAATGGGATACACCTGGTGTCCATAAGCCCCTATTGATTTCATTAGTCATGTCTGATGTCAAAAAATGTGTTTCAGGAGATTGATATTGCAAGAGATGAGGCAACTGAGAGACGTTGTAAAAGATGGTTTATGGCCTCATGGTGTCAGTCTCATAGAAGGGTGAGACATTAAAGGTGTTACATCCAACACCATAATATCAGAAGCTGCCTCATTCTTAGTTACAATGCCTTAAGTTCCTTTTTTAGCCAATCAAATACTTCTGTGAAGTTTGCCAGCATCCTTTTACACCAATCATTGATTGCTTTCCTTCCCATGGCTTTGCAGTAATGTGTCATTTTTCAACCAATCCTAGAACACTTCACAAACTTACATTGATGCATCTTAAAATTGTAGTTAATTATATAACAGGTTCTACTGCTAAACTTTAAAATTTTTGATATATAACTTATAATACTTTTCTTACATAATACATATTTCTGTTTGCTTAAAACATATTTCTACTTCAAGTACAAACTTACATTCTTGTTTTATATCAATTTTCCTTTTAATGCCCTGATTCCCCAAGCCTTCTCCAAGGTCTTAGGTCAAACCTTGTATCCATCTCAATCTCTGAGCCTGTTTGCACAAGGCCCTGAGAGCTCTCTGTGCCTGCATTTCCCACACCACCTGTCATCTCTGCCTCCAATTTCCTGCTCACACTGGAACCTGGGGACACTTTCTCAGTCGTGGCCCTCAGTGACACCCATGAATGGTATCAGAAACTTTAGAGTCCGAATATGACTGAATTCTTGAGATGTTTCCTAGAAAACGACGTTTCTACCTTGATTTCCCTCTGGTCTGGTGCCATTCATTCGGAAGTTTTTCAACTCCAGTTATGGAGAAATATGACAAAGACCTACTTAGAAATATCAATTTCAATTTTCAAGGGTGTATTTTATTACTGTTCTCTTTAGAGCAGAGGTGACTGCAGCATTCTGTGACTGATATTTGTGAGAAATGGATTTGTAAAGGATTCTCAAAGCCTGACTTAAAGCTCACACAGTCTTGTACATCTGGATGCAAACTCTGAGATAAGGTGTGCTGACTCAGAATGGCCCTGGAATAGAGAAGACATTGCTGAGAGAGAGATTGGACTAGAAAGAAGTTTCAAACAATGGCCTTGCAAAAAGATCAGATATTTTGGAGAATTAGAACTGTGAAAGATGTATTGTGGCAAGGCTATGTGGAGTAAAATTGTGGAGTAAAATACAATGTGATTCGTGTTAGAATTATTAGCACCATTGTGTGGCAAAAGGTAATAGGCTGAAAAACATTTATAAAATATTGTAACCAGGAAATAACTTCGCTTTGGTTAGAATGACATTGAGTTTTACATCTCTTATGTTTCCTCCTTCAAGGAGACTAACAATCAAATAAAATCTTTTTAAAATCCCTCTCAGTTGCCCCATCTCTGTAGAGCTGGGATTTCCCAACAGTGCTGAGTCCCTGGACATCAGTCCCTGAGAGGGAGCTGAAAAAAAACTTCTCAAGAACTCAAAATCATATTCAGACTCCAAAGACTTCTCAAGAACTCAAAATCATATTCAGACTCCAAAGTTTCTTGAAGTTTTAATTTATTTCATCGAGGGACACAACTGAGAAAGTGTCCCCAAGTTCCAGTTAGAGCAAAACACTGGTGACACTGATGAGAGGTGGGGACAAACAAGGGAAAGGTGTCTCTGATGCTGAGCACACCTGGATGTGGATTTTCTAGAGGTCAAAATGACATAAAATTTTACTGGCAAAGTATAGAAAATCAACGAACTTTGGAAAAGGATTTAACAAAACATCCTAGTCAATATAAAACACATATCATAGCAGGAACGTCATTAACTTTGCCCATTTAATCTAGAAACCTCTAAACATTTAGATTGTTGAGGTGCCCAAAACTCTTCCATATAAAAAGCATTAGAATGAAAGAGACACAGAAAAACAGAAGCTCTAGAAAGACACACACATGGCTCCCAGCCCCTGGGGTTCCAGTGTGGGTGAGACACAGACCCCAGGAGAAGGCAGGGTATGGACCATGGGCTGAGCGCCTGCTCCGTGTTTTAAGCCCCTGGGCCTTCGTGGGCCTCCCCCAGGTGGGACTTGTGATTGCTGGGGCAATCAGAGCCTGGGTCAGCACCACCCCACTGTGTGACTGATTGACAGCTCATGCCCAGGTGTCTGGGACATTGATCTCATCCAGCCTCTGACAGCGACCATGGTGACCATGGAACCAAGGGTCAGTTGTGACAAGGAATGCAGGAGATCCAAGGATGCCATGGAGACACTCTGGAACCTCATGGAACCAAAGAGACCATTGTGACACTCTGGTGACTCATGGAATCAGGGGGACCTTTGTGAAACTCAGGACCCCTGTGGAACCAAGGGTCAAGGATGAAGCTGTGGGACCCATAGAACCAAGGAGCCATTGTGACACTGAAACGGGGGGAATTAAAATTAAAATTAAAGAGTTAAGGGTAAAAATACAGGAGGATGCTTTAACTGGAAGGGGGCTGACAAGACTCTATGAGTACTTAAAATTCTCTGTCTTTGCAAGAACAGGAGGACAGGGCAAGGCTACAAAAAGATAGAGGGGCAAGAATTCGCAAACAGGATGGAAGAGCAAGGCCCCTTCCAGATAAGGGAGATTCCTTAGATACCTGAGCCAGCAAAATCTGGTATCAAGGGGTGGAAAATGGCCAAAGACTAATATGCATGCTCAAAGAAAGTGAGGTGAAAAGTTCAGCTGAGAGGAAGACTGTTTACTTCATCCCAAGGACCCCCAGATGACCAGCAGAGTGACCAACATGGAGCAGTGTGCAGTGGTAAAGAGGTGTGGAGCTAATTTTAATATGAAGCAGGGACAGATGGGGTTAGGAAATGAATATGTATTAGGTTTATTGTGTATTCCTAGTTTGTAGAGAATAAAAAGAGAGGCTCAGGTTGCTGAAGGTGTGCATGTTTTTGGAGGAGCTATCCCTCATGCACCTCAGTGCTGAATAAAATACATACCTATAACTTTCGTTGTAGGTTATAAAAATTTTACAAGCGTCAATTTGGATGACCTCGATGCCCCCCTGAGATTTTGGGTGCCCCCTTTGCTGTCCCCAGAGCTGGAGCTTGTGCAGAACACCGTCTTCACTGACCCCACAGACCAAGGTGCCTGGGTGTACCTGCACTGCATCCTCTCCCAAGGCAACTCGGGGCTCCCTCCCACACCTGGGGCCCTCACCTGGAGTTTTGGGGTGCGCCCTGAATGTTGGGGTGCCCCCTGACAGCCCCACAGCTGCCAAGGGTCATCTGTATCCATGCCAACTCAGAGGATGTAATGGTAGCCAACATCATTTTCCAGCCCATCATGGTGAGTTGGCACACTTGGGTGCCCCAAACATCACCTGGATATCCAGAAAAATCACCTGAGTACACTTGGGTACCCCCAAAAATCACCTGGGTGCCCCAAAAATCACCTGGGTACCCCCCCCCAAAATCACCTGGATCCTCTCCAAAACCACCTGAGTACCCCTGGGTATCCCCAGAAATATCCTGGATCACCTCAAAAATCATCTGGATATACCTGGGTCCCCACTGGACACCTGGATCACCCTAAACCCCTGGGGGCCCCCTAAAACTACTGTCCCAAAAATCGTTGCTTTGATTGGGTAGACCTGGTGTCCCTACATTACCGTTGATTTCAATAGGGTAGCTCTGGTATCCTGTTTATCCCCATTTATTTTTATTTATCATTTCCAGTGGTCCCAGTTATGTCCCAATGCTCCCAGTAACCCCAGTGCCTTCTCTTAGCCACTCCCAGTACTCCCAGTGCTCCCAGTGCTCCCAGTTTAACCAGTAACCCTTCCCAATCAAGCCCTATTAATGGATAGACCTGGTGTCCCAAAATCCCCCAATGACTTCAGTGGTGTACATCTGGTGAGCCTTGATCCCCTTTGACTTCAATGGCTAGACCTGATGTCACCAAATATTTTGTGCTAAAATTCAAATTTGAGGTGTGCTATTCCCAGTTTTTGGGCTGAAAATGGAGATTTTTGGGCTTTCCTGAAGGCACAGCTCCAGCACAGGCCGCAGGTGTGGGATCAGGGTTTCAGAACTGGCTTCCAGGAATTCATCCAGGACTTCCAGAGCATCAGCACTGTGATCGTGGAATGGAAATTCCCAGAATTCAGCCCAACATTTCTGCCAAATTTCCCCAAATTTCCTCAAAATCCCCATTGATTTTAATGGATAGACCAGATGTCCTTAAATCCATATTGACTTTAATTGGCAGCTTTGATGTCCAAAAAATGCCTATCAGGATATTATTATTACAAAGGACGGGGCAACTGAGCGATACTGTAAAAGATGGCTTATGGCCCCATGGTGTCAGTCTCATAGAAAGTGAGATATTAAAGGTGTTATCTCCAAAGTCATAATATCAGAACCTGCCTAATTCTTGGTTACCATGCTCAATGTTAGGTTTTTAGCCAATCAAATACTTCTGTGAAGTTTGCTAGCACCCTTTTACACCAATCATTAATTTCTTTGCTTCTCATGGCTTTGCCGCAATGTGTCCTTTTTACAACCAATCATAAAACACTTCACAAACCTACATTGATGCATCTTAAAATTACAGTTAAGTATATAAGAGGTTCTACTGCTAAACTTTAAAATTTTTGCTATATAACTTATCATACTTCTTTTCTCACATAACACAGATTTCTGTTTGCTTAAAATATATTTCTACTTCAACTACAAACTTATATTCTTGTTTTTTCTCTATTTTACTGTTAATGTTCTGATTGTCCAAGATTTCTCCAAGGTCTTAGGTCAAACCTTGGATCCATCTCAGTCTCTGAGCCAGTTTGCACAAGGCCCTGAGAGCTCTCTGTGCCTGCATTTCCCACACCACCTGTCATCTCTGCCTCCAATTTCCTGCTCACACTGGAACCTGGAGACACTTTCTCAGTCGTGTCCCTCAATGGGACCCATGAACAGTATCAGAAAATTTAGAGTTTGATTCTGACTGAATTCTTGAAATTCAAACCACGGTTCTGCCTTGATTTCCCTCTGGTTTGGTGCCATTCATTCGGAAGTTTTTCAACTCCAGTTATGGAGAAATAGGACAAAGAGCTTCTTAGAAATATCCTTTCCAATTTTCAAGTATGTATTTTACTACTGTTCTCTTCAGAGCAGAGGTGATTGCAGCATTCTGTGATTGATATTTGTGAGAAATGGATTTGTAAAGGATTCTCAAAGCCTGACTGAAAGCTCACACAGTCTTGTACATCTGGATGCAAACTCGGAGATAAGGTGTGCTGACTCAGAATGGCCCTGGAATAGAGAAGACATTGCTGAGAGAGAGATTGGACTAGAAAGAAGTTTCAAACAATGGCCTTGCAAAAAGATCAGGTATTTTTGAGAATTAGAACTGTGAAAGTTGCATTGTGGCAAGACCATGTATTGTAAAATAATAGGATATTGTTGTTAGAATTATTAGCACCATTGCGTGGCAAAACTTAATATGCTTAAAAATATTTCTAAGGTTTTATAACGAGGAAATAACTTGGCTTCTGATAGAATGGCATGGAGTTTTAAATCTCTGATGTTTCACCCTTCAAGGAGACTGATAATGGAAGAAAATAATGTAAAAGCCACTCAGTTGCCCTGTCTCTGTAGAGCTGGGATTTTCAAACAATGCTGAGTCCCAGGACATCAGTCCCTGAGAGGGAGCTGAAGGACAACGTCTCAAGAATTCAGAGGCAGATTCAAACTCCAAAATTTATAGAAGTTTTAAAGGATTCCACTGAGGGATATGACTGAGAAAGTGTCCCCAGGTTCCAGTTAGAGCAGAACACTGGAGGCACTGATGACAGGGGGGGACAAACAAGGGAAAGGTGTCTCTGATGCTGAGCACACCTGGATGTGTTTCAGGAATGCCAAGGGCCAAGGGCTGAGCCCCAGCCCCTGGCAAGGCAGATCCTGTCCCTCCCTCATTGCTCAGGGCTCTTCCCGGCCCACTGGGCTCTGGCCATGTGCAATGCCAAGGGCAGCACCATGGGGCGGCCCCTGCCAGGCTGCTGAGCAGGGACAAGGAGGCAATGAGGCCCCAGCACAGCAAGGCTCACTTGTCCCCTGCTGGCCTCAGGCCCAGGGCCAGCCTGCATGGCCCAAGTGCTGCAGGAGTTGGCTGTGTCAGGGCCTTTCAGCTGCTGCCCATCCCTGTGCCCTCTGCAGCCCAGGCTGTCCTACGGTGTCCATGCCCTGCGCCTCTGTCCCTGCAGGCTGTCATCATCCCCGGGCTGCCCCACCTCGCTGGCCCCTTCCTTTGCTGACAGCTCTGCCTCCTGCCTGCCTCTGCCTGCACACACAGAGCCTTGGGCTGCTCCAGACTCCTTCTGGTGGATGTCTGGTACCACACCTCTGCCCTAGGAAGGAAATTTCTTTCTCCTTTTTTCCAGTCTGGACTTCCCCAGCTTTCCAGCTGGCATTAATTCTTTCTTTCTCTGGCTGTTTTCCACTATTTCAAAAGGATCCACTGTCTCTGAAACCACTCTTTAAACACTGTCATGGCTCTCATCTCCTGTTCTCTCCACCCCAATGAGCACAGAGCTTCTTTGTCCCTATATAGTGGTCAGATGCTTATAGCCTCTAAACCCCACCTCGGGAGATCTTTGTGTCTTCTCTGAGGTCTTTGCAATTGAAGATGATCTGCTCATAGTCTAAGCAAATCACCAGAGGACAGGGCAAGCCACACCTCTATGTCTGGGCTACTTTTTGTTTTGGAGTAGTCTTTGGATATATGGAATTTGGGAGGTAAGATCCCAGTTTTGGTCCTGGTCACTGCACAAGACAGCTGATTCTTTTCCATAGGAAGGAAAGAACAGAACCCAAGTGTTTCAAAGGCAGAAGAGGAGAGAGGTGGCTCCTGGGAGGCCAAACCAGCCACACCTGTTTGCCCTAGAAACTTTCACCATGGTGTCCACATTGTCACAAGTGACCCATGGTTCCATGAGGTTCCACAGTGTCACCATGGTCACAGGCTGGATGAGATCGATGTCCCAGGCACCTTGGGATGCTCGGAATGCCCGTGTGGGGCCAGGGCCGGGTCAGGCCTTGGTTTGTGGTGGGACAGAGCCCCGCCCCCAGCCATGGCCTGGCACAGCTGCCAATCACAGAGCAGGGACAATGCTGACCCAGCTCTGATTGTCCGAGCTGTCAATCAATCACACAGCAGGGGCAATGCTAACCCAGCTCTGATTGGCCGAGCTGTCAATCAATCACACAGCAGGGGCAATGCTGACCCAGCTCTGATTGGCTGAGCTGTCAATCAATCACACAATAGCAGGGCAATGCTAACCCAGCTCTGATTGGCTGAGCTGTCAATCAATCACACAATAGCAGCTGGTGCCTGCCCTGACTCTGATTGGGCAAACAACTGGAAGTGCTTCCCAAGGGGTGGGGCCCATGAAGGCCCAGGGGGTTAAAAGCCGGAGCACGAGGTCAGCCCATGGTGTGGATCCTGCCTTCTGCTGGGGTTCTCCTGTGAGCCAAGCTGGAACCTGAGCCGTTGATACCTATATGTGTATCTCTCCATACATCTTCTCTTGTTCTCTATTTCTTCTTCTCCTAATCCTACTTAACTGAAATACTTTTGGGTAACTTAGTATCTTCAGGGTTAAAGGTTTTTCAGTTAAATGGTCTAAGTCAAGGAAATTAATGCAATGATATGAGTTTTATGTTGAATAGGATGTTGTATGAAATGTTTTGTCCATGTTCCTTGATTGTCTATATTTTACCAGAAAAATTTTGTGTCATTTGGACCTCTTAACGCAATTGGTTAGAGCTGGTATCACTGAAGTTGTGGGTTCAATCCCTGTGTGGGCCATTCACTTAGGAGTTGGACTGGATGATCCTTTTTGGTCACTTCCTATCAAGAATCTTCTTTGCACCTGGCCATGTTGAGAATATCTGTCTTTGGTTTCTCCTGTGCATGAAACTCAAGTGAAGGAACCTTTGGTCACCCCCAGCATTTCAGTGTTCTGGGGTGTTCCAGCCCTGCAGGCTCACCATGGCCTCTTGTTTCCATCAGGCCCTGCTGTGTCACACTGGCCCTTGGTTCCATGAGCATCTGGAGTGTCACACAGCTTGATGACATTTGTCCTTGCTGCCCCTGCCATCCCACTGCCCCAGCAACAGCCCCGAGCCACCCGTGAGGGACAGGCCCTGCTGGGCCAGGCCTGGGCTCAGGCCTTGGCCTTTCTGCTTCTTCCAGCCAGCCCAGGCCTTGCTCAGCATTGCAGTTCCCTGCTCACAGCCTCGGGCTCCTGCAATCCTGCCCTCAAGGATCTGCTCTCACCAGTCCCTGGGGAGCCTTTGGCACTCCCTGCCCTCAGTGGGGCCACTGATGCTCCAAGGGACTTGGAGTTTTGCTTCTGACTCCTTGAGCAGCTTCTTCAACCTTCTCTCAGTGCTTGAGGGTCCTGGACTCAGCCCCAAATCCACAGAGGGTCTCATTAAAATACAGAATGCCCTCAGGAGCTCTTTTTCTTCCTTCAATTGCCTTCAACTCTTCGGGGCAGTGCAGCTGTGTAACATTGACTGGCACTGTGCCTGACACAGAGACACAGCACTCTATGATCCATGTGACAAAAAGCCCTTTATTGTTCTGACTTCACCTTAAATATCTTTCTTCATGTTCCTGGGCAAGCCCTTGTGATTGCTTGAAAGTTCAGGCTGCTCAGCTCTCTGCCCAATAGCTCTTGCAGCTTAGTGGGGACTCATTGGATCAAATCCTTGTCTATCTCCAGTTCTGTCCTATCTCTGTTCCCTGGAGCCCTGTCTATCAGGTCAGGCTGTTTCTGCCATTTGTGGCCAAATTAACGGACCTGTACAAGCCAGCTTGCACTGTGACAATTCCCCGTTTCTTTTTTATTAGTTTGAAGAAAGATTTGAAGACACAAACATGCAGCTTGTTCTCTGTTATCTTACCTGCAAGGGCCCTTTGGCATGCAAGATGACATTGACAGCAGAAATTTAATTTGGATGGGGTTTTTACTTAGCTTAATGAATTTGGCCTGCTTAGGTGGTGATGAGTTCCACGTACCAAAAGCTGCAGTGCTCATGTTCAGGAGCGGTTGGGTGAATTTAGTACCTTCTGGTTTCACATATAACCATTTAACTGCTTAAAATAGATATTGTGGAACAGCAGACTGAGAGCCTGGAGCTGCTCACTAATGCTCTGCACATCCTTCTGACTAAGTCCTGCAGCCTCTTTGGAGTCATGACTAGCATTTCCAGCTGTAGTCAAAGAGCAGCAGCTCTGTCGTGGGGCAATAGCATATATACCAACAGCCAGCTGGCCTCACTTCTGCCAGTCCATTTTTGCCTTCTTGATGTCGTTTCTGAGGAAGTCCATTGGAGCAGTTTGGCTGCCAGTGGAGATTGATGCAGTACCAGAGCAACACGTTGTGTTCTGAAAGAGGGATGCATGTGCACAGGAGATCTAAGCAGCTATGGCTGGCTTCACAATCAGGGCCAAGAAGGACTTGGTCTCTGCTCAAGAGTGTAGATGCAGCAGGACTTTGTTGGCCTGGAATTGCAGAGGAAAGCCTGCTGCAGTACCAGGACTCAGGCACCTCTCTTCAGCTCCTGAAAGCAGAGCACTTCCACGTGGGTTTGGAGTTGGGGCAGCAGATCAAGGAGCCTCTCTTGGCAATTCTCTGGCACTCCACACAGGTGGAGGCCACGTGGCTGCTCGTGGCTTGTCTTGCTCTGATCTGATTTGATTGTGGGCAAACTAAAGGACTTGATCAGCTGGGGGGATAGAGTCAGGATAGTGTGTGTGCAGGGGAGGGGTTTGCACCCCAAATTACATCTTGTTTCTCTGTCTCTTTTGGCTGCTCTTTCCTGCTTACAGGATTTCCATGTTGGGCTCCAGACTTGAGGAGATTCCATTCAGAGAAAGTTGAAACTCCCAAATGTGCCTGCTTCAGCCCTTGCATGTACAGGGTGAGTTTTCTTAGTGGGGTAACAGGGCAAGGTGAGTGAGTGCAGACAAAAAGCAGGTGAGCAGAGTTTTCTCCTGTGCTCACTGACACACAAAAGAGTGAATGACAGACACTGATATTTGCATCCTGTTTTGTGGCTTGAGGTAGCAATTGAAGTGACATAGTGGTGTAGGGAAAGCAGCAAAACCTCTGCTTGTATGCAGCTCTGATCCAGAAAGCTCCAACGCTGGCAGACTCGGTTATGGAAGTTGCTCTCCCTGGACTCTCTTGAGTTCTTTGGATGGAGATGCTGAGACCATGACAGTGGGGTGTTGTGGGGCTGGGTGGTGGCTGGTGCTCACAGCAGAGGCTCTGCTCTTGTGCTCTCCTTCTCAACAGGCAAAACCTTAACATCCTGTGTGACTGCCCCAACACAGATGAAGGTGGCAAGGAGGCTGAAGATGAGGAATGTGATCCACAGTGGCAGGAAGACTATGATGATGACCTTGATGAAGACAACTGTATGATTGATAATGATTCAGATTGTGATTCTTACTTTAATGATAATGATGTCCAGTGGTAGCTACAATAGCTGAGCTCTGTCACCCAGCCTGCCACCTTGGACCTCTGCCTCTACTTTGTCTCAACCAGTCTGTGTTAATATTTTTCCTGGAAGGCAGGGAGGAGCTCTCAGATGGAACAAAACATTTCCTCTGAGAGGTTTCTTGCTCAGTGACTCTTGAATATGCAGGAACATGCTCTGGGCAGCTGGTCTGTGTTACTGTGGCCACCTCTCTCAGAAAGGCATTTCCTTGCCTTTTTCTCTTGTTCTCCAGTTCTGCCTGTAGGTATTTGAGTTAGAAAGTCACAGCCCACCTGCACAGTGAGGAACACTTGCCACCTGTTCAAGGGCTGCTCCTTGTGCTTGGTGTGCCCTCCCCAAGGGATGGGCACAGGGGAGGGTGGCATGTGTCCCAGCACAGCCCTGTCTAGCAATGGCCAGTGTCTAGAAATGCTGTAAGAAGATGCATTTACACTCAAGTTCAAGCCTCCCAGCTGGAGCTGGTGGGATGCTCTCCAGGCACAGATGGATGTGGTTCAGTTCCTGTGGTTGAGAGGGGCTGCATTTTTACCCTTTGTTGGAGTTTTCTTCTCTGTTAGGAAGCAGGAAGGGCTGCTGTAAATGACACAAGGTTGCAGAATTGTTTAAGTTTATAAATACATGCATACACATATATTTTATATATATGCAGAGATTGTCCAGATAATACTGTATCTTTGCCAAAAAAGAATGAACACCCAGGGGTTTGAAAAACAAGTTCTATTTAAAAAAATCAACAGTTTTCTTCCAGCACAAGCCTTCTTCTTGTCTGTGGGGAAGAGGGGAGTGAAGGGAGAGCAGGATATCCTCAAGTGAGGATGTGACCTGCATGTGCTAATCCCAGGAGTTATTTGTGAAATTCGTGTGGCTTTGGAATCCTCAGGCAGGCCACACAGTCTGCCATGCCAAGTGGCTTTTTCTTCCTGGGCAGTTCAGGGAACAGTGAGAGGGTGTGGGGAGAGCTGGCAAAGAGGGCAGGGCACCAGGCCATAGGGAGGGGTGGGGCTGCTGTTTCTGGGAGCAGGAGCAAGGCAGGATGCCTGCATGGTGATGGAGGGGTAACATCTGGTGCCCAGAAAAAGGCATATGACCAACATTGAACTTGTCAACTTCCATGTCAAAATGGGCTCTTGGAGGACATTGAGCTGTTTTCCCTGGGTAGTTTGATCAATTGCATGGAAGGGGGAAGGATGAAGAATTTGGGCAGTGTTGGAGCCAAAATGGCATTTTGCCACTTGTGATTTCCTCCCAGCTTTTGCAGAGGGGTGACAGCTCCAGCCCTGCAAACCACTCCCTTTTGCAAGGCACACTCAGACCTTGCTGGAAGCTCAGGGTTCTTGAAGGGGCTGCTGCAGTTGGCAACAGGAGCTGCTGTTGAATTTTTCACGTTGCTTAACACCCCAACCCAAATCCCACCAAGAGGAAGGACTGAAAAAGATTTCCGTGGAAGAAGGGAGGCCAAAAGCTTGGAAAAGGTTGAAAGAAACATGCCGATGATGATAACAAGAGAAAGATTTATTTTTGGCAGCAAATGAACACCTGCTGCCCTCCAGCCCTCCCAGATGGGCAGGCCCAGTGGTGCCGTTTCCATGGCATGAGGTGCTGG
The DNA here is from genome assembly GCF_052056855.1 of Sturnus vulgaris. Classification (NCBI taxonomy): domain Eukaryota; kingdom Metazoa; phylum Chordata; class Aves; order Passeriformes; family Sturnidae; genus Sturnus; species Sturnus vulgaris. The sequence continues at coordinate 4,591,121 of NW_028276110.1, forward strand.
GAGCCTGGGGAGAGAAGCCAGAAAGCCACAGTCAGTCACAGAAGGCTCCTGTCCCCCCTGTCCCACCAGGGCCTGTGCGTGGGCCAGGCTGCTGGCTGTGCCCAGAGCCCAAACCTCCCAACCCATTCTCCCATTTTTAGAGGAGAGCAGCAGGGCAGGCCACGCTCCACCTCTTCTGCTTAAGCACGGCACAGCAACCTCCTCAGCAGCTGCAAGAGCGAGATTCTCGTGTGCCCACTGCCATCTGCCCCTGTGCCACCTGTGCTGTGGAGCTGGGTACCCACCTCTGCAGAGCTGCTGCCAGGAGAGGAGCTGATCCCACACAAGGTCCTCGTCCTTCTTGAAGGGGATGTCCCTGCACACCGTGGCTGCCCCGGGTAGCGCCGGCACCTCCGTGGAGTGCGACCAGTGCCGGCGCTTCCCCACCCGGTCTGGGCACAAGGTGCAATCTTCCTGGAAAAAACAAAGAACAATTGCATGAAAGTCAATTCAAAATGAGACATAGAAAGAAGAAAAACCACCAAAGGTTACCAATGTTTGATGGGCCTGGGGAGGGTCTGACCACTCCATGCAAGAATTAAACCTCTCCCCAGGTGGGGAAAAGCCCCACCTTTCCTGCCTGTAAGTCCACCCCTTCCTCAAGGGCCTGAAAAGCAGACCAGCTGGGGCATGGCTTTGGAACCCACCCCCCTCTGCTGTCCCCCATCTTCATGGATGGATGCTTTTGTCAGGCAGGCTGCCCCCACCCCAGCCCACACCAGGCTGGCTGGCAGAAGCTGTAGGCGAGGCCAGGAGCCGGCTCCCCTTCCACAACATCCGTCCCCTGTCCCGCCAAAAAGCAGCTGGGCGGGCGGCGCAAAGATGAATATTCCCCATTGCCGCCGAGCGGGGAACCTCCGGCGCGTGGCCAGGCCGAGCCCTGGCATGCCTGGGAGCACGAGCATCCCCCCACCCCTGCACCGGCTGGGGACTCATCTTGATTTCGTCGGGGCACAGAGCCTGTCCTGTCCTCCAGGAAGGGGCCACAACCAAAGCCCGTGGGCTTTGCCCTGACAGCGGCCAGCTCGAGGATGGTGTTCTCCGGCTCCGCGTCGTGCTCCAGAAGAACACGCCAGCTGTGCCTCGGCTTGCGGGGACATCACGATGCCATTGAGCTGCAGGGGGATGTTTCCCCTTGTCCAGTCTGTGGCAACTTCACTGCACTGTGCCACCACTTCTCCAATAGGACAGGGAGCCCTGAGCCGCTCCCTCCACAACTCGCCGGGGACCCACGGAAGCGTCTCCTCGGCCGCGCTCTCTGCTCCGTGCCACGGCCACAGGGAAACGCTCTGGGGTTTGCTTTGAGCGCCATGAGACACGAGCAGCTGGAACTTGCTGGGCTCCTGGATCCTACTGTGCAGAGGGATGGATCTCTGCTGTCTCCTGGGCCAGCTGGGGGTTCTGCAGCCAGGAATGCTCAAAAAGCTCTTCTAGGCATGGCCTGTCTGCAGGGTCCATGGATAAACACCACCTGATCAGGTGCTGGCACTCTGCAGAGAGAAACCAAAAACCACTGGTCACCTCCTGTCCATGCTCTCCCAGATTCCACAGTGCCCACCCCACACTAGGAGTGCTTGGAGCTGCACCCAAAGCTTCCCATCCATCCTCCCTTTTGGAGCAGAGCAGCACACATGCCATCTCCTCCAGCTAAGCCCAGGAGATCAACCTCCTCCCTAGCTGCAGGAGCAGGACGCTTATGTGCCAGCTGCCATCTCCCAAGCCCATTCTTGCTCCCTTGCCTTGAAAACATATCCCCACCTTGAGACACCCGGGGTGGCAAGAAGAACTGGCCCCGGATGATGTCCTCAGGGGTTTTGAAAGGAAGGTGCCTGCAGACCAAGTCATAGAGCAGGATGCCCAGGGACCAGATGGTGGCTGGCTGGCCATGGTAGCAGCCGAAGAGGATCCACTCTGGCGGGTTGTACTGCGGCGTTCCTATGGGATACGGGCACAGCTCATCAGGCCGATGCTGCTCCCTCCCTCCCAGCCAGCTCAAACACAGCCAGACCCTGCCCCGCCAAAAAACAACTTGGCTGCAGCCGGCTGAAGAAGGATTCCCCCTCCCTCCCTCCCTCCGTCTTCCCCTGTGCCAGCAAAGGGGAGAACCTCCACTGCCCAGCTGGGCCCTGGCTTTGGGCTCACCTGCCATGTGGGTGTAGAACGTGTCCTGGAGGAAGGTTCCGCAGCCAAAGTCAATGAGCTTCGCCTCGCCCGTGGCCAGGTCAACGAGGATGTTCTCGGCCTTGATGTCGCGGTGCAGGACGCCGCGGCTGGTGCAGTGCCGCACGGCCTGCAGCACCTGGCGGAACAGCCCCCGCGCCACGGGCTCTGGCAGGAACCCCCCCGCGTCCAGCAAGTGCCACAGGTCCCGACAGCGCTCCGGACGCTCCATGACCAGCGCGAAGCCGTCGGGCAGCTCAAACCAGTCCAGGAGCCGCACGACGCCGCGGAAGCCAGGGCACGACACCATCCACAGCAGCACCAGCTCCAGTGGCACCAGGGCGCCCTTGTGCTGCGGGGGGACCGCGATGCCGTCAGCGGGGCCGATGCTGCGCCGCGCCTTCGGCACCCCCTGCCCGGCGCCACCGCAGCTCACATTGCCCGGCCCGGGACGCTGCGCGGCCCCCGCTCACTCCACGCTCGCTCCCCTCGCAGCGTCCCGGCTCCCACCCTGCCGGGCCTGGCCTCAGCCCCGCCCGGCACGCCCCGCCGGCTGCTCCCGCTGGCCCCGCTCACTCACCAGCTCAGCCCACTCCCAGATGCGATCCCGGCCCACTCGCTTGATGGCCACCTGCAAGCCAAGACAAGCGGCGGGCTGAGTTCGTCGCCCGCCGATCCCCCTCTCCCCGCTCCGAGCCGGCCCCGTCTCTCACCGGAGCGCCGTCGGCGAGCCGGGTCCCGGCGTAAACGCTGCCGCAGCCGCCCCTTCCCAGCAGCGGGCCCTCCCGGTAGAGCTGCTCCAGGGGAGGCTTCTCCGCCCGTGCGGACGGCACCGCGCTCTCGGCATTCTGCCCGGGGCACCCACTCGCCCCAGGCGCTGCTGCTTGCCCAGCCGCCCCGGGCTCCGGCGGCTCGGGGCCTGCGGCCGAGCTGACGGGCGGCGGGGCTCGCACCGGGGAAGCTGCCGGCGACGGGGCGGGAGCCGGGCGGCTGCGGGGCGGCTCCGGGCGGAACCGCGGGAGGGGCCTCGTTCGGGGCCGGGGCCGGGCCAGGACCTGCGGCAGGCGGAGCCAAAAGGCGATGATGCTCCAGCACCACCACCAGCAGAGTGAGGAGCTCCTGCAGAGGCTCTTCAAAAGACGCCGCAGCCAGTGCGGACAGAGGCGGGCAAGGGGCCCGGCTCGCCCTCGGGCGCCTTGAGCAGCGCGGCATGAGCCGGGCTGGGAGAGGCGGAACACGGACGGGATGGAACGGGAGTAGAGGGAGTGTGAAAGGGAGTATGGTAAGGAGAGCGAGTCGGAATTCGAGCGGAAAACCGATCGAGAGAAGCGCTGCTGCTGCTGCTGCTGTCGCTGCTGCGGAGCCGCCGGAGCGCGCGGCCGTTCTTCCTCCGCGAGCCCAACGGAGGAGCGGCCGCGCGCCCCGCGGAACGAAAGAAACAAACAAAGAAATAAAAAACGAAGTTAATTCGTATTAGAGAAATAACCAAATAAAGAAATGTAGGAATAAAGAAGATTGTTGGCTTGTGGCTTTCTTCTTTGGGTGAGATGAAGCATTTCGTGGAGAAGAATTGCCTCTTCTGACAGTTTTGCCAGTGTGGACAGGAGCAGAGCATTTAAATTTCAAGTAGGAAAGAGAAATCTTGTCAGTATTGTCATCTATCTTCATTCTCTGTTGAGACAGTTGCAGGCTGCCAAAAGACATTGTCTGCAATGTGGAACTTGGTCCCAGGTTTCTTTTTCTGCCAGAGGATGAGGAGAGGAGGAATCCCAAAATCATGGGGTCATGGCATGGTTTGGCTGGGAAGGGACCTGAAAGATCACATCGCTGCAACCCCCTGCTGTGGCTGGGGACCCCTTGCTCTAGACCGGCTTGTGTGGAGCTCCATCCAGCCTGGCCTCGTACACTGTCAGGGATGGGGCATCCACAGATTCTCTGGGCAACGTGCTCCAGGAAAGTGTTTTTTTCTGAATTTCTGTTCTAAACCTACTCTCTCTCTTTCAATTTGGATCCATTCTCCCTTGTGTTCTCTCTGCCTGTCCTTATACAAAGTCCCTGTCTGGCTTTCTTGTAGGTTGCTGTCAGGTACTGGAAGGCCACAGTTCAGTAAAGCCTAAGCCTAAGCCTAAGCCTAAGCCTAAGCCTCAGTCTCTTTTCCAGGCTGAAGAAGCCCAGCTGTCTCAGGCTTTCCTTGCAGGAGAGCTGCTCCAGCCCTCGCAGCATCTCGCTGTCCCTCCTGGGCACCTGCTCCAGCGCGTCCCTGTCCTTGCGGGCCGTGCTGGGGAGCCCAGCAGAGCCGGACGCGGCCCTGCAGGTGCAGCGACAGCGGCTGCAGGAGACACGGCCCTGACAGCGGCTGCAGGAGCCGGCAATTGGCGATTGGCCGCCCGCTCCACAGAGAGCCGGGGCGCGGGGCACGGCAGGAGTTTTAGGCACGGAACTGTGTTATGAGGTGCTGTGAGCTCGTGGGGGATGGCAGGAGATGAATTCCCAGAAATGGCTGTAACGGGCATCGATGGTGTGACAATTGATAAAAGATTCGTGTTGTGATAAATGTGATTCGTGCTAATTAAATTGTAACTATATTAGCAAAATTGTATTTAGATCAATAGAAGACAATTGTTACCGAGTGAAAGGGGGGGGAGATGGGTGAGACAGGGCAAAGGACATCTTCCAGATGTTGGGAGTTGAAGAAGAAGGTTGGAAGAAAGTCAAATAAGAATAGTAGAAGGACGTAGGTCTGATAAGCAGCATCTAGAAATAGAGCTTCAACCTTGAAGCTGTCAAAAATGGAATGATCACAAGCATGGGACTTAATTAAAGTCATGTTATGGAAAACATCTGCTCAGTCACACAGGGCGCCTGCGCTACCTGCAGGTCACACCTCGGTCACTGATGAAGACGATGAGCCTTCATTGGAAATAAGACCCTCAAAAGGATGAGAGACCCCCTAACCCATTAGTAGAGCATGCCCCAAACTACATAGTGACGTAGATTTTTAGAAATAGAAACTAGGAGGAGTTTTCTAGAAACTTCTGTAGCCTATAGTATATAAGTGGGATTGTTAGCCTGGATGCTTTGGTACGAGAGGAAGGGCAGGCCCCTCCCCGTACCCCCGGTCGGTTTTGCTTATGCTTTATATAAACCTCAATTACACTAAAACACTTACTCTCAAATTTTATCTATCCCAAATTATACAACTTTAATACTTTACTTGGATTGTATTCAATTTCAATAATTTTTGTAATAATCTTTAATACTTTTGATTGTATTCATTTATAATTGTTACTATTAAAAATTTGTTGTTACATTTAATCTTTGTTGTTTGATAAATTGGAAAAATAGAAAATCATTCATAACAATGACCATGTAGCTGTGCATCTTATTTCCGCCGCACTTAAAGGGTTAAAACCCCTTTCCACGGCTACAGACTCCCTTTCCCCTCAGACCTCTCCCGCTTTCCCATCGACTGCCAAGGTCCCTCTGTGCCCCCTTGGCCGGCGACCACGGCGACGTCCCGAACCCGCCGGGCCCCTCGGGCAGCCCCGAGACCTCTTCGGTGGCCACGGACGACGAGGAAGCCCCGGGGCCGCCGCCATCGCCCCGGATCCGCCGCCATCGCCCCCCGGATCCGCCGCCATCGCCCCCCGGATCCGCCGCCATCGCCCCCCGGACCCGCCGCCCTCGCCCCCCGGGGCCGCCGCCCTCGCCCCCCGGATCCGCCCCCATCGCCCCCCGGATCCGCCGCCATCGCCCCCGGGGCCGCCGCTCCCCCCGGCCGGGCCGGGCCGGGCCTGAGGCGGGCGCAGCTCCCGCCGCACAGCGCCTGCGCCACAGCAGCTCCGCTAGGCGGCGCCCCCCGCCCGGCGCTGAGGGGCCGCCGCCGCTTCCCGCCCTTGGCCGAGAGCTGCCGGCGATGGCGCCCGGCCGCCCTTCCAGCGGCGCCGTGGAGAAGGAAAAGCGGTTTAAATTGTTCGTTCCGCCCCGCCTGAGCGCTGGGCAGTGGTCTGTGGGCAGATCCCAGGTGAGCGCTCGGCCGCGGGGCCGCTGAGGGCAGCCCCCCACTAAGGCTGTGCTGCTCTGGAGGCTGAGGAGGGGGCGAGGGGAAACCGCAGGGACACATGCCTAGACTGGTGCCGGGAGAGCATCTTCGGTTGGAATTTCAAAGACTTCTGCTGTTACTTTCTGTCACAACAGAAACACAACATTGTCTGCAACAATGCACGGAGTAATGCATAAAGTTCACAGGCTTGTGCTGACCAGGATGAGTTAAGAGGACCAGATTCTTTCACTTCTAATTGTTCTCCACTAATTATGGCATATCCAGATTTTCTTTTCCCACTTACTACTCGAGATGATCCATCAATAAATAATTTTTCCCCTGTTCGTAATTCCTGTTCCCTTAAATCTGGACGTATTTTTGTTTGTAATTCTATAACTTCTATGCAATCATGTATTAATTTTTCCCCTGGGTCCCCGTACAGAAACTGGGCTGGGCTTTGTACATTTGTTACCTTCAATTCTAATTCTGGAGAGGTTATTAAAATAGCCTCATACTTTAATATTCGACTGTCTGTTAACCATTTTTCAGCCTTTTGAGCAAGAATTCCCCTTATGTTATGGGGAGTGTATACTTCTAGTGGTGCCCCAAAAGTTATTTTTCGGGCCTCTTCTACTAACAATGCTGTTGCTACCAGAGCTTGTAAGCATGTTGGCCAGCCCTTGCTAACTGGATCAAGCAATTTGGAATAATATCCCACTGGCTTTCTGTTTCCTGCCCAATCCTGAGTCAATACTCCATAAGCTGTTTGATAGGTTGTATTAACAAATAATTGAAATGGCCTGTCTAAATCAGGAAGGCTTAAAACAGGAGCTTGCAGAAGGGCTTCTTTAACTTGCTCAAAATTTTCTTGATCCTTTTCATTCCATTTCAAGTGATTTGTAGTCAATTTTTCATATAAGAATTTTACTTTCCCACTAAATCCCTCTATCCACTGTCTGCAATAGCCCAAAAGACCCAAAAACTGTCTTATTTCTCTTTTAGTCCTTGGGGGTCCCATATTTAAAATTCCTGAAACCCTTTCAGGGTCTAATTTTTTTCTTCCTCTGCTGATCCAATGACCTAAATAACGTACTTCTGACTCCACAAATTGTAACTTTGACCTGGATATTTTTAACTCATTTTCTCCTAAAAAATTTAAAAGCTGGATAGTCCCCTTCTTAGTGTCTTCTTCAGTTTCTCCAGCTAATAACAAATCATCTACATACTGTAACAACTTAATCCCTTTTGGTAACTCAAAAGACTTCAAGAGATCTTCTAATGCTCCACAGAAAGGTTTGGTGACTCAGTGAAACCTTGGGGTATTACCGTCCACCTAAGCTGCTCTCTTCTGCCTGTGTCTGGGTCCTCCCACTCAAAGGCAAAATAGTCCCGGCTACTCTCATCCAGAGGGCAAGTCCAAAAAGCATCTTTTAAATCCACTGCACTATACCAAGTATAATGAGGGGCCAATTGGCTTAGTAAAGTCCATGGATTGGCCACCACTGGAAAACGAGTAATGGTGCTTTGATTAATTGCCCTGAGATCCTGAACTGGTCGGTAACTGCCATCAGGCTTCTTTACCGGCACAATGGGGCTGTTATGTGCTGACATGCAAGGTTCTAATATCCCCTGGTGCCTCAAATTCTCAATTATTGGTTTCAATCCCCTCCGACTCTCAGTGATATTGGATATTGTTTTACTCGAATGGGGACTTCTGGATTCTGTATTTCAATGCTTAGGGGCTGAATGTTTAATTTTCCCACTTCTCCAGAATACCACACTGTGTCACTAATTTCCTGATTATCTTTTTCAGTTAAAGAATAAATTTTAAGTTGTCCTTCACAGGGCTTTATTTGAATTCCCAGGGCTATGATTAAATCCCTTCCTAATAAATTGTTATCTGCCTCTGGTATTAGTAATAAATCATTCAACTCGAATCTTATATCAGATTCTATTTGTACATCTTTAATTACGGGAACCTGAAAAACTTCCCCTTTAACCCCTACTACTGGGACATGCTCGGAGCTAACACTACAATCTTGAGGCAGTTTTTTTACTGTGGACCTAGAAGCCCCTGTATCTACTAAAAATGTAATTTCTTCACCTCGAGGACCTACTTTTAATTTTATCAAGGGCTCTTTTGATGTTTTGGTCCCCATTAAATAAATGAGCCCCTGACCCCCCTAATCCTCTTTAAACATCTTTTCATCCTTCTGCCTCTTTCTGCAGACTTTCAGCACATGTCCTTTTTGGTGACAATAGAAACAAATAGGACCTGTACTCCTGGAAACAGGACAAGAATTTTGTAAATGTCCCCTTTTGTGACAAGAGAAGCACATAGGTCTACTGTTCTTGAATGAAGTCCTGATCTTTTCTTTTTATCCTCTCCTACTAGATCTTTTGTGTTTGTGGCTGCTTGTGTTTCTTTAACTACTGCCATTAGGATCCTGGCTTTTGTTTTTTGAGTTTCTTCATCTCGTCTAACATACACTTTTTGTGCTTCCCTTAACAACTCCTGAAGCCCCCTATCCTGCCAATCTTCCAATTTCTCCAGTTTCTTTCTGATGTCCCCCCAGGACTTGGCTACAAATTGTGTTTTTAACAGAACCTGCCCTGCTGGAGTATTGGGGTCTATGCCTGAGTATAATTGCAAATCCTTTCTTAATCTCTCTAACCATTCTGCTGGGGACTCATTTTTCCCTTGGTGTTCACTCAGAGCTTTTCCTATATTTTGTCCCCTGGGCACTGCTCCCCGAATTCCTTGGATAATCACCCACCTGAAATCCCTCATATTTTGCCTGTGTTCTGCCTCCTAATTATTCCAATTTGGATCTACCATAGGCCATTTCTGATCTCCCTGATCTGGCCCCTGATGATCCCTATTCCAGGCCCGCACTCCTGACTGTCTAATCATTTCTCTCTCTTCCACGGTAAACAGTATTCCTAAAATAGACTGCAATTCCACCCAGGCATAAATATTCGGTCCCAAAAACTGATCTAGCCTCTCTGCTACTCCAATAGGATCTTCTAGCATCCTGCCCATCTCTTTCTTAAATTCCCTAACATCCCCAGTGTTCAGGGGAACACTCACGTAACCAATAGGTCCCTGTCCTGGGGCAGATTTGCCATTGGAACCTCTCTAAGAGGGTATAATCTATCCTCCCTTCCTGTTCCCTCGTCCTCTTTGTCACTTTCTTCCTCCTGTCCCCTTCTGCCTCTAGTTCTGTGTGCTACTGGCTCGTCCTGAATAGGGGGTGCATCGGGGACCAGGGGCTGGCCAGGCTGGCCAGGCTGTCTGTATGGGGGTGGGAGGTGATCTAACGGGTCCCATGGCTTTATCTGGTCCCTTCTGGCTGCCTGTCCTTTAGTTTGTAAAGGGTATAACGAATAACCTTCTTTTTCCTGCCTTTGAACTATAAATTTACCCTCCCCTTTTGGAAGCCACAAAGCAGCATATTCACTTTCCTCCTGGTTAAAACGTTCTTTTGAACTCACATATAGATTTAGAGCCTGACAAATCCAATCCTCAAATGATCTAAACTCTGGCCAGTACAAATTATTTGCACAAATCTTTTCTTTTGTCCACTCAAACATACAGTACTGTATAATTTTCTGCTTACTTTTTTTTTTTTCTTTGGGATTCCCTTGTACTTTAGTATTGTAACACTATCCCCAGGGGGCTGTCCTGAGGAATCTCGCTCCCCTTTCTTGGAAACCTCCTCTCGGTTCCCAGGCACACTGGGTTCTTGTGAATTTTTCTCACACTACACAATCCCTGGGTCGGAGATTATACTTTTCCTCTGACCCATCTCTGGCGGCAACATTTCCTTTGCTCTCTCTCACTCGTTCTGCGGTTCAACTCCTTCGCTTAATATACCAATCTCACTTCTTTTGCCAACCACTTGTTTCCCACCTAATTCCTTCTTTTCCTTTTATTCTCTCCCCAACTTCTCTTTCTGGCCACTCTCCACAATCCTTCTTAATCACGTACCAAAACTTCCATCTATTATCCTCCCAACAGATAGTTGAACCTGACTCATTCACTCCCTTCTTAAATCACTTCTCCGAGCATCAGATCCCTTCTCAAAGACTTTTCCCATGAGTTCTCTGGCTGGGACTTTCCCTCCCGATCCCTCCCGGGGTATTCACTCGCTCTCCCCTTTCAGACATTCCTCACTCACACACAAGCACACAGCCGCCCCCTTTACCCAACCCCATGGTACTCACACAGCCCCGTTTTCACACAGGGCTCTTGTGCACAAGGCGTTTTACGGGCACCTTTCCCTTTCTGCCGGCGTTCCCACAGGAGCCTTCTCCTGGCACAGCTCCTTGTAGCGAGCTTCTTTTGCTTATGCTTTATTTTAATTTGGAACTCCTTCTCCAAGAGAGCCTGGTCTAGCCCTGGGACCACCTTAACAACTGGTGGGGAGCTCCTTCCCAAAACCAGCCACTCTTCACTGGGACTGGAGTTCCCGGGTTTCAGCACCAAATTGTTATGAATGATGTTCTATTTTTCCAATTTATCAAGCAACAAGATTAAATGTAACAACAAATTTTTAAAAGTAACAATTATAAATGAATACACCCAAAAGTATTAAAGATGATTACAAAAATTATTGAAACTGAATACAATCAAAGTAATAAAGATAAGTAAAGTATTAAAATTGAATCATTTGGGATAGGTAAAATTTGGCAGTAAGTAATTTAGTATAATTGAGGTTCATATAAAGCATAAACAAAACTGACTGGGGAGGGCTCGCCATTCCTCACGTACCAAAGCATCCAGGCTAACAATCCCACTTATATACTGTAGGCTACAGAAGTTTCTAGAAAACTCCTCCTAGTTTCTATTCCTAAAATCTACGTCACTGTGTGTATGGTGCATGCTCTATAATGGGTTAGGGGGTCTCTCATCCTTTTGAGGGTCTTATTTCCGATGAAGGCTCATCATCTTCATCAGTGACCGAGGTGTGACCTGCAGGTAGCGCAGACGCCCTGTGTGACTGAGCAGATGTTTTCCATAACAAGACTCTAAATCCCATGCCTGGAATCGTCCCATTTTGGCCCATTTCAAGGTCAAAACTTTCTGTTTCTAGATGCTGCTTGCCAGACCTACGTCCTTCTACTATTCTTGTTTGACTTTCTTCCAACCTCCTTCTTCGACTCCCAACATCTGGAAGATGTCCTTTGCCCTGTCTCACCCGTCTCCCACCTCACTCTGTTAACAATTGTCTTCTATTGATCTAAATACAATTTTGCTAATATAATTACAATTTAATTAGCATGAAACACATTTATCACAGAGTGATGATGAAATTATTGAGTTTTAAAATCTTCTGTGAAAGAAGGTGGGGCAACAAAACTTCTACACTGGCCTTACAGAGAGCAGAATTGAGACTATGGAGGATGCAGATTTGGGGATAACTGAATTGGGTACTGATTTTTTCAAAGGGAAACAGTCTTTAAAAACAAAACATTCCAGGAAGGATGGGGAAACTTAAAGAAAGAAATCTTGAATGAGCAGGAACAGCCTGTCTCTGTGTGCCAAAATTGACGTAGTGAGGAAAAAGACTGGCCTGGTTGGGCATGGATGATTTGCCAGTAGTTCAGGGAAAAAGAGGGTGCATCACATTTGAACAGAGGGGCAGGAAACTCAGGAAATGTTTAAGGATGTTATTAGGTCATGCAGAAAGGAAATGAGAGAAGTGAAAGCTCAATTAGGACTTAACCTGGCCACTTTTGTGAAAAATAATAGAAAATATTTCTAAAAATTGTTAGCGAACCATAGGACAAGGAGAACCTCAGCTTTTTCTTGGATGCTGTGGGGAATATAATAACTAAAGATGAGGAAAAGGCTGAGATACTTAACCCATTTTTGCCTCAGTTTCAAACAATAAGCCAGGATGTCCTCAGGACAAGTGTTCTCCTGAGCTGGGAGATGGGGACAGGGAGCAGAACAGACCCCTGTAATCCAGGAGGAAGCAGCTGGGGACCTGCTGAGCCACTCAGATGCTCACTGGTGTCTCTGGCACCAGATGGGATCCATCCTAGGGGGATGAAGGAGCTGCTGGATGAGCTCCCCAAGCTGCTCTCCATCATTTCTCATCAGTGCTGGCTCAGCAGGGAGGTGCCAGAGGACTGGAGGTGCCAATGTGAGCCCATGCCCAAGAAGGGCTGGAAGGAGGATGTGGGGAACTGCAGGCCTGTCAGCCTGACCTGGGTGCCTGCTGAGGTGATGGAACAGATCACCTTGAGTGCCATCACAGGGCACCTACAGGATGGCTGAGGGATCAGAGCCAGCCAGCGTGGATTTCAATATGTGCATTGATGATCTGGATGAGGGCATTGAGTGCAGCATCAGCAAATGTGCAGATGGCACCAAGCTGGGTGTGAGTGTGGATGTGCTGGAGGGCAGGAGGGCTCTGCAGAGGGACCTGGACAGGCTGGATCCAAAGCCCAAATCCAACAAGGTGAGGTTTAATAAACTAAATGCTGGGTCCTGCACATTGGCCACAACAACCCCTGCAGTGCTACAGGCTGGGGACAGAGTGGCTGGACAGCAGCCAGGCAGAAAGGGACCTGGGGACACTGATGGACAGCAGGCTGGACATGAGCCAGCAGTGTGCCCAGGTGGCCAAGAAGGCCAATGACACCTGGCCTGGGTCAGGAATGGTGTGGCCAGCAGGAGCAGGGCAGTGATTCTTCCCCCCTGCTCAGCACTGCTTGGGCAGCACCTCGAGTGCTGTGTCCAGTTCTGGGCCCCCAATTTAAGATGGACATGGAGGGGCTGGAGCGTGTCCAGAGCAGGGCAACAAGGCTGGTGAGGGGTGTGGAACACAAGTCCTGTGAGGAGTGGCTGAGGGAGCTGAGGATGTTTATCCTGGAGGGTGCTCAGGGGAGACCTCATCACTCTCTACAGCTCCCTGACAGGAGGGGGCACCCATGCTGGGATGGGGCTCTTCTCTCAGGGAACAGCAACAGGACAAGAGGACACAGCCTTAAAGCTGCACCAAGGGATGTTTAGGCTGGACATTAGGAAATATGCTTCACAAAAAGGGTGATTGGGTATTAGAATGAGCTGCCAAGGGACGTGAGTGTGTCATTGTCCCTGGAAGTGTTTAAGGAAAGAATGCAGATGGCACTGAGTGCCATGGTCTGAGTGAAAAGGTGGTGTTGGGTCACAGGTTAGACTTGATGCTCTCAAAGCTCTTTTCCAGCCTAGGTGATTCTGTGGTGATTGTGACACTGCAGGGCCCTGGGCAGAAAGGGGCCATTGTGACACTGCGGGGCCTCGTGGGACTGAGAGGACCATAGTGACACTGTGTATGACATGGCACCACAGAGCCAAGGGGCCACTGTGACACTGTGGGGCTACATGGAAACAAGGAGTCCATTGTGACAGTCTGGGTCCTGGTGGAACCACAGAGGCCACTGTGACACAGCAGGGCCTTGTGGAACCAAGGGGCCATTGTGCCACTGCAGAACCAAGGAGAGCCTTGTGAGAGCCTGGGGCCCAATGGAATCAAGGGGCCATTGTTCCATTGCAAGGACTCTGGGAACTGAGTGAACAATTGTGACACTGCAGCCCCATGGAACCAAGGGTCCTTCTTGACACTGCAGGATCTTGTGTAACCAGGGCTCCATTGTGACCCTGCAGCACCAAGGAGTTCATGGTGGCACTCGGAGCCCTCATGGAACCAAGAAGCCACAGTGACACTGCAGGGCCTTGTGGAACCATGCAGAGCATTGTGACAGAGCAGGACCTTGTGCAATGATGGGGCCATTGTGACACTGCAGGGCCCATGGAACCAAGGGGCCAGTGCTGCTCCTCAGGGACTCCTGGAATGAAGGAAACATATTTGGCACTGTGGTGCCCCTTGGGACCAAGAGACCATTGTGACACTGTGGAAGAAGGAGAGCATTGCTGCATTGAGAGACCTCATAGAACCAAGGATCCACTGTGACACTACAGGGGCCTGGGGGATCAAGGTGCCATTGTGAAACTCTGAGGCCCAAGGATCCAAGGGACTTTGTGACACCAAGGGCTCCCATGGAACCAGAAGGACACTGTGACACTGGGAGGCCTCATGGAATCATGGAGACCATTGTGACACTCTAGGTCCTCATGGAACGGTGGTGACACCAAGTAGGCTGGGAGTGTTGATCTGCTGGAGGGTAGAAGGGCTCTGCACAGGGACCTGGACAGGCTGGATCCAGGGCCCAAATCCAACAAGGTGAGGTTTAACAAGACCAAGTGCCAGGTCCTGCACAACAACCCCTGCAGTGCTACAGGCTGGGAACAGAATGGGTGGACAGCAGCCAGGCAGAAAGGGACCTGGGGACACTGATGGACAGCAGGCTGGACATGAGCCATCAGTGTGCCCAGGTGGCCAAGAAGGCCAATGACACCTGGCCTAGATCAGGAATGGTGTGGCCAGCAGAAGCAGGGCAGTGATTGTTCCCCTGTACTCAGCACTGCTGATGCTGGACCTTGAGTCCTGTGTCCAGTTCCTGGCCTCCCTAGTTTAGGAAGGACATGGAGGGGGTGGAGTGTGTCCAGAGAAGGGCAAAAATCCTGGTGAGGGGTCTAGAATAGAAGTGCTGTGAGGAGTGGTTTAGGGAGCTGGGGTCGTTGATCCTGGAGAAGAAGAGGCTCAGGGAAGACAAGGTGATGTCAGGGCACAGATTGGACTTGATGATCTCCAGGGTCTTTTCCAGCTTTGCTGATTCTGTGATTCTCTGAAACCACCCTTGGAGCAATTGCAGGATGAGCCCTGGGCCTCCTCTTCACAAGGTCCAGCAGCCCAGGTCCCTCAGCTTCTCCACACAGGCCCCAAAGCCCATCCTGTCAGTCCTGCAGAGCCTCTCCAGCCCCTCCTCATTGCCCACAACAGGGAGCTCCACACCCAGACACAGCAGCCCAGATGTGCCCCCCTGGCCTGTGGTGCCTCTGGCAAGGGAGCAGCACGAGGCACTGCAGGACCTTGCAGACAATTCGTGAAGCACTTGGAGGATGATCCTGCTCCCCAAGGGATGTTCCCATGGTTGCAATTTGGGAACAGAAATGGGGAGTGGGGCCAGAGAGGAAGTGGCAAACAGGGATGGGCTGTTTGCAGGAGAGGGGAGAAAACTGGGCAAGAGGAAGAAATCTGGATCAGGAAAGAGTAAAGAAAGGAGAAACCAAGGAAATGCTCAGGGCACTTTGGGGGTGGCTGCCATTCAGCCC
Source organism: Sturnus vulgaris (assembly GCF_052056855.1). Lineage (NCBI taxonomy): Eukaryota > Metazoa > Chordata > Aves > Passeriformes > Sturnidae > Sturnus > Sturnus vulgaris. The sequence continues at coordinate 4,606,588 of NW_028276110.1, forward strand.
TGGCTCTGGCCAGCATAGTCTGCAGTGGGACAGGAAACTCAGAGCTGATGGGAACAAACTTTCTGGCTGACTTCAGAGGCCACGACAAAGCTGAGTGGTTTCCCTGCCGTCCCCCAGCCCTTGCTGGCCCCAGGGGCTGATGGCATTTGTGCTCACTCAGCTCCATGTCCCCACAGCAGCACCATGGGGGTGCTGAGCCTGCTGTGTGCAATGCAAACAGGGGCTCCTGAGCCAGTGCTGCCGTGTGTGTGCCTGCAAGGATGCGGCTCCTGTGTGAGCTGGGGGAGAGGCCAGGGCTGCAGAGGGGGGATGTTGTTGGCAGGTGCATGAGGACGCTCTGGGACGCTGCCCTGGGGTGTCCAGCGCAGTGGGGATGGATCAGCCCCTGCTCTGCTGCTCCTTGCCAGGGTGTCCCCCTTGCAGGGACCTTGCAGAGCATCAGCCATGCTGTTTGCCCCCAGCCTGCCCACGGCCAGCCTGGGGCTGCTCCTGGGGCTTTTCTGTGCTCAGCATCGGGATGGCCAAGTGTTGTGGAGAGAGCCTGGCCAAGGAGCCTGGAGCCCCCAGGCCTTGCCCTGAGGCGTCAGCGCTGCCCCAGCAGTGCCCATGGCCTGTCCCTGCTGCAGCCACGGCACTGCCACCCCCAGGGCTGTGCCCGGCCCCGAGAGCACTCAGGCCCTGCAGCAACACGAGGGCCAGGAGGGCAGCGGGGCAGTGGCACGGGAACAGCACTGGCAACACCAAGTGCTACTGCTGCTGCTGGGCACAGCTGCTGTGCCAGCACTGATCTGCCCCAGCTCTGCACACAGACATTGCTGCTGCAGCTCCAGAGAAGGGAAGAAAAGGGGCATCTCTGGAGAAATCTTTGCTGGGACAATCTTTATTTTATTTTATTTAAAGTTACGAAGAGCGCAGCCCCTCATTGACACAGTCTCTGGGCCACAAAAAAGATGAAGAAAATCAAAAGGAAATACAGCACAAATAATGACATTTCTTTGTGGACAATATTGAAAAGCTAAAACAAAGGAAAGTAAAGAACAAACCAACAAGCAAACCAACAAGACGAATCAAAGGAGACTTTTATTACAAGTGATTTTCAGAAATTGGCCAGCAGTTTACTGTTTCTGAAACCATCTAGTGTTCAGTCTCCACACTGCAGCCTTGAGCTCCTGATTCCTCAGGCTGTAAATGAGAGGGTTCAGGGCTGGAGGCACTACTGAGTACAGAACAGACAGGGCCAGATCCAGAGATGGGGATGAGATGGAGGGGGGCTTCAGGTAGGCAAACACTGCAGTGCTTAGGAACAGGGCGACCACAGCCAGGTGAGGGAGGCAGGTGGAAAAGGCTTTGTGCCGTCCCTGCTCAGAGGGGATCCTCAGCACAGCCCTGAAGATCTGCACATAGGAGAAAACAATGAACACAAAACAGCCAAATACCAAACAGACACTAACAGCAATGATCCCAAGTTCCCTGAGATGAGATTTGGAGCAGGAGAGCTTGAGGATGTGTGGGATTTCACAGAAGAACTGGCCCAGGGCATTGCCATAGCACAGGGGCAGGGAAAATGTATTGGCCGTGTGCATGAGAGCATTGAGAAAGGCACTGGCCCAGGCAGCTGCTGCCATGTGGGCACAAGCTCTGCTGCCCAGGAGGGTCCCGTAGTGCAGGGGTTTGCAGATGGACACGTAGCGGTCGTAGCACATGATGGTCAGGAGGGAAACCTCTGATCCAAGGAAGAACACAAGCATAAAGAGCTGAGCAGCACATCCTGCATAGGAGATGTTGCTGGTGTCCCAGAGGGAATTGTGCATGGCTTTGGGGACAGTGGTGCAGATGCAGCCCAGGTCGCTGAGGGCCAGGTTGAGCAGGAAGAAGAACATGGGGGTGTGCAGGTGGTGGCCGCAGGCTACGGCGCTGATGATGAGGCCGTTGGCCAGGAGGGCAGCCAGGGAGATGGCCAGGAAGAGGCAGAAGTGCAGGAGCTGCAGCTGCCGCGTGTCTGCCAATGGCAGCAGGAGGAAGTGGCTGATGGAGCTGCTGTTGGACATTTGCAGTGTCTTGGCATGGGGATCTGTAAGAAAAGTAATGATGGAATAGTTCAGTTTGGAGAGGATTTTAGATATCCCAGCTCAGCTTGGTGTCACTTTCCCCCCACTGCGTGCCCAGGGCTCTGCTGCCTGGAGCTGTCCCTGCCAGCAGCTGTTTCCCTGTGCCCAGGGCTGGGCCCTGCCAGTGCTGCCAGAGCCCAGCCCAGCCCTGGGGGCTCAGCTCTGCCCTGCACACCCCTCCCAGCACAGGGCACTGCCCAGGGTCAGCTCTGCCACTGCAGGCTCTGATGGCAACATCACAACAACCCTGAGGAGGCTAGAAAAGCGACACTGATGCTTCCTGTATGGGAACCTGTGTTGATTTATTTCTTTGCCTGGTTTACTGAGATCTAAGAGAATTTTTAAAAATTTTTCTCAACCTAAACTGAGAGATGAATATCAATGTGCAATCTCCCAGCAATGCAACCCAGTACAGCAGATTAAAAAAGCAGGACGTTCACTTTTATGCAGCCCCTGCCTCACTGTGCTCCCTGTATAATCTCCTTGGAAATGTTCAGCAGATATATGTTACGCTAGGATCCAGTCCTGAACAATGCAGCATCCTCACCACACAAGGAGAACATTTACAAGCCTCACCAGCTATCTCCTTCCACCCAGACCTTGTCCCCCAGTGCTGGGAGCAGCTCCCAGGGCTGGCTGAGAGCTGTCCCTGGCAGGCAGCAGAGTCCCTGCCCCAGCACAGCACCCTGGGCTGCAGGACCCTGCTCTGCACCACAGCCCTGGGCACCCCTGGCTGCTCTACACAAGAGATCATCAGAGAATGTACTCACACAGTCTGCAGGCATTGGGATGTTCCAGCTTTAGGAGATCACTGCAGGAGCTGCAGCTGCATTGTCCTGCAGCCAGAGGCTTCCTGTGTCAAGGGCTGGGAGTGATTCTGCCCCAGTCCCTTCTGAGCATCTTCCCAGCCCTGACTGATTGAAGCTCTCTGTGCCTCTGTGCTGTGCCTGGGGTGGCTGCAGGCAGTGCCCCAGCCCTGCTGGGCTGGGAGAAGAGCAGCTCATCAAGAGAAAGTGTTTTTGAAGCTCTTCTTGGTTGCCAGGATTGCCTTCTGATCTAGGAGCCTGGCCCAGCTCATCAGCACAGACACAGCACAAGCACTTTAATGACCCTCTTGGGGATTGGGGCTCAGTCTCTGAGCATCAGTCCCTGAGTGGGAGCTGAAGAAACCTCTCAAGAACTCCAAGTCACAGTCAAGCTCCAAAGTTTCCTGAAGTTTTAATGGGTCCCACTGAGGGACACAATTGAGAAAGTGTCCCCAGGTTCCAGTTAGAGCAGGAAATTGGAGGCAGTGATGACAGGTGGGGACAAAGTGAAGCCAAATCTCAGTGCCCTGGAGCACAGCTGGGTCTGTGCCACCAAGGGCTGGGAGGAGACACCTTGTCCTGAGCCACTGGGGCCTCCTGGCACAGCCCCAGCAAGGCTGGCCACTGTCACCCCTTGTCCTGCCCTCAGCATCCCCCCACATCCCAGTGGCCTCAGGGATGTGCTGGGACAAGTCCCTGGGGAGCCTTGGTCAGGAATGGCCCTGGGGGCTCCTTCATGCTCCCAGGGACTGCAGGTTTTTCAGAGGACTTTGGGTTTTGCTTTTTCCTTGGAGTCTCTGAGAGCTTTGTGCAACCATGGCCTCCAATTATCTGCTTTAATTAGTCTCTTGAGAGCCTTTGTCAGTAACAACACTCACGGGGCTGATTAATGCTTCAAGATACTTCAGTTTTTTTAAGGTACTTGGAGGTTCCCTTTTGACACCAACTCTTCTAGTAGTTTATGCAATCATGGCCCCAATTATCTACTCTAATTAGTCCCTTGAGAGCTTTATATTGACACTCAGTGGGGCTCATTAATACATTGAGATACTCAAGGTTTTAAAGGTAGTTTGGATTTTCCTTTCCTCTCTGACTCTCTGAGAGGTTTTTGGGCAATCCTGGTATCCAGTTCTTTCCTCCAAGGAGTCCATGAGGAGCCTGTGTTGGGGATGGACTTCAGTGAGACCCATTAATGCTTTGAGACACTTTGGGTTTTTTTTCTGACTTGGACTCCTGGAAAGGTTTGTGCAATCTCCTCTCAGGCCCTGAGGTTCAAGGGCTCAGCACCAAATGCACCACGGGGCTCACTGGGATCAAGCTCGTCCTGACAAACCATGGCTCTGCCTTGATTTCCCTCTTGGCTGGTGCCATTCATTAGGAAGATTTTCAAATCCAATTATGGAGAAATATTTCCAAGAGATTCTAAGAAATACACATTCCTATTTTGAAGAGTGTATTTCATTGCTATTTTCTTTAGAGCAGAGGTGATTCCAGCATTCTGTGATTGATATTGATGCAGGGTCTCTCCTCAGCTCTGGCCTGCTCACAGAAGCTGTGCCTTGAGGTCTGACCCAGTGTGGACAACCTTGCTCCACATTCTCCAACCCCATCCTGTCTGTCCTCACTCACCTGGCACCTGCTTTACTTGGAGAACTGGCTGCACACAGGCTAAAAGGAGTGTCCCCCCCCCCCCCTTTTTTTTTTTCTGTTTTGAAGCAATCTACAACTCCTTAATATCCCCATTGAAAACAGACACCTTCTATTAGTGTGTGCTAAAGCCAAGGTGCCACCAAGCAGCTTCCCCTTCCCCAAGGCAGAACCCTGCAAGGAATGTTTGAGATCTTTGGACTCCTTGGTTCCCTGAGGCCTTGCAGTGTCACAAAGGCCCCTTGGTTCTGCACTGTCACAATGGAGATTTGGGTCCATGGTGTCCCATAATGTCACAATGCTCTTTTTGGTTCCATGAGGCCATGTTCTATCACAATGGACTTTTGGCTCCTCGAGGTTCCATACTCTCAGCAATGGTCTCTGTAGTTCCAGAGTGTCACAATGGACTCTTGGTTCCAGGTGGCCCCACAGTGTCACCGTGGTCTCCTTGGTTCCACAAGGCCGTGCAGTGTCACAATGGCTCACAGGTTCCATGAGGCCCCACAATGTCACAGTGGCCCCTTGGTCCCATGAGTTTCCCCAGTGTCACAATGGTTCCTTGGCTCCACGTGGCCCAGGTGTCTCACAATGGACTCTTGGTTCCGTGGGGCCCCGCAGTGTCACAGGGGTTTCCTTGGTTCTGTCGGGTCACAATGGGCACTGCAGCGCCCCCTGCTGGCCGGGAGGACCTGGCACTGTGCGAGCACCTCCTGGTGGCCGACCCCTGCAACTGTGAGTGGTTTGTACTGGTTTGTACTGGTTTGTGCTGGGATGGGGTGCTGGGGTGTTACTGGTTTGTACTGGGTTCCACTGGGAAAGGGAGCAGGGTTGTATGAGTGCCCCCTGCTGGCTGGGAGGACCTACTGGCCAACTGTGCGTTATACTGGGTTATACTGGTTTGTACTGGGATGGGGTGCTGGGGGTGACTGGATTGTAGTGGTTTGTACCTGGTTATACAGGGATATTCTTGATTTTACAGGTTAAACTGGGGTGTACTGGATTATAGTGGGAGGGGTCTTGGGGATGCTTGGCACTCCACTGGGAGCAACTTCTGGGGATGCTGGCCTTATTGGTTTATACTGGGATGGAACTTGGGACCTACTGGGAGTGACTTCAGGTTGTGCTTACTGGTTTCTACTGGGAGCTGCTGCAATGGGCTCAGGAGCTCAGGGGTGGCTCCCAGTGCTTACTGGTTTGTACTGGTGCCCTCCCAGTATAAACCTGGGAGCCCCAGGACCACACTGGGAATGGGTTTGTGTGCATGAGGCCTTACTGATTTATACTGGGAGCTGCTGACACAGGTCTCAGGAGCTCTGGAGTGACTCAAATGCTTAATGGTTTATACTGGTGCCTTCCCAGTCACACCTGGGAACACTGGTAGGCACTTGTGGCTGGGCAGGACCTCAAGGCCAAGCTGGCCTTCACCAGGGCCTTGCTGAGCTGCAGCTTCTCCAATTTCTCAGCCTGGCAACACTGCCTGGGGCTGCTGATGCCCAACAGGAACTACGGCAAGGGCACTGCCCCTGGAAGGCTGAAGGAAGGTGAGGGATTCCCCAAAAAACTGCCACAATTTTGTGAGATCCCCAAAATTTTCCAGCCCCTCCCTCACCTAAAGTGGGAGATGGTTGGTTCGGTTGCGTTGAATGGGTAGACCTGGTTTCCTTAAATCCCCTTTGACTTTAATGGGTACACCTGAACTCCTGTATACCTGGGTGCCCCCATCAAGATATTGGGATTTCCCCCGGTGTCACCTAGAGATTTTGGGGTGCCACCTTTGCCCACCCCAGAGCTGGAGCTGCTGCAGAATACCATCTTCACCAACCCCATGCACCAAAGCACCTGGCTATACCTGCACTGCACCCTCTCCTGAGGTAACTCAGGGCTCCCTCCCACCCCTGATGTCCTCACCTGGAGTTTTGGGTACCCCCTGAATGTTGGGGTGTCCCCCGACAGCCCCACAGCTGCCAAGGGTCACCTGTGTCCACATCGACTGGGAGGACAGTGGCCATCATCTTCTCCTGGCCTGTCAGGGTGAGTCAGGCCACTTGGGTGCCTCAAAAATCACCTGGATCCACCTGGGTACCCCTTGCACACCTGGATCACCAAAAACCCCTGGACCCTCCGAAAACTAGTGTCTCAAGCATCCTCATTGCTTTGACTGGGTAGACCTGGAGGCCCTACAGTTTATTACCTTTAAAGACTAGACCTGCTGTCCCTAAATTCAATGGGTTAGCTCTGGAGTCCTCTTTATCTTCGTTTATCTCTATAAATTCCTCCCAGTTGTCCCACTTTTTTCAGTGGTCTTAGTAACCCCAGTGTCCCTCCTTTAGCCCTTCCCAGTGCTCCCAGTTTAAACAGTAAGTCTTCCAAATCAAGCCCTCTCAATGGGTAGACCTGGTGTCCCTAAAACCCTAGTGACTTCACTGGGGTAGACTTGGTGTCCTTCAATCCCCTTTGACTTCAGTGGGCAGAGCTGATGTCCCAAAATTTTTGGCACTAAAAATCCCAATTTTGGGCTTGGAGTTCCCAGCTTTCAGGCTGAAAATGGACATTTTTGGGCTTACCTGGAGGCACAGCTCCAGCATGGACAGCAGGTGAAGGACCAGGGATTCGGGATTGGCCTCCAGGAATTCATCCAGGACATCCAGAGCATTGGCACTGCAATCCTGGAGTGGAAATTCCCAGAAGTCAGCCCAAGATTTCCTCCAAATTTACTCACATTTCCCTATATTAGGACCAAATTTCCTCAAAATCCCATTGATTTTAATGGATAGACCAGGTGTCCCTAAATCAATATTGACTTTAATGGGATAGACCTGGTGTCCATAAGTCCCTATTGATTTCATTAGTCATGTCTGATGTCAACAAAATGTGTATTGGGAGATTGATATTGCAAGAGATGAGGCAACTGAGAGACGTTGTAAAAGATGGTTTATGGCCTCATGGTGTCAGTCTCATAGAAGGGTGAGACATTAAAGGTGTTACATCCAACACCATAATATCAGAACCTGCCTCATTCTTAGTTACAACGCTTTATGTTTGTTCTTTATCCCATCAAATACTTCTGTGAAGTTTGCCAGCATCCTTTTACACCAATCATTAATTGCTTTCCTTCCCATGGCTTTGCCACAATGCATCATTTTTCAATCAATCCTAGAACAATTCACTAACCTACATTGATGTATCTTAAACTTCTAGCTAACTTTATAACAAGTTCTATTGCTAAGCTTTACAATCTTTTACTATCTTAACATACTGCTTTGCTTACAGAATGCAATATTTCTGTTTGCTTAAAACATATTTCTACTTCAACTAAAAACTTATATTCTTATTTTATATCAATTTTACTTTTCATGCCCTGATTCCCCAAGCCTTCTCCAAGGTCTTAGGTCAAACCTTGGATCCATCTCAATCTCTGAGCCTGTATGCACAAGGCCCTGAGAGCTCTCTGTGCCTGCATTTCCCACACCACCTGTCATCTCTGCCTCCAATTTCCTGCTCTCACTGGAACCTGGGGACACTTTCTCAGTCGTGTCCCTCACTGAGACCCATGAGCAGTATCAGACACTTTGGAGTTTGATTCTGTCCAAATTCTTCAGAGGTTTCCTAGAAAACAACGGTTCTGCCTTGATTTCCCTCTGGTTTGGTGCCATTCATATGGAAGTTTTTCAACTCCAGTTAGGGAGAAATATGACAAAGAGCTTCTTAGAAATATCCATTACCATTTTCAAGGCTGTATTTTATTACAGTTGTCTTTAGAGTAGAAGTGATCGCAGCATTCTGGGATTGATATTTGTGAGAGATGGATTTGTAAAGGATTCTCAAAGCCTGACTGAAAGCTCACACAGTCTTGTACATCTGGATGCAAACTCTGAGATAAGGTGTGCTGACTCAGAATGGCCCTGGAATAAAGAAGACATTGTAGAGAGAGATTGAACTAGAAACAAGTTTCAAACAATGGCCTTGCAAAAAGACCAGATATTTTTGAGAATTAGAACTGTGAAAGTTGCATTTTGGCAAGACCATGTACTGTAAAATAATAGGATATTGTTGTTAGAATTATTAGCACCATTGTGTGGCAAAACTTAATATCCTTAAAAATATTTCTAAGGTTTTATAACGAGGAAATAATTTGGCTTCTGATAGAATACCATTGAGTTTTACATCTCTGATGTTTCACCCTTCAAGGAGACTGATAATGGAAGAAAATAATGTAAAAGCTACTCAGTTGCCCTGTCTCTGTAGAGCTGGGATTTTCCAACAATGCTGAGTCCCTGGACATCAGTCCCTGAGAAGGAGCTGAAGGACAACGTCTCAAGAATTCAGAGGCAGATTCAAACTTCAAAATTTATTGAAGTTTTAATGGGTCCCACTGAGGGATATGACTGAGAAAGTGTCCCCAGGTTCCAGTTAGAACAGAACACTGGTGGCACTGATGACAGGGGGGGACAAACAAGGGAAAGGTGTCTCTGATGCTGAGCACACCTGGATGTGTTTCAGGAATGCAAAGGGCCAAGGGCTGAGCCCCAGCCCCTGGCAAGGCAGATCCTGTCCCTCCCTCATTGCTCAGGGCTCTTCCCGCGCCACTGGGCTCTGGGCATGTGCAATGCCAAGGGCAGCACCATGGGGCGGCCCCTGCCAGGCTGCTGAGCAGGGACAAGGAGGCAATGAGGCCCCAGCACAGCAAGGCTCACTTGTCCCCTGCTGGCCTCAGGCCCAGGGCCAGCCTGCATGGCCCAAGTGCTGCAGGAGTTGGCTGTGTCAGGGCCTTTCAGCTGCTGCCCATCCCTGTGGCCTCTGCAGCCCAGGCTGTCCTACGGTGTCCATGCCCTGCGCCTCTGTCCCTGCAGGCTGTCGTCATCCCCCGGCTGCCCCACCTCGCTGGCCCCTTCCTTTGCTGACAGCTCTGCCTCCTGCCTGCCTCTGCCTGCACACACAGAGCCTTGGGCTGCTCCAGACTCCTTCTGGTGGATGTCTGGCACCACACCTCTGCCCTAGGAAGGAAACTTCTTTCTCCTTTTTTCCAGTCTGGAACTCCCTGGCTTTCCAGCTGGCATTAATTCTTTCTTTCTCTGCCTGTTTTCCACTATGACAAAAGGATCCACTGTCTCTGAAACCACTCTTTAAACACTGTCATGGCTCTCATCTCCTGTTCTCTCCACCGCAATGAGCACAGAGCTTCTTTGTCCCTATATAGTGGTCAGGTGCTTGTAGCCTCCAAACCCACCTCGGGAGATCTTTGTCTCTTCTCTGAGGTGTTTGCAATTGAAGACGTTCTGCTCATAGTCTAAGCGAATCACCAGAGCACAGGGCAAGCCACACCTCTATGTCCTGGCTACTTTTTGTTTCGGAGCAATCTTTGGATATATGGAATTTGGGAGGCCAAATCCCAATTTTGGTCCTGGTCCCTGGACAAGAAGGCCAATTCTTTTCCATAGGAAGGAAAAAACAGAGCCCCAGTGTTTCAGGACCAGATGTGAGATGATCCCCAGAGGCCAAGGCCAGACAGACTTGACAGTACTGGCAAGTTTTGCCTGGGAGCAACCCTTGGGTATACAGAATTTTAGAGGTGGAATCCCAGTTTCAGACGTGGACACTCGGAGGAGAAGGATGGTTCTTTTGCATAGGAAAGAAAGCACAGAACACTGGTGTTTGAGGGGAAGATGAAAGGCAGCCATCAGATGCCCAGGCCAGCCAGACCTCTCCATCCTTTTGTCTGAAAACAACGCTTGGATATAGGGAGTTTTGGAGATGGAATACCAATTTTAGCCATTTCTGTGTAGATAAGGGTGGTTCTTTTCCATAGGAAGGAACACACAAAGCCCAAGTGTTTCAAAGGCAGAAGAGGAGAGAGGTGGCTCCTGGGAGGCCAAACCAGCCACACCTGTTTGCCCTGGAAGTTTTTGTCATGGAGGAATCCTTGGATATATGGGATTTGGGGGAGGCATCTCAATTTTGACCACAGACACCTTTAGAAAAAGGATGGTTCTTCCCCATTACAAGGAGAGCACCAAGGCCCAGTGTTTGGAAAGCAGGTGAGAGGCAGCCCCCAAGAGGCCAAGGGCAGCCAGACCTGTCTGTCCCGACAGCTTTCACTTGGCAGGAATCCTTGGAAGTGCAGAGTTTTGGTAGTGGAATTCCAATTTTGGCCATGGACTCCTGGTTGAGATGGATGTATTTTTCCTACAGAAAAGCAAAGCGTGAAGTCCAAGTGTTTTGGAACAAGATGAGAAGTGGCCACCCATGGGCCAAGCCAGACCTGTCTCTCCTGGCACCTTTCATCTAGGGGCTATCCATGGACTTAGGACATTTTGGAGGTGGAATCTCAATACTGGGCATGGGCATCTGGCCAGGAAGAAGGAAATTATTATTATTATTTTCTTTTCATTAGGAAAGTTCAGAGCCTCAGTGTTTGAAAGGCAGATGAGAGCTGGCCCTGAGGAAGCCAAGGCCAGCCAGACTTGTCAGTCATGGCAGATTTTGTCTGGGAGCAATCCTTGGATATCGGGAATTCTGGAGGGAGATTCCCAATTTTGGCCATGGGCACCTGGTCAAGATCGATGTTTCTTTCCCATAAGAAAGAAAAGCACACGGTCCCAGTGTTTCAAAAGCAGATGAGAGGTGGCCCTTGGGTGGCCAAGCCAGACAGATCAGTTAGTTGGTCCTGTTAGTCCTGGCAGATTTCATCTGGGAACAATCTTTGTATATTGGGAAATTTGGAGGAGGCATCCCAATTTTGGCCATGGACAGCTAGAGGAGAAGGACACTTCTCTCCCATAGGAAGGAAAGCCCAGAGCCCCAGTGCTTCAGGGGCAGGTGAGAGGTAGCCCTCGACATGCCAGGGTCAGCCAGACCTGCCAGAAATCACCAGGAGGCCCAGCCAGCCAGAACTCTTCCATGTCCCCTTCATTTCATGGGACCCCACAGTGTCACCATGTTCCCTTGGTTCCATGAGGCCCTGCAGTGTCACAATGTTCCCCTTGCTTCTGCAGTGTCACAATGGCCCTGTGCTTCCATGAGGCCTCACAATGTCACAATGTTTTCATGGATCCACACAGCCCTGATGTGTCACAATGGCCCGTTGGCTCCATGCGCCCTCACTGTGTCACAATGGCTCCTCTGTGACACTACAGGCTCCACAAGATCACCATGAACCCTTGGTTCCTTGGGTCCCTCAAATTCCACAATGGTCTCGTTGATTCCATGAGGCACCAGACTGTCACAATGGCCCCTTGGTTCCATCAAACACCACAGTGTCACCATGGTGTCCACATTGTCACAACTGGCCCATGGTTCCATGAGGTTCCACAGTGTCACCATGGTCACAGGCTGGATGAGATAGATGTCCCAGGCACCTTGGGATGCTCGGAATGCCCGTGTGGGGCCAGGGCCGGATCAGGCCTTGGTTTGTGGTGGGACCGAGCCCCGCCCCCAGCCATGGCCTGGCACAGCTGCCAATCACAGAGCAGGGGCAATGCTAACCCAGCTCTGATTGGCTGAGCTGTCAATCAATCACACAGCAGGGGCAATGCTGACCCAGCTCTGATTGGCTGAGCTGTCAATCAATCACACAACAGGGGCAATGCTGACCCAGCTCTGATTGGCTGAGCTGTCAATCAATCACACAATAGCAGCTGGTGCCTGCCCTGACTCTGATTGAGCAAACAACTGGAAGTCCCTCCCAAGGGGCAGGGCCCATGAAGGCCCAGGGGGTTAAAAGCCGGAGCACGAGGTCAGCCCATGGTGTGGATCCTGCCTTCTGCTGGGGTTCTCCTGTGAGCCACGCTGGAACCCGTGCCATTGGTACCTCTATGTGTATCTCTCCATACATCTTCTGTTGTTCTCTATTTCTTCTTCTCATAATCCTACTTAACTGAAATACTCTTGGGTAACTTAGTATCTTCAGGGTTAAAGGTTTTTCAGTTCAATGGTCTAAGTTGAGAAAGGTAATGCTGTGATACGAGTTTTATGTTGAATTGGATGTTGTGTGAAATGTTTTGTCCATATTCCTTGATTGTCTATATTTTGCCAGCAAAATTTTGTGTCATTTTGCCCTCTTAACTCAATTGGTTAGAGCTGGTATCACTGAGGTTGTGGGTTCAGTCCCTGTGTGGGCTGTTCACTTAGGAGTTGGACTGGATGATCCTTGTGGGTCCATTCCTATCAAGAATCTTCTTTGCACCTGGCCAGGTTGAGAATACCTGGTTGGAGTTTCTCCTGTGCACCGAACACGAGTAAAGGAACCTTTGGTCACCCCCAGCATTTCAGTGTTCTGGGGTGTTCCAGCCCTGCAGGCTCACCATGGCCTCTTGTTTCCATCAGGCCCTGCTGTGTCACACTGGCCCTTGGTTCCATGAGCATCTGGAGTGTCACACAGCTTGATGACGTTTGTCCTTGCTGCCCCTGCCATCCCACTGCCCCAGCAACAGCCCCGAGCCACCCGTGAGGGACAGGCCCTGCTGGGCCAGGCCTGGGCTCAGGCCTTGGCCTTTCTGCTTCCTCCAGCCAGCCCAGGCCTTGCTCAGCATTGCAGTTCCCTGCTCACAGCCTCGGGCTCCTGCAATCCTGCCCTCAAGGATCTGCTCTCACCAGTCCCTGGGGAGCCTTTGGCACTCCCTGCCCTCAGTGGGGCCACTGATGCTCCAAGGGACTTGGAGTTTTGCTTCTGCCTCCTTGAGCAGCTTCTTCAACCTTCTCTCAGTATCTGGGGGTCCTGGACTCAGCACCAAATCTACTGATTAAAATACAGAAAGCCTCCAGGAGGCCTTTGTTTTACTTCAGGGCTTGTGCAGCTCCTTGGAGAAAATTGTGGAGTTCTGTTAAGGAGGAATATTTCAAAATGAGCCTCATCACTTGATTAAAGAAAAAAAGTGAGTATTTGTTTTAAATTACATTTCAGAGAATAACTGATAGAAACATTTCCCAAGTGATCTTGATGCTGAATGTCTCCTTAGGAGGTCTGGGCACACAGAAGAATGAGCCCCTTGCAGGCTGACCCTGTTTGGACAACCTGCTCCTCACCCCCAGCCTCCCCATGTCTGACACGCCCACCTGGGACTGACATCCCTGTGCCCTGCAGCAGAACCTTGTCCCCTGAGCTCTGCAGCTGGCTGTCCCAGCCCATTGCACCATGTCCCACCTGCTCTCCTCAGGCCCAGGAGAAATTTTCCTGTTTGTGAGGAAAGAATGGAAAAGCCTGAGCAGCTTTCCTAAACAACAAACCCCACTGAGGAACCACATGCTCAGTACAGGCTGTCTGGAATGATGTCACCTTCCTACGAGGGACAGTGTGACCAGCAATGATCTCTGTAAGCAGAATTCTGAGTCTTTCAGCTGAATTCTCTGTCCCTGTCCTTTCCCTGGGTCTTTGTTGTAGATGGAAGCTGCTGGTGCCACCCTCACCTTTAATCTCACTTTTGAATGCAGACAGATGTTCCCAGGTGTGTTAAGCAGGAATTGCTCAATATTTATGCAAAACCTTTGTGTTCTGTTGGAGCGAAGGGGCCATTTTGACACTGAGGGGGTGACATGGAAGCAAGGAGTCAGTTGTGACACTGGGGTCCCATGGAACCAGGGGCCATTTTTGCTCTGCAGAACCAACACAGCTGCTGGACCTTTCCTGATTTCAGGAATCAGGACTTGACACCGAAATTGTAGAGAGTGTTTCATTGGCAGCTGGGACACCTGGGGGGATATTTCCTCCAAACCACGTGTACCTGGTCAGGACAGGTTCCAGGTATAAATACACATTGATCCACAAGCCCACACCTCACTGCCCACCCATCTCTGCCTTCTCCTGCTTTGTATTATAATTAGCTGCCAAACCTCCTGGTGGTTGTGTTTGGTGGTTTTTGGGATGAAGGCTGTATGTCTTCCTCAGTAATCGCTGTTTGAGCTCTGCTTCTGGGCAGGTGCAGTGGAGGTTTGGCTCTCCCTCAGGTCAGTTTGTCCCACTCAAAACCACCCGGCTGGTCCTGGCTGGTTTCTGGAGCCACAGGTTTCTGCTTTGTTGGGTTTGTACAATAGCCAGGTCTTGCTTTGCTGAGTTTTTGCAATATATCAATGTTTTTTTCCTGGTAACTATGTTCCTCTGTGGTTCATTACATACCGTTTCTGCTATGTGTTCTAAGTCTCATCCACTTGCTTAAGCATATTATATGCTTTTAAAATTCTGAATTTTCAAAACCATAGATTTTCCCCATCTCATTTCCCCCCTTTTCTTCTAAATGGTGCAAATTCTTTTGCTTTCTAAGATACCTATCATACTCTCTATGACTGTCTTTACCTAGCTGATTTGATAACAGGATAGGCATTGTAGCCATTCTTTGTGACTGTTTCAAATTCCAGAAAATTATAACCAAGAACAAAACTTAAACTGATCAGAACTAACAAAACTACTATCAGATGACACAATCAGTGTAGAAACCCTGCTGCAGTAGGAGACCACCCAAAAAATACATCCCACCAGTGGTGAGATGTGTCTCCCTCCAACCTTCTATGGTCTCCTTATAGTCTGTCTCATGGTGTGTTGTGATCAAGATCTTCTTTCCCATACTTCTGATTTCTTTCAGAATTTCCTAAATATCTCTGTGTTTTAGTAGCTCTATAACTGGAGTGAGATTCATTCTTCTGGGCACAGACAATACATCCTGCACAGTTGTCATGTTTGCCTTTATATACTGATGTGATACAACAGGTGCCCAAGAGGAGAAATTGCACCCCTCAATTTTGACCAAGTTACAAATGCACAAATCAGATTGTGTTTCCTTTATAATGAGCTCGTCCACTCTTATGGTGGGGCATGCTGTTCTGAGGCACACACAACCCTGATCTATATATACCAGCAAGGTTGTCTGGTTGACTGAATGGATTCTGAAGAGACAGATGCTTTGTTGTGTATCCAGGCAGATATCTCGGTCATTGTTGACATTTCCTTCACATACAAACCTCAGTTGTTTTCTTGTGGCACATAGCTCTATGTTAATCATCTGCCACTTCCCTTTAACCTCTTGTGCCCATGTTCTGTGTTCAGATAGATGTGGCACAGTTCCCTCATGGTTTAATTCTAAAAGCCTTGGTTTCACATCCCTCTATTTTAAGCCTGAATTCAGAACAGTTAGTGAAGCATGTGTCACAACATTCAGTACCAATTTGAATGGGTTTTAGAAGTCCCTGATGGAATCCTTCCTGAACAAATGCAAATTTGCATCCCCAGACATCTTTCCCTGTCCAGACAGTTGTGTTTGATATTTGTAACACCTGCCACAGAGACTTAGGAGAGTCCAAGTCAGAAGCTTTCCCCTGACACACATAAATGCCAGTCCCATTGTATATAGGAGGTCTTGCACACATGTCTGCCATAGCCATGGCTATGATCATCAGAGCCACAGCTTTCCAGGCTGCACCTGCCTGATTCTCCATGGTGACTGTGAAGCCTTTTTAATTCCAGTGTGATGTCTCTATGCTGCTTGTTCTCTGATCTTGATGGCAGTGAAGGAGGTGAGGAGCACCTGGTATGGTCCTTCCTACTGTGGTTCCAAAGTCTTTTCTGTGAGAGACTTCACATACACACAATCTCCAGGTTGTACATTATGTACTGGTCCATCCAATCCCCTACACCAGCTTCTTTCTACATGTTTCCTGATATTGCTGAGTTGTTTCCCTAGGGCCACCATGTATTCTGTGATAGTTTCTTCCCCTATTTGTGCTGATGTTCCCATTCTGTATTGCATAAGGTCGCCCATACAGGATCTCAAAAGGACTCAGCCTTTCCTTTGCCCTTGGTTTAGTTGGGATGTGTAAAAGGGCTAAAGGAAGGGATTGAGGCCAAGGCAGATTGACCTCCTGTCCTAATTTAACAATTTGCTATTTGATTAAATGATTCATCTTCTGCACTTGTCCACTTGACTGGGGATGATATGGGGTATGTAATTGCCAATCTATACCTAAAGTATTACTAACCTGATGTACCACATTTGCAATAAAATGGAGCCCTCTATCTGAAGAAATGGCAGCTGGAACCCCAAATCGTGATACTATCTCTTTTACTAATGCCTTGACCACTTTTCTGGCCTTAGCAGTTGTAGCAGGGAAAGCCTTAGGCCATCCTGAAAAGGTATCAGTTCATACCAGTAAATAACAAACCCCCCTTTTCTTGGGAGTTCTGTGAAGTCCATTTGCCATAATTGGTCAGGTACATTTCCCTTCTCAATTTCACCCATTTCTGGCTTTGTTTTTAGGATTAATCTGGAGGCAGAGATCACATTGTTGAGTTACCTGCTTCACTGTAGTGTATCAATTTCTAGCCATGATGTTCTGATTTAAGTGTTCATACACAGTCTCTGGTCCCCAGTGTCTTTTCCTATGCTCCTCCCTTATTACAAACCATATTAGATGGCCAGGTATGATTACCCTTCCTTCTGGGGTAGGGGCCCACCCCTCTTTACTGTATGTCTCATCCAAATTTGTAATTAGCTTCAGATCCTCTTTGTCATAATTTGGTTTACCCTCAAGGGAGATTTTCCTGTCTGGGATTAGAGCTCCTTCCAATTGTGCCTCTCTTTTTGCTGCTTCTTTTGCCTCCCTGTCTGCCAGCTCATTTCCTTTTTCTGATTCCAAGTATGCCTTTTGATGTTCTCTGATGTGCATAATTGCTATTTTCTTTGGGAGCTGTACTGCCTCCAACAATTTCAGAATTTCTTCTGCATGTTCAGTGTTTTTCTTTTGAGAGTTCAGTAGCTCCCTTTCCTTTCACATTGCTCCATAAGCATGCACACCCCCAAAAGTGTTCTTTGGATCCATGTCTGTGTTCACATTCTCACATTGGGTCAATTCCAAGGCTCGGGTCAAGGCGATTTTCACATTTTGTGCAGAGGTATTGACAGGCAATGGTTCTGACTCTGTTACTTCGTGGCTGATGGAGATGCCATATCCTGCATGCCTTTTGCCATTCAGGACATTGCTGCTTCTGTCCATGAACCAGTCCTCTGCATCTTCCACAGGAACATCCTTCAAATCCAGGCAGCTTGAGGATGTTGCTTCAATGGTTTCCAAGCAGTCATGGTGTACTGGTTCTCCTGTATTTCCACCGAGGAAAGAAGCTGGATTGACAATGTTAGTGATCACAATCTCCACAGCATCCTGTTCTACCAGTATGGATTGGTATTTCAGGAACCTCTGTGCATAAAGCCACTCCCTGCCCTTCATTTCTAATACTGCAGACTCTGTATGGGACACCAACACAGTCATTTTTTTGTCCCAAAGTGAATTTTCAGGCTTCCTGGATATTTATCACTACTGCTGCTACCACACTCAGGCATCCTGGGTATCCTTTTGTGGTCACATCCAATTGCTTGGAGATGTAGGTGACTGCTCTGTGATATCTAAATCGAAATCTTGTGCCAATACTCCCAGGGCGATTCCCTGTTTCTCATGAGAAAACAAAAAGAAAGGCTTCCCCAGTTCAGGGAGTCCCAGAGCTGGAGCTGACATCAGGGCCTTTTGCAATTGTTCCAAGGCTCCTGTGGCCTGTTTGTCCCATTGCAGATGCTTCTGTTCAGAGTTGATCAGTGCATACAGGGGTTGAACAAGCAACTCGTAATTATAGATCCAAAGGCGACACCGCTCAGTCATTCTGAGGAAAGTTCTCAATTCTTTCACAGTCTGTGGTTTTGGTATTTGGCATAGAGCCTCTTTTCAGGCTTGCCCCACAATTCTTTGCCCCACATTAATTTCATACCCCAAGTAAGTGACTTCCTGCTGCATTACCTGGGCTTCCTTCTTAGACACTCGGTGCCCTTGGAGCCCCAAAGAGTTTCAGAGACTCACTGTCCAAGGCATGCAAGTGTCTTCTGTCTCAGTGGTGATCAGGATGTCATCTCTGTATTGTAGCAGTCTCCCCTTCCCGGGTGGGGTTTCCCAAGACTCGAGATCCTTGGCGAGTTGGTTGCCAAATATGGTGGGGAAATTCTTGAATCCTTGAGGCAGTACAGTCCAAGTGAGCTGGGTCCTTTGTCCACTTTTCCATTCCAAGGCAAATATCTTTTGGCTGGCTTCATAGAGAGGGAGGCAAAAGAAAGCATCTTCAAATCTAAACCAGTAAACCAGGTTAGTTAAGGTGTCAGTACTGTTAACAAAGTGTGTGGGTTTGCTACTACAGGACATAAATCCTCTGCTATTCTATTGACTGCTCTTAAATCCTGGACTACTCTGTACATTCCATCAGGTTTGTGAACTGGTAATATGGGAGTGTTCAAATCAGATTCACATTCCCTTAACAGACCCCATTGCAAGAATTTTTCTATTACCAGCTGGATTCCTTCCCTACCCTCTCTTTTTAAGGGATATTGTTTTATACTTACTGGTCATTGTCCCTCTTTAAGCTTTACCTCTACTGGTGATGCATTCTTAGCTCTTCCTGGCTTCTCAGTGGCCCACACACCAGGGTACACCTGGTTGATGATATCTTCACTGATTTTTCCTTCTATGGGAACCTCATTATTTGAGTATATTCTTGAGTATACACCTCCAGAGTAATCTCCCCTTTTTCAAACCTGATTGTTGCATTCAATTGTTCAAGCAAATCTCTTCCAAGGAGTGCATGTGGTGAATTAGGCATGTATAAGAATTTATGCAAGCCTACTAGTTTTCTCAATTTATATTTTAGTGGTCCACAAAAATGAGCCTTTTCAGCTTGGCCAGTGGCTCCCTTAACCATAATATAATCTTCTCCCACCTGAGTTAAAACTGTGTTTAAAATGGAACACATTGCCCCTGTATCAATTAAAAATTTTATTTGCTTTTGATCACTTCCTTCCCCTGGCTTCATTATAACCACGGGATCAGCCAGGGAAGATCCCTTTGGTTCCTTTCCTTCTTCATTTACATTTGCCACTGCCCGTGCTCCTTTGTTTCCCTTTCCTCAGCGTTCTGGGCATTCATTCTTTCAGTGGCCTAATTGATCACATAGAGCACATTCTTTTCTTCCTAGGCACAGAGGGGGAAGCCCCTTTTTAAAATTTTCATCTTCCTTTTTAACTACTGCCATCACCCTTCCTTTTTTCCCCTTATTCCCTTCTTCTCAGTTGCTAAACACCCTCCAGGCTTCATCCAATAATATTTCTAAGTTTCTTCCTTCAGTGGGTCTGAATTTCTGAAGTTTGCATCTTATATCACCTGTGGATTGACCTAAAAATAATGACACTAACTGCTGTATCCCGATATCTGATCTGGGTCCAAAGGTGTGCTACGACGCATTGTGTCTCAGCCTGTCTAAGAACTCAGGTGGTGACTCAAAGGGACCTTGTTTAATAGCATATAAAGCTGAGCAGTTCATAGATTTGGGGATGGCTTTCTCTATTCCCTTTGCAATCCACTCCTGATATTCTTGTACCTTCTGTCTTCCTGCCATTCTATTCACATCCCACTTTGGGTCCTGGGGGGGAAAGAATTCCTTTACATCCTCTCCCATGTCTTACAGTGCTCCTGGGCCAAATCCCAGGGTACCTTTGGGATCAGCTGTTTCTCTGGTTCTGTCATTGCATGGAACAGTAACTGTATA
This sequence comes from Sturnus vulgaris, assembly GCF_052056855.1. Lineage (NCBI taxonomy): Eukaryota > Metazoa > Chordata > Aves > Passeriformes > Sturnidae > Sturnus > Sturnus vulgaris. Next base: position 4,626,708 of record NW_028276110.1, read on the forward strand.
GCATTCCAATCCGGGTTATGTGATTTCACTATTAACCAAAAGTGTTCAGCTATACTTAGAGGGTCCTTTCTGTAATCCTTTACATTCCTTTTCCAAATTTCCAAATCATTGGTATTGAAGGGAACCTTTAGTAGCATCATTGTTCCATCTGGTCCCACTTCTTTTCTAAGAGGTGCCTGCAAAGGTGCTGGTTGTTCCCTAGCTTTGCCCTTGTATGGGAGGATGCTGGACTTCCCAGGGGTGTTGGAGTTTGATCTGGTGCCCTCCCTGGGCTCCCACCCAACTCTAGTGATGGAGGAGGGGAGATCATCCAGATCAGAGTCTTCTTCCTTATATACCTTGTCATTTTTAGTGCACTTCTGACCAAGACTACAGGCTGAGCAGCATCATTTTAATATATGTGAGACCCTTCTGTTTTCTCTTTCCATTGCTAGGATCAGTGGGTCTTGTGGAGGGTTAATACCACAATCCCTTTGCCATTCTGGGTGGTTCTGTAAGGTGAAAAACATCTGCATATGGTGCCTCATCCCATTTTCCTTCCCACCTTAAAAACAACATTCACTTCAACATGGTGTTACAGTCCCATGTTCCATTTAATGGCCACATTGCCCCATCTTCTGATTTCTAGAGAGGCCACCATTGATTAGAGGATTTGATGAAAACCCTTTTGCTCTCCGTTTCTCCTGTCCCCACAACTTCCTTACAGAGGCTTACTACACATCCTAAAGGGCTCCTCCTAGGCACCTCTTTATTTTGCTGGGTCCCCATGATTTCTCTCCTTATTTCTCTTATCTCCTCTCCCAAACCTCTGCTGGCAATATTCTTTCACTTCCTCCCAGTGGTCATCGAAAACGTGCCAATCCTTGGGAACTGAAAGACTCTTTGCACAGATCAAATTCACAGTCTCACACTCAACCTGTATTAATTCCTGAATATGATGCCATGGGTCCGGGGTACACCTGGGGCATGTAGGCATCCACCTCCTAGATCTGCAGTGCCACTTCCTTTTGCACCAATGACACTGTAGGAGGTCCCAGGCTGGATGCCACCTTGGTGTCCAAATTGCTGGTCCACACGCAAAGCAAGGAATTGGTCTAACCCTTCTAGGTCCCCTTTCGATTAGAGGTTGCTCCCAATCAAAACCCAGATAACTATCTATGGAATCTGAGCATATTCCTCCCAAGTGTACCTGCTCTACTCCCCTGTCCTCCCGTACCAACCGTACAAGTTTCCATTGATCACTCAAGAAATCCGGGGGCTCAATCTGGAGCCCCCTAGAAAGGGCTTCCTCCTTGCCCTCCGCACTCACTCCCAGCTTCCACCACCTTTTCAACTCTGACAGTTTCCAAAAAAAATCACTGACCTGTCATTGACAGTTACAGACACAAGAGGGCAGCATTACATCAGAAACAATAGAATCTCACGCCTCAGAAAAGAACAGAAATCTTAACTTGTTGCAATGACAGTTAATAACACAAGAGGGCAGTGTTACACCAGATATTGCACAGGTCCACTGCAGAAAACAGAGCAGACATTCCCCAAAATCCAAAATCTCCACCCCCAAAATTAGAGTGATGCAAACACAAAACACCAACCACCATATAAAATATTTCTTTCCACCACCCTACAACAAACAACAAGCACAATTTATGGCAGTTAGGGTTATGGCAGTGAGTTATGCTGTTAATAATATTGATAACACTGTAGGTCCTGTTCACCTTCCCCCCAAACTTGCTAGTGGCCACCCTAAGTGGTCAACAGAAACCCCTTTGCCAGCATCCAAATACCTTCCCCAAACCTGTCAGCTCTGTGTGTCGGATGTCTCTGACACACTGTTAGCCATGTGCAGGCATCCCTAGTGTCTTACAGGCTCACCTTACCTTGGGCCTCCCCCAAAACATTTTGGTCAAACGTTCCTCTAGGCCATATAGGAGGTTGGTTGCTCGTCCCCGCAGAGAGTGACCGGGGAGCAGAGGTCAGCTCCAGAAAAAGTCCGGGGTGCACTGGGATGTTGACGTCCCCTGTGCTCCAGCAGACAGACGAAGACCTTCTGGCTGGCTCAACAACTGATTTCGAGAATCAGCACTTGACACTGCAATTGTAGAGAGTGTTTCATTGGCAGCACATGGGGGACACCTGGGGGGATATTTCTTCCAAACCACGTGTACCTGGTCAAGACAGGTTCCAGGTATAAATACACATTGATCCACAAACCCACACCTCCCTGCCCACCCATCTCCACCTTCTCTCCCGTTGTATTATAATTAGCTGCCATCGCTGCTGGAGGTCGTGTTTGGTGGTTTTTGGGATGAAGGCTGTATGTCTTTCTCAGTAATCGCTGTTTGAGCTCTGCTTTTGGGCAGGTGCAGTGGAGGTCTGGCTCTCCCTCAGGTGATTTTGTCCCACTCAAAACCACCCGTCTGGTCCTGGCTGGTTTCTGGAGCCACAGGTTTCTTCTTTGTTGGGTTTGTACCATAGCCAGGTCTTGCTTTGCTGAGTTTTTGCAATATATGTTATCTTAAAGCTTTTTCCTGGCAAATAACTTCCTATATGGTTTGTTACATACCATTTCTGCTATGTGTTCAATTTCCCCTCTACCTCCTTAAGCATATCATAGACTTCTAAGGTTCTGAATTTTCAAAACCATTTATGTTCTCCATCTCATTAGATCGCACTGGGAGCCTCTAGACCATGCTGGGAGCAGGTTTGGGTGCATCAACCCTTACTGGTTTATACTGGGAGCTGCTGCTACAGGTCTCAGGGGCTCAGGAGTGGCTCCCAGTGCTTACTGGCTTATACTGGTGCCCTCCCAGTATAAACCTGGGAGCCCTTAGACTACACTGAGGATGGGTTTGGGTGCATGAGGTCTTACTGGTTTATATTGGGAGCTGTCATCATGGGCCTCCATGGGCTCCCAGTGCTTACTGGTTTATACTGGTGCCCTCTCAGTCTATGCCTAGGAACACCAGTGGGTGCTGGCGGGCAGGCAGGACCCTGAGGCCAAGCTATCTTTTGCTGGGGCACTGCTGAGCTGCGACTTCTCCAACTTCTCATCCTGGCACCACTGCCTGCAGCTGCCAGGGACTCCAGAAAGGGTGAGGCTGGGGCACTGCCCCACGAAAGGCTGTAGGAATGTGAGCAATTCCCCAGTAAAATTCCCACAATTTCACAGGATCCCCAAAATTTTCCAGCCCCTCCCTCACCTAAAGTGGGAGGTGATGCGTTCTGTTGGGTTGAATGAGTAGAACTGGTGTCTCTAAATCCCCTTTGACTTTAATGGGTTCACGTGAACTCTGGTACACTTGAGTATTCAGATATTGGGGTGTCCACCACTTTCCTGTAGAGATTTTGAGGTGCCCCCTTTGCCCCCTCCCAGAGCTAGAGCTGGTGCAGAACACTGTCTTCAGCAACCCCATGGACCAAAGCACCTGGGTGTACCTGCACTGCATCCTCTCCTGAGGTAACTCAGGGCTCCCTCCCACCCTTGAGGCCCTCACCTGGAGTTTTGGGGTACCCCCTGAATGTTGGAGTGCCCCCCAACAGCCCCTCGGCTGCCAAGGGTCATCTGTGTCCACGTCGACTGGGAGGACAGTGGCCTTCATCTTCTCCTGGCCCATCCAGGTCAGTCGGAACACTTGGGTGCTCCAAAAATAACCTGGAGATACCCCAAAATTATCTGGGTACACCTGTGTACTCCCCCAAATCACCAGGATCTCCCCAAAAATCACCTGGGTACACCAGGGTATCCCGAATAATCACCTCAGTGCTCATCAGTACTCCTGAAAATCACCTGGATTACCGCAGTAATCACCTGGATTCACCTTGGGTACCCCTGGAACACTTCAATCACTGAAAACCCCTGAGGGCCCCAAAACTGGTGTCTCATAAATCTTCATTGTTTTGACTGGCTGGACCTGGTGTCCCTGAATCCCCATTGACTTTTAATGGTGCATGTTGAGTACTGTTTATACCCATGTATCTCTATAAATCCCTCCCAGTGGTCCCACTTATGCCCCAGTGCTCCCAGTAACCCCAGTGTCGCCCCTTAGCCCTTCCCAGTGCTCCCAGTTGATCCACTAACCCTTCCCAATCAAGCCCTATTAATGGGTAGACCTGGTATCCCTCAATCCCCTTTGACTTCAATGGGTAGACCCAATGTCTGAAAATTTTTGGTGCCAAAAATCCCAACTTTGGGCTCGGAATTCCCAGATTTGGGGCTGAAAACAAAGATTTTGGGCTTAAGTGGAGACACAGCTCCAGCACAGGCTGAAGGTGTGGGATCAAGAATTTCTGATTAGCTCCCAGGAATTATGACAGGATTTCCAGTGTCAGCACCATGATCCTGAAATGGAAATTCCCAGAATTCAGCCCAGTATTTCCCCCAAATTTCCCCAAATGTCCCCATTTCAGCACCAAATTTCTGCAAAATCCCCATTCACTAATGGGTAAACCTGGTTTCCCTAAATCCCTATTGATTTCAAAAGGTAGACCTGATGTTCCTAAATCCCCTTTGATTTTTTAAAATAGGTAGACTTGCTATTCCTACATTGCCATTGATTTCAAAGGGTAGACTTGATGTCCATAAGATCTCTATTGGGAGATGAATATTACAAGAGATGGAACAACTGAGAGACTTTGTCAAAGATAGTTTATTGCTTTATTTCATCAGTCTCATAGAAGTGTGAGACATTAAAGGTGTTACATCCAGTGCCATAATATCAGAAGCTTCCTCATTCTTAGTTACAAATGCCTTATGTTAGTTTTTTAGCCAATCAAAAACTTCTATGAACTTTGCTAGTGTCTTTTTATACCAATCATTAATTGCTTTACTTCCCATGGCTTTGGTGCAATGCATCATTTTTCAGTATATCATACAACACTGCACAAACCTACATTGATACATCTTAACATCTAATTAACTTTATAACAATTTATTTTTGCTAAACTTTAAAATCTTTTAGTATCTTACTTAACATACTGCTTTGCTTACATAATCCATATTTCTGTTTTCTTGAAACATATTTTGACTTAAACTACAAACTTATATTCTTGTTTTATGTCTGTTTCACTTTAATGCTCTAATTCTCTAAGCCTTCTCCAAGGTCTCAGGTCAAACCCTGTACCCATCTCTATCTCTGAGCCTGTATGCCCAAGGCCCTGAGAGCTCTCTGTGCCTGCATTTCCCACACTGCAGTATCCCAATGGACCCTTGGTTCCATGGGGACTCACAATGGCAGAAGGGTCTCCTTGGTTCCACAAGGTCCTGCAGAGCCCCTTGATTCAACGAGGCCTCAAAGTGTCATCATGGCCTCCAGGATTCCATGAGGCCCCACAGTGTCACAATGGACCTTTGTTTCCATGGGGTCCAGCACTGTTCCATGAATCCTCAGTTCCATGGGGCCCTGTAGTGTCACAATGGACTCCTTGGTTCAATGGTGCCACACATTGTGACAATTGTCCCTTGGCCTGCCAGGACTCCATAGTGTCACAACGATTCCTTGCTTCAGTGAGGTCTTGTAGTGTCACAATGGACTCCATGATTCCATGAGGCCCTGCAGTGTCACAATGGACTCCTTGGTTCAATGGTGCCACACAGTGACACAATCACCCCTTGGCCCGACAGGACCCCACAGTGTCACAATGGTTCCTTGCTTCCATGAGGCCTTGCAGTGTCACAATGGACTCCTTGGTTCAGTGAGGCCTGTGATGCATTAAGATTTTAGGCTTTATATTTTTGAATTCCTGTACTGCATTTGGGCATAACTCTAAACTCTATATGAAGTGTTAGTTAACTGTCTTAAAATTTTGGTCAGACAAAACAATTCCTCTGAAACTGAAGGATGTTCTACAACCTCAGGCTCCAAAACGTATAAGGAAAAGTGAATTGTGGGGGGAATGAACTGGGGGAATATGACTTCATTACACGAAGCTGTAACTGGAGCTTAATGGAATTGCCTGATATGCAAACGGACTAAACTTATATCTGTCTGAAAGCTCATCACCACTGTCCACCTTGGCTGTAGCTTCTGGGAGGCTTTTGACTGACCAAGGTGAATCTATTGAAGGCCTTTAATAAACACCCACTTTATTCCCTTAACCTTGTCTAGCCTCTGTTCTATGTAGCCACTCCAAGACATCACCTGTAGTGTAACAATAGTCTCCATGATTCCATAAGACCCTGCAATATCAAAGCAGACCATTGGTTCCCTTAAACACCACAGTGTCACAATGGCCCCTTGGCTCCACTGAGTCCTACGGTGTCAATGGGGTCCCCTTGGTTCCAAAAGGCCCTGAAATGCCACAGTGGACCTTGGCCTCCATGGTTTCATGAGGCTGTGCTGTGTCACAGTGCACCCTCAGCTCCATGATGCCCCATAGTGTCACAATGGTCTCCTTGGTTCTGCAGTGTCAGAATGCCCCCTCGGTCCCTTGGAGCTCACAGGGTCACTCCTGTGCCCTTGATTCCATGAGGCCCTGCAGTGCCACAATGGTCCTTTGGTTCCACGTGACCTCAAAGTGTCCTCATGGCCTCCTTGGTTCCATGAGGCCCTGTAGTGTAACAATGATCTCCTTGGTTCCACAGTGTCAGAATGGCCCCTTTGTCCCATGGAGCCCCACACTGTCACTGTGGTCCCCTTGATTCCATGAGGCCCTGCCGTGCTGCAATGGCCCCAATGGCTACAATGGTCTCCAGTGAGACTCTCTACAACCACCTGAACAGAGGCTGTAGTCAGGTGGGGGTTGGTCTCTTCTCCCAGGCAGCACCTGCCAGAATGAGAGGACACAGTCTGCAGATGAGCCAGGGGTAGGATATGTTTGACATCAGGAAAAAATTCTTCACTGAAAGCACGGGACAAGTGAGCCTTGCTGTGCTGGGGCCTCATTGCCTCCTTGTCCTTGCTCAGCAGCCTGGCAGGGGCCGCCCCATGGTGCTGCCCTTGGCATTGCACATGGCCAGAGCCCAGTGGCCCGGGAAGAGCCCTGAGCAATGAGGGAGGGACAGGATCTGCCTTGCCAGGGGCTGGGGCTCAGCCCTTGGCCCTTTGCATTCCTGAAACACATCCAGGTTTGCTCAGCATCAGAGACACCTTTCCCTTGTTTGTCCTCATCTGTCATCACTGCCACCAGTGTTTTCCTTTTACTGGAACCTGGGGACACTTTCTCAATCCTATCCCTCAGTGGGACCCATTACAACTTCTATAAACTCTGGAGTTTCAATTTAATTTTGAGTTGTGAGAAGTTTTCCTTCAGCTCCTTCTCAGGGACTGATGTCCAGGGACTCAGCACTGTTGGAAAATCCCAGCTCTACAGAAATGGGGCAACAGAGAGGCGCATTTTTTTTCAACAGATTTAATCCATTATCAGTCTCATTGAAGGGTGAAACACAAGAGATGTAAAACTCCATGCCATTCTATCCAAAGCCAAGTTATTTCCTGCTTACAATATTTTATAAATGGTTTTCAGCCTATTAGCTTTTGCCACACAATGGTGTTAATAATTCTAACACCAATCACCTAGTATTTTAGTCCACGTAGTCTTGCTACAATGCATCTTTCACAGTTCTAATTCTCCAAAATATCTGATCTTTTTGCAAGGCCATTGTTTGAAACTTGTTTCTAGTTCAATCTCTCTCTACAATGTCTTCTCTATTCCAGGGCCATTCTAAGTCAGCACACCTTATCTCAGAGTTTGCATCCAGATGTACAAGACTGTGTGAGCTTTCAGTCAGGCTTTGAGAATCCTTTACAAATCCATTTCTCACAAATATCAATCACAGAATGCTGCAATCACCTCTACTCTAAAGAGAACAGTAATAAAATACACCCTTGAAAATTGGAATGGATATTTCTAAGAAGCTCTTTGTCATATTTCTCCATAACCGGAGTTGAAAAACTTCTGAATGAATGGCACCAGACCAGAAGGAAATCAAGGCAGAACTGTTGTTTTCTAGGAAACCTCTGAAGAATTTGGTCAGAATCAAACTCCAAAGTGTCTGATGCCGTTCATGGGTCTCACTGATGGACACGACTGAGAAAGTGTCCCCAGGTTCCAGTGTGAGCAGGAAATTGGAGGCAGAGATGACAGGTGGTGTGGGAAATGCAGGCACAGAGAGCTCTCAGGGCCTTGTGCATACAGGCTCAGAGATTGAGATGGATCCAAGGTTTGACCTAAGACCTTGGAGAAGGCTTGGAGAATCAGAGCATTAAAAGGAAAATTGATATAAAACAAGAATATAAGTTTGTAGATTAGGTAAAAATATGTTTTAAGCAAACAGAAATATGCATTCTGTAAGCAAACCAGTATGTTAAGTAAGATAGTAAAAGATTGTAATAATTAGCAATAGAACTTGTTATAAAGTTAGTTAGAAGTTTAAGATATATCAATGTAGGTTTGTGAAGTGTTATAGGATTGGTTGAAAAATGATGCATTGCAGCAAAGCCATGAGAAGGAAAGCAATTAATGATTGGTGTAAAAGGATGCTGGCAAACTTCACAGAAGTATTTGATTGGCTAAAAAACTAACATAAAGCATTGTAACTAAGAATGAGGCAGGTTCTGATATTATGGCATTGGATGTAACACCTTTAATGTCTCACCCTTCTATGAGACTGACACCATGAGGCCATGAACCATCTTTGACAACGTCTCTCAGTTGCCTCATCTCTTGCAATATCAATCTCCCAATACACATTTTTTTGACATCAGACATGACTAATGAAATCAATAGGGACTTATGGACACCAGGTGTATCCCATTAAAGTCAATAGGGATTTCGGGACACCTGGTCTATCCATTAAAATCAATGGGATTTTGAGGAAATTTGGCCCTAATATAGGGAAATTTGATAAAATTTGGAGGAAAATCTTGGGCTGAATTCTGCGAATTTCCACCCCAGGATTGCAGTGCCAATGCTCTGGATGTCCTGGATGAATTCCTGGAGGCCAATCCTGAATCCCTGATCCGACACCTGCTGTCCATGCTGGAGCTCTGCCCCCAGGTAAGCCCAAAAGTTTCCATTTTCAGCCTGAAATCTGGGAATTCCAAGCCCAAAATTGGGATTTTTAGTGCCAAAAGTTTTGGGACATCAGCTCTGCCCACTGAAGTCAAAGGGTATTGAAGGACACCAAGTCTACCCCTGTGAAGTCACTAGGGGTTTTAGGGACACCAGGTCTACCCATTGAGAGGGCTTGATTGGGAAGAGTTACTGTTTAAACTGGGAGCACTGGGAAGGGCTAAAGGAGGGACACTGGGGTTACTAAGACCACTGAAAAAAGTGGGAAAACTGGGAGGAATTTATAGAGATAAACGAAGATAAAGAGGACTCCAGAGCTAACCCATTGAATTTAGGGACAGCAGATCTACTCTTTAAAGGTAATAAACTGTAGGGCCTCCAGGTCTACCCAGTCAAAGCAATGAGGATGTTTGAGACACTAGTTTTCGGAGGGTCCAGGGGTTTTTGGTGATCCAGGCGTGCAAGGGGTACCCAGGTGTATCCAGGTGATTTTTGGGGCACCCAAGTGCCCTGACTCACCCTGACAGGCCAGAAGAAGATGATGGCCACTGTCCTCCCAGTCGATGTGGACACAGGTGACCCTTGGCAGCTGTGGGGCTGTAGGGGGGCACCCCAACATTCAGGGGGTACCCCAAAACTCCAGGTGAGGACATCAGGGGTGGGAGGGAGCCCTGAGTTACCTCAGGAGAGGATGCAGTGCAGGTATAGCCAGGTGCTTTGGTGCATGGGGTTGGTGAAGATGGTATTCTGCAGCAACTCCAGCTCTGGGGTGGGCAAAGGAGGCACCCCAAAATCTCAGCGTGACACCGGGGGAAATCCCAATATCTCGATGGGGACACCCAAGTATACAGGAGTTCAGGTGTACCCATTAAAGTCAAAGGGGATTTAAGGAAACCAGGTCTGCCCATTCAACCCAACAGAACCAACCATCTCCGACTTTAGGTGAGGGAGGGGCTGGAAAATTTTGGGGATCTCACAAAATTGTGGGAGTTTTTTGGGGAATCCCTCACCTTCCTTCAGCCTTCCAGGGGGCAGTGCCCTTGCCGTAGTTCCTGGTGGGCCTCAGCAGCCACAGGCAGTGTTGCCAGGCTGAGAAGTTGGAGAAGCTGCAGCTCAGCAAGGCCCTGGTGAAGGCCAGCTCGGCCTTGAGGTCCTGCCTGGCCACAAGTACCTAGCAGTGTTCCCAGGTGTGGACTGGGAAGGCACCAGTATAAACCAGTAAGCACTGGGAGCTACTCCCGAGCTCCTGAGACCTGTGGCAGCAGTTCCCAGTATAAACCAGTAAGGCCTCATGCACCCAAATCCATTCCCAGTGTGGTCCTGGGGCTCCCAGGTTTATACTGGGCAGGCACCAGTATAAACCAGTAAGCACTGGGAGCCACCCCTGAGCCCCTGAGCCCATAGCAGCAGCTCCCTGTAGAAACCAGTAAGCACAACCTGAAGTCACTCCCAGTAGGTCCCAAGCACCATCCCAGTATAAATCAGCAAAGCCAGCATCCCCAGAAGTTGCTCTCAGTGGAGTGCCAAGCATCCCTAAGCCCCCTCCCAGTATAACCCAGTAGACCCCAGTTTAACCCAGTAAAATCCAGAATATCTCTGTATAACCCAATATAAACCACTACAATCCAGTCACTGCCAGGACCACATCCCAGTATAACCCAGTGACCCCCAGCATCCCATCCCAATATAAAACAGTATAACTCGCAGTTGGCCACCAGGTCCTCCAAGCCAGCAGGGGGCACTCACACACCCCGCCTTGCTTTCTCAGTAGAACCCAGTACAGACCAGTAACGCCCCAGCACCTCATCCCAGTACAATCCAGTATAACCCAGTATAACCAGTACAGACAGTGCTAGGTCTTCCCGGACACTCACACACCCTGTCTCAGTATAACCCAGTATAACCCAGTATAACCCAGTATAACCCAGTATAACCCAGTGTAACCCAGTGACCCCAGCAACCCCAGCCCCATCCCAGCACCCCCTGGACCCCATCCCAGTCCAAACCAATAGAAACCAGTACAACCCACTCACAGTTGCAGGGGTCAGCCACCAGGAGGTGCTCGCACCGTGCCTGGCCCTCCCAGCCAGCAGGGGGCGCTGCAGCACGGCCCACCACCCAGCCCTGGTGGTGCCACACCCCGTAGGATTTGGGATTCAGCGCCAGGCACTGCTTCATGAATGACAGCTCCGATGGCACCCTGAAACCTGTGTAAACCAGTCTGGACCAGTATAGACCAGTATGGACCAGTATAGATCAGCATGGACCAGTATAAGTGGTAAAAAACATTAAAAAACAGTAAACAAGAGTGTAATACAAACTGGTAGTAACCAGTACAAACCAGTGTGGACCAGAAAAGTCCAGTATGGACCACTACAAACCAGGAAAATGGGTAAAAACCAGTACAAACCAATGAAAACACTTGACTGTGTCAGGAGCCAAGCTGGCTGGGCCCACTAACAAACCTGCTGCCCAAAGTCAGTAGAAATGTTACAACGCATTTCAAACACCTGAACACCCATCCCTTCACCCACCAAATGATTTGTAAAGACATGAGCACACATCTTTCCTCTCACATTGATGGTTCCTGTGCTGGTGACAGTCTGTTAAACCCAGCCTTCAGCCTGCCCTCTCTGCTGTTGCAGTTCCATGCACAGAGGTTGTTGTCTCTCAGCTCTTCCATGGGCAGGCCGGTGTTCAGCCATCTCCAGGACAGCAGGGCCCCAGCCCACGTCACTGTGCCCTGGGAAGGCAAAAACCATCACTCCAAATGTCCCCTCCTCCTTCTTCCCAGGCATTTGGCCCTGCCAGTGGGGTTTGCTGCTGGGTGCCACAGGAAAAAGGAGACGCCTGTGACACTGTGTGCCCCATGGAACCAAACATCCATTGTGACACTACAGAACCTCACAGAACCAAGGAAACCCCTGTGACACTGCGGGGCCCCATGGAACCAAGAGTCCATTGTCACACTCTGGAACTACAGAGACCATTGTTGAGAGTATGGAACCTCGAGGAGCCAAAAGTCCATTGTGACAGATCAAGGCCTCATGGAACCAAAAAGAACATTGTGACACTGTGGGGCCCCATGGACCCAAATCTCCATTGTGACAGAACAGAGCCTCATGGAACCAAGGGTCCTTTGTGACACTGCAGGGCCTCTGGGAACCAAAGAGTCCAAAGGTCTGAAACATTCATTGCAGATTTCTGAGTTTGGAAAGGGAAACCTGCTTGGTGGTACCTTGGGCTGGCACACACTAATCTAAGGTGTCTGTTTTCAATGAGGAAATTAAGGCATTTTAGATTGAAAAAAAAAAGGAAAACCATCTCTTTTCCTGAAAGTTGCCAATTCTCCAAGCTAAGCAGGTACCACGTGAGTAAGGACAAACAGGATGGGGCTGGGGAATGTGGAGCAAGGTTGTCCACAGTGGCTCAGACCTCAAGGCACAGCTTCTGTGAGCAGGCCAGACCTCCTGAGGAGAGACCCTGGATCAATATCAATCACAGAATGCTGCAGTCAGCTGTGCTCTAAAGAGAATAGTAATGAAATACATGCTTCAAAATAGGAATGTGTATTTCATAGAATCTATTGGAAATATTTTTCCATAACTGGATTTGAAAATCTTCCAAATGAATGGCACCAGACCAGAGGGAAATCATGACAGAGCCATGGTTTGTCAGGACTTGCTTGATCCCAATCAGCCCCGTGGTGCATTTGGTGCTGTGCCCTCGAACCTCAAGGCCTGAGAGGAGATTGCACAAACCTTTCCAAGAGTCCAAGTCAGAAGAAAAATCCAAAGTGTCTCAAAGCATTAATGGGTCTCACCGAGGTCCATCCCCAACACAGGCTCCTCATGGAATCTTTGGAGGAGAGAATAGGAGGCCAGGACTGCCCAAAAAACACTGAGAGACTCAGAGAACAAAGGAAAAAGGAAAGTACGTTAAAAAACTGAAGTACCTTAAAGAATTAATGAGCCCCACTGAGTGTTGTTACTGACAAAGGCTCTCAAGAGACTAATTAAAGCAGATAATTGGAGGCCATGATTGCACAAAGCTCTCACAGACTCCAAGGCAAAAGCAAAACCCAAAGTCCTCTGAAAAACCTGCAGTCCCTGGGAGCATGAAGGAGCCCCCAGGGCCATTCCTGACCAAGGCTCCCCAGGGACTCGTCCCAGCACATCCCTGAGGCCACTGGGATGTGGGGGGATGCTGAGGGCAGGACAAGGGGTGACAATGGCCAGCCTTGCTGGGGCTGTGCCAGGAGGCCCCAGTGGCTCAGGACAAGGTGTCTCCTCCCAGCCCTTGGTGGCACAGACCCTGCTGTGCCCCAGGGCACTGAGACTTGGCTTCTCTTTGTCCACACTTGTCAACACTGCCTCCAATTTCCTGCTCTAACTGGAACCTGGGGACACTTTCTCAGTTGTGTCCCTCAGTGGGACCCATTAAAACTTTAGGAAACTTTGGAGTTGGATTGTGACTTGGAGTTGTTGAGAGGTTTCTTCAGCTCCCTCTCAGGGACTGATTTTCAGGGCCCCATCACAAACCTCAAGAGGGTCATTAAAGTCCTTGTGCTGTGTCTGTGCTGATGAGCTGGGCCAGGCTCGTGGCACAGAAGGCGATCCTGGTAACCAAGAAGAGCTTCAAAAACACATTTCTCTTCATGAGCAGCTCTTCTCACAGCCCAGCAGGGCTGGGGCACTGCCTGCAGCCACCCTGGGCACAGCACAGAGGCACAGAGAGCTTCAATCAGTCAGGGCTGGGAAGATGCTGAGAAGTGACTGGGGCAGAATCACTCCCAGCCCTTGACACAGGAAGCCTCTGGCTGCAGGACAATGCAGCTGCAGCTCCTGCAGTGATCTCCTAAAGCTGGAACATCCCAATGCCTGCAGACTGTGTGAGTACATTCTCTGATGATCTCTTGTGTAGAGCAGCCAGGGGTGCCCAGGGCTGTGGTGCAGAGCAGGGTCCTGCAGCCCAGGGCTCTGTGCTGGGGCAGGGACTCTGCTGCCTGCCAGGGACAGCTCTCAGCCAGCCCTGGGAGCTGCTCCCAGCACTGGGGGACAAGGTCTGGGTGGAAGGAGACAGCTGGTGAGGCTTGGAAATGTTCTCCTTGTGTGGTGAGGATGCTGCAATGTTCAGGACTGGATCCTAGCGTAACATATATCTGCTGAACATTTCCAAGGAGATTATACAGGGAGCACAGTGAGGCAGGGGCTGCATAAAAGTGAACGTCCTGCTTTTTTAATCTGCTGTACTGGGTTGCGTTGCTGGGAGATTGCACATTGATATTCATCTCTCAGTTTAGGTTGAGAAAAATTTTTAAAAATTCTCTTGTATCTCAGTAAACCAGGGAAAGAAATAAATCAGCACAGGGCCCCATACAGGAAGCATCTGAGCTGATCCCCCAGGGCTGGGCTGGGCTCTGGCAGCACTGGCAGGGCCCAGCCCTGGACACAGGGAAGCAGCTGCTGGCAGGGACAGCTCCAGGCAGCAGAGCCCTGGGCAGGCAGTGAGGGGAAAGTGCCACCAAGCTGGGCTGGGATATTTTAAATCCTCTCCAAACTGAACTATTCCATGATTACTTTTCTTACAGATCCTCATGCCAAGACACAGGAAATGTCCAACAGCAGCTCCATCAGCCACTTCCTCCTGCTGCCATTGGCAGACACGCGGCAGCTGCAGCTCCTGCACTTCTGCCTCTTCCTGGCCATCTCCCTGGCTGCCCTCCTGGCCAACGGCCTCATCATCAGCGCCGTAGCCTGCGGCCACCACCTGCACACCCCCATGTTCTTCTTCCTGCTCAACCTGGCCCTCACTGACCTGGGCTCCATGTGCACCACTGTCCCCAAAGCCATGCACAATTCCCTCTGGGACAATAACAACATCTCCTATGAAGGATGTGCTGCTCAGCTCTTTTTCTTTCTGTTCTTCATTGGTGCAGAGTTTTTCCTCCTGACCATCATGTGCTACGACCGCTACGTGTCCATCTGCAAACCCCTGCACTATGGGACCCTCCTGGGCAGCAGAGCTTCTGCCTACATGGCAGCAGCTGCCTGGGCCAGTGGCTTTCTCTATTCACTGGTGCACACGGCCAATACATTTTCCCTGTCCCTGTGCCATGGCAATGCCCTGGGCCAGTTCTTCTGTGAAATCCCACACATCCTCAAGCTCTCCTGCTCACACTCAAACCTTAGGGAACTTGGGCTTCTTGCTCTTAGTGCCTGTTTAGGACTTGGCTGTTTTGTGTTCATGGTTTTCTCCTATGTGCAGATCTTCAGGGCTGTGCTGAGGATCCCCTCTGAGCAGGGACGGCACAAAGCCTTTTCCACCTGCCTCCCTCACCTGGCTGTGGTCTGCCTGCTTATCAGCACGGGAACATTTGCTCACATGAAGCCCTCCTCCATCTCCTCCCCATCCCTGGATCTGGCAGTGTCAGTTCTGTACTCAGTGGTGCCTCCAGCCCTGAATCCCCTCATCTACAGCCTGAGGAACCAGGAGCTCAAGGATGGCCTGAGGAAAATAATCATGAATGCTTTTCAGAAGCAATAAATGCATTCTCCTGTATAGCTCTTAAGATGTTACTCATTAATGCCCACACTGTGTCTTGTGTTTTTTTGTGCTGGCACAGGTATTCTATTTTTGAGAATTTGTTCACAGGAAAATCTTTGCCTGTGCCATTTTTAATTCAGTATTTGCATTTCTATTGTGAGCCATGGACTGTATAACCCAGGAGTTGTACTACATATGTTTTTACACAAAATAAAGAACTCTCTATTGCTGTGTTCCCCTGACATTTTTCCTCCTGACTTCTCTGGAGCTGCAGGGTCAGTGCCTCTGGGCAGAGCTGGAGAGAAAAGGAAACCCCAGTGCTCCTCACTGCCAGGCAGCCCCAGGGCTTCTGCTCCATAACCTCCCCTTCCTTCACTTCCACACTCCCTTTCAGAGCCCCTGGGCTGGTTTAAGGCCTCAGGGCTCTCTCAGCTCAATCCCTGTCCTGCTGTGTGACTGTCCAGGGACTGCAGGCAGGGCCAGGCCATGGGCACTGCTGGGACAGAGCTGAGCTCTGCAACAGCATTTCCGTCATTGTCCTGGTTTAGGGCAAATTTGGGGGAAAACCTCCGGAAGGAGCCCCCAGACAGCAAACCCCATGACTCCTCTGCCCCACCACCAGGTTCGGGAAGAATTTCCTCAGTGAATACTGGGAAAAAACCTGTTTATTTAACAAGCAAAACACTCCCCAGCACAGGAAAAAGCCAACACCAGCTGACAAAATAACTCTTTCACCATTCTGAAGGGATGACAAACTCAGAGAGTCTCTTTGGCGAGTAGTCGCCCAGTTATCAGTCTCTGGCGCTGGGGAATGACTGCTGCAGGTGACAGAGTGTAGACTCCCGGTGTTTCTTGGGGTTTCCCAGGTTCCCGTGCAGAACAGGTTCAGATGGTATCCAGGAGAGGGAGGGGGGACGGGGTGGAAAAAAAACAGTCCAGGGAAAAAGTTGGACTGCCTAGCTGAACTAACTAATAAGCAAAAGCAAGGGCAAAGCGAAGGAAAGAAAAAGAGGCAGCGAGCAAGCAGGCAAGCAAGCAGGCAAGCAAGCAAGCAACCAAGCAAGGCGAGCTAAAACCTCTCCTAAACATAGACCATGGGGGAGGTGAGCCGGCTGATGACAAGACAAAACAAAGCTTCACTTTCAGAGTCAGTCCTGAAAGCACAGGACATAATACCAAACATAATCAGGACACACGATTGGAGATACAAACACCATAACATCACCCTAGGACAATCATGCAGGGGCATCTCCCCAGTGCAGGGCCTGAAAGCTTCAATCTCCTTCCCAGTTTGCTCTCAAGGATGTTCCCAACACAGTGCCCTGGAGAGGAGAACAGCAGTGACCAGCAGAAGTGTGGCAGTGTTCAGGGTGGGGCTGTCCCAGCAGTGCCCTGGCAAAGCCAGCGCTGCTCCCAGCAGTGGCCTCTCACCCCAGGGCACAGAGGTTGTTCTTCCCTCCCTGGAGAGACATCAAGTGACAGGGTCAGGAGTCTGTGTTTGCGGTGCAGGGACATTCCACAGCCCTGAACATCCTGTGTGTGTGTGAGGGGACATAAACCCAGTGACACAAACAGCTGCAGCTGTTCCTGGAGTTTCCAGAGAGTAACATCCCCTGGGAACCCCTGGATGCAGGGCTGGGATGAGCTCCTGTGCCCAGAGCTCCCTGTGTCCATCCCTCTGACCGTGGGGCACCTCGGTCAGGGGCAGGGGCAGGGGGACACCCACAGGGCTGAGGTCCCTGCCAGGCTCTGGCAGTGGCAGCAGAGTCCAGGGAGCCCCTGCCCGTGCTGCAATGAACTGTGTGTGTGTGTGTGCCAGGGAAGGACTCGTGTCCCTGGACACCCCTGGGGCTGTGAGCAGGGCATGAGCCCAGCTCAAGGCTGGGCACCTGACAGAGCCCTGACATTGCTGGGTGTGCCCCTAAGAGCAGAGTTGGGCAAGGTGACTGTGGTTAAATCCCTCAGGGGATCAAGTGACAGCCAAGTGTCTCTGTCACTGTCCCTCCTTACTCAGAAAACAGGAAAAAATATGGTGAAAAAATTGTGGGTCACCTTAAAAATAGATTAATGTTAGGAGGACTAAAAAACAAAGGTCAAATGCAGAAGCAAGGAAGATCAAGGGGATACAAAAATTCAACACAAGAATTCAGCACATATAGTGGTTGCTTTGGAAGACAAATGCATTAATACAGAAAATCCAGACACCCTCTTGTCCACCTCATTTCCCTGCTGATCAGGACATCCCATGGAATGGAAGATCCCTTGGGTCAATCCAGCCCAGCTGTCTCATCCCATCCCATCCCATCCCATCCCATCCCATCCCATCCCATCCCATCCCATCCCATCCCATCCTTATGTCCTCAGGAACACTTGCCCACACCCAGGACATTGGCTGGGGGGTTGCAGAGATGCCTCATGTGGGGCCAGCCCTGCTCAGGAGCACCCAAAGCCTCGGGCTGGGACCAAACCCACTCCAGCCACGAGAGGCAAGCACAGCTGGACAGGAGCTGCTCTGGGCAAAGGGAACTCCATCCCAGCCACACCCAGACCAAGGGGGCTCAGGGGTCTCTTCCCACCTCTGTTATTCCACCATTCAATGAATCTTTTCCTTGGAGAGATCTTTGAAGGCAGAATTGGCAGAGAGGCAGCAGCAGAGCTATAAAATGCACCAGTACAAACACAGCAGCTCCAGTGAGGAATGAACCTTCCCAGGGCAGTGCTGTGGCAGGAGAAGCAGCCAGGAGGAGGAGGATGAGCTCAGTGCATGTGTGTGTGTCCCAAGGCACAGAGGGTGAGGGTGGGCAGAGGTCAGGGCAGGGCTGGCAATGGCAGGACAGAGGCAGGGGCAGCAAGATGGGAGTGTGCAGCCTGCAGGGACACAGCAGAAGCTGTGGGACAGTGCGGGACAAGCTGTGCTGGACATGGCCAAGGGCCCTGGCAGGGCTGGCAGTGCCCAGGAGAAGGCAAGTCTTGGTGCCCTGGGGCACAGCAGGGTCTGTGCCACCAAGGGCTGGGAGGAGACACCTTGTCCTGAGCCACTGGGGCCTCCTGGCACAGCCCCAGCAAGGCTGGCTACTGTCACCCCTTGTCCTGCCCTCAGCATCCCCCCACATCCCAGTGGCCTCAGGGATGTGCTGGGACGAGTCCCTGGGGAGCCTTGGTCAGGAATGGCCCTGGGGGCTCCTTCATGCTCCCAGGGACTGCAGGTTTTTCAGAGGACTTTGGGTTTTGCTTTTTCCTTGCAATCTGTGAGAGCTTTGTGCAATCAGGGCTTCCAATTTTCTCCTCCAAGAGTCCAGGAGGAGCCTGTGTTGATGAGTGGGACTGACACTGAAACTGCTTGAAAAACAGGAACTCCCCAACATCATCTTCTCAGTGTTACGGAATTTAGGCATTACTTTCTTCTGGCCAGGATGTTTTTGTGCCCAGCATGTGCAATAGAAATCATTCCATCCACACATGCCTGGCTTGGGCAGTGAAAATCACTCCGTCATACATGGTTCTTTACAAGGGTTTTCACATATTTATACAGACAAAACCCAAAGAAATTCATATTCATTGATCTTAAATTACACAATTCTTAGTATTCAGTCTCCTGTTGCTTATTGATCCCTTTGCCCTTGGAGTGAATTAGGCCCTCATTTCATTCTCTTACCAATCTTTTCCCAGACCAGGTGTCTCCAACCACACTGGGGGTGATGTTCATTAATGTTCATTTACCTCCTCTGTATCTTCTGGCTACTCCCAATCTGTAGATGTTAAACTCATCAGGCCTCACCCAACCTTGGTGAACCGAGTCTTTTGAAGAGAATCTTCAATTCCCCTCCTCCTGGGCAAATGCGAACAAAATCCTGACTGAAGTTACATTAAAAAATTTAAATTTGTATCATTTGCAGCAACCCCATTATGTTCCTTAGTGTCCCAATTCTGTTCTTGGTTCCATGAGGGCACACAGTGTCACAAGGTCCCCTCGGTTCCATGTGTCCTGCACTGTTACATGAATCCTGAGCTCCATGGGGTCCTGTAGTGTCACAATGGTCTCCTCAGTTCCATGGTGACACAGTTGCCCAAATGTCTATGGTACCACAACTGCCCCTTTGTCCCACGAGGCCCCACAGTGTCACAATGGCCCCTTGTTTCCATGACTGCGTGTAGTGTCACAATGATCTCCATGATTCCATACAGTCCTGCAGTGTCACAATAAAACTTTTGTCACTGAGGCTCCACAGTGTCACCATGGCCCCTTGGTTCCATGGAGCCCCACAGTGTCACTGTGGTCCCCTTGGCTCCACAAGACCCTTTGGTTCTAGCAGGTCTTGATGTTTCAAAATGCTCTCCATGATTGCATGAGCACCCTGTGTCACAACAGACTCTTGGTTCTGTGAAGTTCTTCAGTGTCACAAAGGGCCCTTGGTTCCATGAAGTTTGGTAGAGTCACAATTCACTCCTTGGTTCCATGAGGCCCTGCTGTGTCACAATGCCCATGGTTCCATCAGTTTCCACAGTGTCATCACGATCTCCTTGGATCCACAGGATCTCAGTGATCTCCTTGGTACCTTCCTGTCCCAATGTCACAATGGATTTTTGGTACCATGAGGTTCCACAGTGTCACAAGGGTCTCCTTGGTTCCATTAGGATACAAGAGCTTTGCATAAACATTGAGCAACACCAGCTTAACACACCTGGGAACATCTGTCTGCATTCAAAAGAGGGATTGAAGGTGAGAATGGCACCAGCAGCTTCCATTTGCAACAGAGATACAGGGAAAGGGCAAGGACGGAGAATTCAGCTGAAAGACTCAGAGGATTCACAGAATCACAGAATCCCTAGGTCTGAAGAGACCTTCAAGATCATCTAGTCCATCTCATGCCCTAACACCTCAACTAGACCATGGCACTGAGTGCCATATCCAGGCTTTTTTAAACACATCCAGGGATGGTGTCTCCACCAACTCCCCAGGTAGATCATTCCAGTACTATATCACCCTTTCTGTAAAAAGCTTTTTCCTAATATCCAACCTATATTTCCCCTGATGCAGTTTAAGACTGTGTCCTCTCATTCTGCCAGTTGCTGCCTTGAGAAGGAGACCAACCCCAACCTGACTACAACCACCATTCAGGGAGTTGTAGAGTGATGAGGTCTCCCCTAAGCCTCCTCTTCTCCAGGATAAACATCCTCAGCTTCCTCAGACACTCCTCCCAGGACTTGTGTTCCACACCCCTTACCAGCCTTATTGCCCTTCTCTGGACACGCTCCAGCCCCTCCATGTCCTTCCTAAATTGGGGGCCCAGAACTGGACACAGCAGTCGAGGTGCTGCCCAAACAGTGCTGAGCACAGGGGAAGAATCACTGCCCTGGTCATGCTGGCCACACCATTCCTGATCCAGGCCAGCTGCCATTGGCCTTCTTGGCCACCTGGGCACACTGCTGGCTCATGTCCAGCCTGCTGTCCATCAGTGCCCCCATGTCACTCTTGGAGCGGATACAATATACAAAAGGACTCACTACATTTGAGAAGGCAAATATCTGTTAATTACAACAGCTAGCTGTTGTACCCTCTAAAAATTTACATTTTATTCATTGGTTACAATAAATCAACATAACCTTCATTGGTATAAAACCATCTCCACCTCTGTTTTTTCAGAAAATTTTTCTAACAATACTTTTCTCAGATGCAAGTTTCTTCTTGCTTATCTCCCTCCGTTTCTTCTCTCCTAAGTCCACAGGCTTGGTTAAAATTCCTTTCAGAAGTAAACTTTAGCCATTAACTCTCTCTGGCTCAGAGACCAGCTGTAAGCCCCCTTCCATATTCCCAGGTCCCTTTCTGCCTGGCTGCTGTCCAGTCACTCTGTCCCCAGCCTGGAGCACTGCAGGGGTTGTTGTGGCAAAAGTGCAGGACCCAACACTTGATCTTGTTAAACCTCACCTTGTTGGATTTGGGCCCTGGATCCAGCCTGTCCAGGTCCCTCTGCAGAGCCCTCCTACCCTCCAGCACATCCACACTCACACCCAGCTTGGTGCCATCTGCACATTTGCTGATGCTGCACTCAATGCCCTCATCCAGATCATCAATGCAGATATTGAAATCCACGCTGGCTGGCTCTGATCCCTCAGCCATCCTGTAGGTGCCCTGTGATGGCACTCAAGGTGATCTGTTCCATCACCTCACCAGGCACCCAGGTCAGGCTGACAGGCCTGCACTTCCCCACATCCTCCTTCCAGCCCTTCTTGGCGATGGGCTCACATTGGCACCTCCAGTCCTCTGGCACCTCCCTGCTGAGCCAGCACTGATGAGAAATGATGGAGAGCAGCTTGGGGAGCTCATCCAGCAGCTCCCTCATCCCCCTAGGATGGATCCCATTTGGTGCCAGCAGCACCTGTGAGCATCTGAGTGGCTCAGAAGTGTAATCCAGATGCTTCCTCCTGGATTACAGGGGTCTGTTCTGCTCCCTGTCCCCATCTTCCAGCTCAGGAGAACACTTGTCCTGAGGACAACTTGTCCTATTGTTGAAAACTGAGGCAATGAATGGGTTAAGTGTCTCAGCCTTTTCCTCATCTTTGGTAACCATATCCCCCCTAATAAACAGTAGAGGTTCTTCTTCTCCCTTCTTTTGCCATTAATGTATTTCTAAAATCATTTTTTTTATCCTTCACAGAAGCAGCCAGGTTAAATCCTAATAGAGCTTTCACCTCTCTAGTTTTCTTTCTGCATGACTTAGTGACATCCTGAAATACTTCTTGAGTTGCCTGTCCCCCTCTGTCCAAAGGTGATTCACCTGCTTTTAACCCTGAGTTTCAGGAAAAGCTCCATGCCTTACTAGGGCAGTCATTTTCCTTTCTATCTGACTTTTTGGCACAGAGGGACAGGCAGCTCCTACAAGATTCCTTTTTTCATTTTTCTCCATCTTTCCTGGGAAGCTTTGCTTTTTAAAGGCTGTTTCCCTTAAAAAAAATCAGTAACTGATTTGGTACTCTCCAAAACTGCATCCTGAATAGGCCAAATTCTATTCTCTCAAAGTCCAATGTAGAAGTTTTGTAGATGCCCCTCCTTCTTCCAGAGAATATTTAAAATCTCCATAATTTCATGGTCACTGTACCCCGAACAGCCTCTCAACAACACATCTCCCACCAGCCATTCTCTCTTTGTGAACAGCAGAAGACAGAGCTTCCTTGAGAGTGGGAAGAGAAGGAAACCTCCCCAAAGTGCAGCCTGGAAGGTTCAGCCTGGAGGTGAGGGAACAGAAAAGTCCCTGCCAGGGCAGAATGTTGGTGCCCGAGGTGTCCCAGCGTGAGGCTGGGCCAGGCCATGGCTCTGTGTGCCAGGAGCCGGCAGCGCTGGGTGCAGGGAGCCCAGGGAGGGCACAGCAATGCTGGGCTGAGAAATGCTGGGGGGGACAGCGAGATGGGCGTGTGCAGCCGGCCAGGGCACAGGAGCAGCACGCACAGGGGGCACAGCCTGCAGGAGAGATGGCCAAGGGCTGGGCAGGGCTGGCAGGGCCAGAGGCACCCAGGCCTTTGTGCCCTGGGCTCGGGCAGGGCCTCTGCAGCCCCACAGAAGGAACTTTCCTGGCAGGGGCTGCACTTTGCTTCTGCCTCGGCCCTCCCTCAGGAGGCTGGCAGGGCTTGCAGCTTGATGACATTTGTCCTTGCTGCCCCTGCCATCCCACTGCCCCAGCAACAGCCCCGAGCCACCCGTGAGGGACAGGCCCTGCTGGGCCAGGCCTGGGCTCAGGCCTTGGCCTTTCTGCTTCCTCCAGCCAGCCCAGGCCTTGCTCAGCATTGCAGTTCCCTGCTCACAGCCTCGGGCTCCTGCAATCCTGCCCTCAAGGATCTGCTCTCACCAGTCCCTGGGGAGCCTTTGGCACTCCCTGCCCTCAGTGGGGCCACTGATGCTCCAAGGGACTTGGAGTTTGGCTTCTGCCTCCTTGAGCAGCTTCTTCAACCTTCTCTCAGTGCCTGGGGGTCCTGGATTCAGCCCCAAATCCACTGTGGGGATCATAAAAATAGACAAAGTCCTCAGGAGCATCTTGTCTTCTTCCAGTTGTCTTCAAGTTATCAGGGGTTGTGCAGCTGCTTGGAGTCAGTTTGGAGTTTTCTTAGGGAGGAAGGATTTCAAAGTGAGCCTTGTGACTTTTGTGTTTTTAATCACATGAGTATTTTTTCAATTTTCATTTTAGAGAAGAGCTGACTGAAGCATTCCCCAGGTGATCTTGATGCTGAATGTCACCTTTGGAAGTCTGGGCACTCAGAAGTGCGAGCCCCTTAAGGGCTGATCCTGTTTGGACAACCTGCTCCTCACCCCCAGCCTCAATGTGTCTCACATCACCCACCTGGGACTGACATGCCAAAATAAAGATTATTAATTTATAAAATTGAAATAATGTATTTTTTTCATAATAATATTATTTTATATTTTTATTACCTTAATTTTCTATTTATGTTAAAAAATCCATACATTTTTGGCAACCAAAAATGTTTTTGGTCATTGGTTCTAAGTAACACAATTCCCTTAATTAATAAGTCACCACTATTGGCTATGGATTTCTTCAGCTTTATGATTATTAGTCCTAGTTTTAATGCCATTCTCATTTTTTAAATCACTTTTTCAGACCATATAAAAGGGACCCAGTTGGGATTCATGGAGACATTTCTGGGGTGCATTTGAGGCAGTTTTGGGTCTGGAAAGAGAATTTAGACTGAGCTCGAGAGTCTGGAGGAAACTTGGGGGAACTGAGTGGGCACAGGGAGGGGCACAGAGAGATTGTGATAGACACTTTGGGGCCTGGGGGAGCTCTTGGGGATCCAGGAGGGCACTTGAAGGTCAGGGAGGGGAATCTGGAGCCCTTTGGGGTCCGGGCGGGCACTTGGGGGGTTCTAACCGGGCTCTCTGGGGTGAAGGGGATGATGGGAGTTGTAGGCACAGGTATAATATGGTTTAATAGAGCCGTGAAGCATCATGGGAGTTCTGGGCACAGCTTCAATGTCTCTCGGCAGGGCGCGGAGCATGATGGGAGATGAAGTCACAGCTGGAATAGCACTCTATGGGAACTGCGAAGCATCATGGGACCTGTAGTCCCGGAAGTGGCTCTGACCAAGAAAAAAAACTCCTCTTTGCCAGACCTCCTGAGAGACCCTGGATCAACATCAATCACAGAATGCTGCAATCACCTCTGCTCTAAAGAAAACAGTAATAAAATACACCCTTGAAAATAGGAATGGATATTTCTAAGAAGCTCTTTGAAATATTTCTCCATATCGGGAGTTGAAAACCTTCCTAATGAACTGCACCAGACCAGATGGAAATCAAGGCAGAGCCATGGTTTGTCAGGACTTGCTTGATCCCAATGAGCCCCGTGGTGCATTTGGTGCTTCCAAGGAGCTCCAAATAATATTTTGGAAATACTGTCTCTCTCTCTGCAGTGCTGCGTTTGCCAGGAGCCCAGCCCAGCTCAGCAGCACAGACACAGCACAAGGACTTTAATGACCCTCTCGGGGTTGGGGCTGAGTCCCTGAACATCAGTCCCTGAGAGGGAGTTGAAGAAACCTCTCAAGAATTCAAAGTCCAACTCAAACTCCAAAGTTTCTCTTACTTTTAGTGAGTCTCACTGATAAACATGAAGGAGAAAGTTTCCCAAGGGTTGAATTAGAGCAGAAAATTGGTGACAATGATGTCAGGTAGGCAAAAATAGGGTAAAGGAGGAAAAGAAACCTCTCAAGAATTCAAAGTCAGATTCAAAGTTTCCTGAAGTTCTAATGGGTCCCACTGAGGGACATGACAAAGAAAGTGTCCCTAGGTGCTGGTTTATTGCTTTTATGTTACATTTTTAAAGTATCAGTTTTTTCTTTTTATGATATATTTTTTAAATAAGCTTCTTGTTTTTACCTTATTTTTTTTATCTGGATTTTTTCTTTTCCTAAATAAAGCAGAGAGATAGGACTTCTGTATTGCTTTTGAAAGTTTGGTTTAATTTTTTTATTTTCTATCCAGTCAGAAAGGGTAAGGTGGTCTTACAGATGTTCACAGCATGGCTTAGAAGTCACAGGACTTATGGTTACAAGGTCTTTAAAGTATCTATTAAGCAATAAAACACTGTCAATAGAGATATTTAAATTTCTAATTCAATAATAAGTTATTTTGTCTTACTGACTCATGCTACAGTGTGAACTTCCTTAGCCAATTATATCCCGACACACAAACTTACATTGCTGCACTCTAAAACTTCTTGTTCCCTTTGTAAATACCTTTATTTCTTCTATATCTTAAATTCTAAAGCTAAAACTATCTCTACTTAACTATGCATAGTTCTAAGCTTTGGTTTACAGACCCGAGAGTTCTGAGTAGTTCTGAGAGTAGCTTGCAGTTTGAATTTCAGCACCCAGGTTCCAGTTAGAGCAGAACACTGGAGGCACTGATGACAGGTGGGGACAAACAAGGGAAAGGTGTCTCTGATGCTGATCAAACCTGGATGTGTTTCAGGAATGCCAAGGGCCAAGGGCTGAGCCCCAGCCCCTGGCAAGGCAGATCCTGTCCCTCCCTCATTGTTCAGGGCTCTTCCCGGGCCACTGGGCTCTGGCCATGTGCAATGCCAAGGGCAGCACCATGGGGCGGCCCCTGCCAGGCTGCTGAGCAGGGACAAGGAGGCAATGAGGCCCCAGCACAGCAAGGCTCACTTGTCCCCTGCTGGCCTCAGGCCCAGGGCCAGCCTGCATGGCCCAAGTGCTGCAGGAGTTGGCTGTGTCAGGGCCTTTCAGCTGCTGCCCATCCCTGTGGCCTCTGCAGCCCAGGCTGTCCTACGGTGTCCATGCCCTGCGCCTCTGTCCCTGCAGGCTGTCGTCATCCCCCGGCTGCCCCACCTCGCTGGCCCCTTCCTTTGCTGACAGCTCTGCCTCCTGCCTGCCTCTGCCTGCACACACAAAGCCTTGGCCTTGATGTCAAAATTTTAGGTCTATTTTTACTCTTCCTTTGAACTTTTAGCACATGAACAGGACATTCAAATGCTGGCTTCCCAGCTGTGATGTTTGGCAGCCTGAAGGAGACATCTGGCTCTAGGTTGTAGTGATACAAAAAAAGATGACTGAATCTGGGAAATTGGGGTTGGTGTTACAGTCATGGGTAAATTGTAATATGCATTTAGTGCCTGTATATAAGCAACATGCTGTAAATTTATATATAGAATTACATGTCCACATATGGTTAGCAGTTATCCCTCACTAAACCTCAGGCCTGAATAAATTATACCCTCTAAAATAGCAAATTAGTTTTAAGGAGTCTTATTCTGATATTTTGGAGATTTGGTGATAGTGAGGTCTCATAGAACCAAGGACTCACCTGTGACACTGTGCAAACTCATGGAACAAAGGGGCCACTGTGACACAGCAGAACTCCATGGAACCAAAATCCATTTTGGCACATTGGGGCCACATGGAACCAATGGTCCATTGTGATACTGCAGATCCAAGAAGATCATTGTGACACTGAAAACCTCTAGGAACCAAGGGGCCATTCTGACACAGCCTGGCCTTGTGGAGCCATGGGCCCATTGTGACACTGCAGAACCTCACAGAACCAAGGTGACCATGTTGTACTACAGAACCTCATGGAACAAAGGGTCCATGGTTGCACTGTAGAACCAGGGAGAATGTTGTTGGCCATATGAAAGGTCATGGCACCAGAAATCCATTGTGACAAAGCAAGGCCTTGTTGAACCAAGGGTTCATGGTTAATCTGTGTGGCCTCATGGAGCCATGAGCCATTGTGACACAGCGTGGCCACATGGAGGCGAGGGTCCATTGTGACACTGTGGATCCAAGGAGACCATTGTGACTGAGGAACCTCATGGAACCACGAGTCCATTGTTACACTGTGGGGCCCTATGGAACCAAGGGGACCACAGTGACATTTCAGGGCCTCATGGAACAATGGAGACCATTCTGACACTTTGGGACCCACTGGAACCAAGGGGTCATTTCATCATGGCAGGGCCTCAAGGAATCAAGGGCACTACAGTGAACAGTGTGGGTCTGCATGGGATGAAGGGTCCATTCTGACAGCATGGAACCAAGGAGACCATTTTGACACTATGGGGCACCATGGAACCAAAGGTGCATTGTGACACAGCAGGGCCTCATGAAAACATGGAGGCCATTTTTACACTTTGAGGCCTTGTGAAACCAAAGGGTCATTGTGGCACTTCAGAGCCTTGTGGAGCCAAGGGGACCATAGTGACTCTGTGGGGCTCAGTGAAACCAGTGGTCTGTTGTGACACTGTGGGGTCTCATGGAATCAGTGGTCTATGGTGAAACTGCAAGGTTTCATGGAATCAATGATTTATTTTGACACTGGAGGGCTTTATGGGATCGTGGAGACTATTCTGACACTACAGGTGATGCCTTGGAGTGGCTACCTAGAGCAGAGGCTAGCCAAGGTTAAGAGTATAAAGTGGGTATTTATTAAAGGCCTTCAATAGATTGACCTTGGGCAGGCAAAAGCCTCCCAGGGGCTACACTCAAGATGGATTGTGATGATGAGTTTTTCAGACAGATTTAAGTTTGGTCCATTTGCATATCAGGGGTTAATCCTGCAAGTACAGCTTCAGGTAATGAAGCCATATTCCCTCAGTTTTCTCACCCCTGAATTCACTTTTGTTTATACTTTTCAGACCTTGAGACTGTAGGGTGTCCTTGAGTTTCAGGCCTAGAGGAATTGTTTTGTCTGACCAAACTGTGAATACAGTTAACTAACATTTTATATGGAGTTCAGAGTTATGCACTATTGAGTATAGGATTTGAAAAATATATAGGCTAAAATATTAAAGGCATCACAGGCCTCACTGAATCAAGGGGCCACTGTGACACTTTGTAGCCTCATGGAACCAAGGAGTCCATTGTGACACTACAGGGCCCCATGGAACTGAGGATTCATGGAACAGTGCTGGACCCCATGGAACCAAAGGTGCATTGTGACACTGTGGGGCCTCATGGAATCCTGGAGGCCATGATGACACTTTGAGGCCTCGTTGAATCAAGGGGCTCTGCAGGACCTTGTGGAACCAAGGAGACCGTTCTGCCATTGTGAGTCCCCATGGAACCAAGGGTCCATTGGGATACTGCAGTGTGGGAAATGCAGGCACAGAGAGCTCTCAGGGCCTTGGGCATACAGGCTCAGAGATAGAGATGGGTACAGGGTTCGACCTGAGACCTTGGAGAAGGCTTAGAGAATTAGAGCATTAAAGTGAAACAGGCATAAAACAACAATATAACTTTGTAGTTTAAGTAAAAATATGTTTCAAGAAAACAGAAATATGGATTATGTAAGCAATGCAGTATGTTAAGTAAGATACTAAAAGATTTTAAAGTTTAGCAAAAATAACTTGTTATAAAGTTTATTCGATGTTTAAGATGTATCAATGTAGGTTTGTGCAGTGTTATATGATATACTGAAAAATGATGCATTGCACTGAAGCCATGGGAAGCAAAGCAAATAATGATTGGTGTAAAAAGACACCAGCAAAGTTCATATAAGTTTTTGATTGGCTAAAAACTAACATAAGGCATTTGTAACTAAAAATGAGGAAGCTTCTGCTATTATGGCCCTGGATGTAACACCTTTAATGTCTCACCCTTCTATGAGACTGATGAAATAAAGCCATAAACCATCTTTGACAATGTCTCTCAGTTGTTCCATCTCTTGTAATATCAATCTCCCAAGAGAGATCTTATGGACATCAGGTCTACCCTTTGAAATCAATGGCAATGTAGGAATAGCAAGTCTACCTATTTTAAAAAATCAAAGGGGATTTAGGAACATCAGGTCTACCTTTTGAAATCCATTGGGATTTAGGGAAACCAGGTCTGCCCATTAAAGGCAATGGGGATTTTGCAGAAATTTGGTGCTAAAATGGGGAAAATTGGGGAAATTTGGGGGAAATACTGGGCTGAATTCAGCATATTTCCATTTCAAGATTATGGTGCTGACACTCTGGAAGTCCTTCCATAATTCCTGGGAACTAATCACAAATTCTTGATCCCACACCTTCAGCCTGTGCTGGAGCTGTGCCTCCAATTAAGACCAAAATTTTTGTTTTCAGCCCCAAATCTGGGAAATCCCAGCCTAAAGTTGGGATTTTTGGCACCAAAAATTTTCAGACATTGGGTCTACCCATTGAAGTCAAAGGGGATTGAGGGATACCAGGACTACCCATTAACAGGGCTTGATTGGGAAGGGTTAGGGGTTCAACTGAGAGCACTGGGAAGGGCTGAGGGGGGACACTGGGGTTACTGGGAGCACTGAGGCATAAGTGGGACCACTGGGAGGGATTTATAGAGATAAATGGGTATAAACAGGACTCAACATGTACCCTTTAAAGTCAATGGGGATTCAGGGACACCAGGTCCACCCAGTCAAAGCAATGACGATTTTTGGGACACGAGTTTTGGGGGCCCTCAAGGGTGATTTAGGGGTTCAAGGGGTACCCAGGTGTATCCAGGTGATTTTGGGGTAGTCCAGGTAATTTTCAGGGGTACTGAAGTGCACTGAGGTGATTTTTTGGGATACCCAGGTATACCCAAGTGATTTTTTAGGGCACCCAAGTGCACTGAGGTGATTTTGGGGGATACCCAGGTGTACCTAGGGGATGTGGGGGGGTACACAGGTGTATCCAGATAATTTTGGAGGCTCTCCAGGTTATTTTTAGGGCACCCAAGTACCCTGACTCACCTTGATGGGCCAGGAGAAGATGACGGCCACTGTCCTCCCAGTCGACGTGGACACAGATGACCCTTGGCAGCCGAGGGGCTGTTGGGGGGCACCCCAACATTCAGGGGGTACCCCAAAACTCCAGGTGAGGGCCTCAAGGGTGGGAGGGAGCCCTGAGTTATCTCAGAGGAGAATGCAGTGCAGGTGCACCCAGGTGCTTTGGTCCGTGGGGTTGCTGAAGGCAGTGTTCTGCACCAGCTCTAGCTCAGGGGTGGGCAAAGGGGGCACCCCAAAATCTCTAGGGGGCCGTGAGGGACACCCCAATATCTGAATACTCAAGTGTACCAGAGTTCAGGTGTACCCATTAAAGTCAAAGGGGATTTAGAGACACCAGTTCTACTCATTCAACCCAACAGAACGCATCACCTCCCACTTTAGGTGAGGGAGGGGCTGGAAAATTTTGGGGATCCTGTGAAATTGTGGGAATTTTACTGGGGAATTGCTCACATTCCTTCAGCCTTTCGTGGGGCAGTGCCCCAGCCTCGCCCTTTCTGGAGTCCCTGGCAGCTGCAGGCAGTGATGCCAGGCTGAAAAGTTGGAGAAGTCACAGCTCAGCAGTGCCCCAGCAAAGGATAGTTTGGCCTCAGGGTCCTGCCTGCCCGCCAGCACCCACTGGTGTTCCTAGGCATAGACTGAGAGGGCACCAGTATAAACCAGTAAGCACTGGGAGCCACTCCTGAGCCCCTGAGGCCTGTGGCAGCAGCTCCCAGTATAAACCAATAAGGGCTGATGTGCCAAAACCTGCTCCCAGTGTGGTCTAGAGGCTCCCAGGGTGATCTAGTGAGATGGGGAACATAAATGGTTTTGAAAATTCAGAACTTTAGAAGTCTATGATGTGCTTTTGCAGGTAGAGGGGAAATTGAACAGATAGCAGAAATATTGTGTAATAAACCATATAGGAACTTATTTCCCAGGAAAAACTTTAAGATAACATATACTGCAGAAACTCAGCAAAGCAAGACCTGGCTATTGTACAAACCCAACAAAACAGAAACCTGTGGCTCCAGAAACCAGCCAGGACCAGACAGGTGGTTTTAAGTGGGACAAGCTGAGCTGAGGGAGAGCCAAACCCCCACTGCACCTGCCCAGAAGCAGAGCTCAAACAATGATTACTGAGGAAGACATACAGCCTTCATCCCAAAGACCACCAAACACAACCACCAGGAGGGGTGGCAGCTAATTATAATACAAAGGGAGAGAAGGTGGAGATGGATGGGCAGGGAGGCGTGGGCTTGTGGGATCAATGTGTATTTATACCTGAAACCTGTCTTGACCAGGTACACGTGGTTTGGAGGAAATATCCCCCCATGTGTCCCAGCTGCCAATGAAACACTCTCTACAATTTCAGTGTCAATGCTGATTCTCGAAATCAGTTGTTGAGCCAGCCAGAAGGTCTTCGTCTGTCTGCTGGAGCACAGGGGACGTCGACATCCCAGTGCACCCCGGACTTTTTCTGGAGCTGACCTCTGCTCCCCGGTCACTCTCTGCAGGGATGAGCAACCAGCCTCCTGTATGGCCTAGAGGAACGTTTGACCAAAAAGTTTTGGGGGAGGCCCAAGGTAAGGTGAGCCTGTAAGACACTAGGGATGCCTGCACATGGCTAACAGTGTGTCAGAGACATCTGACACACAGAGCTGACAGGTTTGGGGAAGGTATTTGGAAGCTGGCAAAGGCGTTTCTGTTGACCACTTAGCGTGGCCACTAGCAAGTTTGGGGGTAACTTGAACAGGACCTACAGTGTTATCAATATTATTAACAGCATAACTCACTGCTATAACCATAACTGCCATAAATTGTGCTTGTTGTTTGTTGTAGGGTGGTGGAAGGAAGTATTTTATATGGTGGCTGGTGTTTTGTGTTTGCATCACTCTCATTTTGGTGGTGGAGATTTTGGATTTTGGGGAATGTCTGCTCTGTTTTCTGTAGTGGACCTGTGCAATATCTGGTGTAACACTGCCCTCTTGTGTTATTAACTGTCATTGCAACAAGTTAAGATTTCTGTTCTTTTCTGACGAGTGAGATTCTATTGTTTCTGATGTAATGCTGCCCTCTTGTGTCTGTAACTGTCAATGACAGGTTAGTGATTTTTTTTTGGAAACTGTCAGAGATGAAAAGGTGGTGGAAGCTGGGAGTGAGTGCGGAGCGCTCGACCAAGCAAGGAGGAAGCCCTTTCTAGGTGGCTCCAGATTGAGCCCCCGGATTTCTTGAGGGATCAAGGGAAACTTGTACGGTTGGTACGGGAGGACAGGGGAGTAGAGCAGGTACAATTGGGAGGAATATTCTCAGATTCCATAGATAGTTATCTGGGTTTGGATTGGGAGCAACCTCTAATCGAAAGGGAACCTAGAAGGGTTAGACCAATTCCTTGCTTTGCGTGTGGACCAGCAATTTGGACACCAAGGTGGCATCCAGCCTGGGACCTCCTACAGTGTCATTGGTGCAAAAGGAAGTGGCACTGCAGATCTAGGAGGTGGACGCCTACATGCCCCAGGTGTACCCCGGACCCATGGCATCATATTCAGGAATTAATACAGGTTGAGTGTGAGATTGTGAATTTGATCTGTGCAAAGAGTCTTTCAGTTCCCAAGGATTGGCATGTTTTCGATGACCACTGGGAGGAAGTGAAAGAATATTGCCAGCAGAAGTTTGGGAGAGGAGATAAGAGAAATAAGGAGAGAAATCATGGGGACACAGCAAAATAAAGAGGTGCCTAGGAGGAGCCCTTTAGGATGTACTAACCCACTGGAAGGAAGTTGTGGGGACAGGAGGAACAGAGAGCAAAAGGGTTTTCATCAAATACTCAAATCAATAGTGGCCTCTCAATAAATCAGAAGATGGGGCAAAGTGGCCATTAAATGGAACATGGGACTGTAACACCATGTTGAAATTAATGTTTTTAAGGTGGGAAGGAAAATGGGATGAGGCACCATATGCAGATGTTTTTCACCTTACAGAACCACCCAGAATGGCAAAGGGATTGTGGTATTAACCCTCCACAAGACCCACTGATCCTAGCAATGGAAAGAGAAAACAGAAGGGTCTCACATGTATTAAAATGATGCTGCTCAGCCTGTAGTCTTGGTCTGAAGTGCACTAAAAATGACAAGGTATATAAGGAAGAAGACTCTGATCTGGATGATCTCCCCTCCTCCATCACTAGAGTTGGGTGGGAGCCCAGGAAGGGCACCAGATCAAACTCCAACACCCCTGGGAAGTCCAGCATCCTCCCATACAAGGGCAAAGCCAGGGAACAACCAGCACCTTTGCAGGCACGTCTTAGAGAAGAAGTGGGACCAGATAGAACAATGATGCTACTAAAGGTTTCCTTCAATACCAGTGATTTGGGAACTTGGAAAAGGAATGTAAAGGATTACAGAAAGGACCCTCTAAGTATAGCTGAACACTTTTGGTTAATAGTGAAATCACATAACACGGATTGGAATGCTATACAGTTACTGTTCCATGCAATGACAGAACCAGAGAAACAGCTGATCCCAAAGGTACCCTGGGATTTGGCCCAGGAGCACTGTAAGACATGGGAGAGGATGTAAAGGAATTATTTCCCCCCCAGGACCCAAAGTGGGATGTGAATAGAATGGCAGGAAGACAGAAGGTACAAGAATATCAGGAGTGGATTGCAAAGGGAATAGAGAAAGCCATCCCCAAATCTATGAACTGCTCAGCTTTATATGCTATTAAACAAGGTCCCTTTGAGTCACCACCTGAGTTCTCAGACAGGCTGAGACACAATGCGTCGTAGCACACCTTTGGACCCAGATCAGATATCGGGATACAGCAGATAGTGTCATTATTTTTAGGTCAATCCACCGGTGATAGAAGATGGAAACTTCAGAAATTCAGACCCACTGAAGGAAGAAACTTAGAAATATTATTGGATGAAGCCTGGAGGGTGTTTAGCAACTGAGAAGAAGGGAATAAGGGGAAACAAGGAAGGGTGATGGCAGTAGTTAAAAAGGAAGATGAAAATTTTAAAAAGGGGCTTTCCCCTCTGTGCCTAGGAATAAAAGAATGTGCTCTATGTGAGCAATTAGGCCACTGAAAAAATGAATGCCCAGAACCCTGAGCAAAGGGAAACAAACGGCACGGGGAGTGGCAAATGTAAATGAAAACTGACAGGAACCAAAGGGATCTTCCCTAGCTGATCCCTTGGTTATAATGAAGCCAGTGGAAAGAAAAGACCAAAAGCAAATAAAATTCTCA
Organism: Sturnus vulgaris; assembly: GCF_052056855.1. Taxonomy (NCBI): domain Eukaryota; kingdom Metazoa; phylum Chordata; class Aves; order Passeriformes; family Sturnidae; genus Sturnus; species Sturnus vulgaris. The sequence continues at coordinate 4,661,242 of NW_028276110.1, forward strand.
ATTGATACAGGGACAATGTGTTCGATTTTAAACACAGCTTTAACTCAGGTGGGAGAAGATTATATTATGGTTAAGGAAGCCACTGGCTAAGCTGACAAGTCTTATTTTTGTGGACCACTAAAATATAAATTAGGAAAACTACTAGTAGGCTTGCATAAATTCTTATACATGCCTAATTCACCACATGCACTCCTTGGAAGAGATTTACTTGAACACTTCAATGAAACAATCAGATTTGAAAAAGGGGAGATTACTCTGGAGGTGGATACTCAAGAATATATTCAAATAATGAGGTTCCCATAGAAGGACAAATCAGTGAAGATATCATCAACCAGGTGTACCCTGGTGTGTGGGCCACTGAGAAGCCAGGAAGAGCTAAGAATGCATCACCAGTAGAGGTAAAGCTTAATTGGGACAGTGACCAGTAAGGATAAAACAATATCCCTTAAAAAGAGAGGGTAGGGAAGGAATCCAGCTGGTAATAGAAAAATTCTTGCAATGGGGTCTGTTAAGGGAATGTGAATCTCATTTTAACATTCCCATATTACCAGTTCACAAACCTGATGGAACGTACAGAGTAGTCCAGGATTTAAGAGCAGTCAATAGAATAGCAGAGGATTTATGTCCTGTAGTAGCAAACCCATACACTTTGTTAACAGTATTGACACCTTAAATAACCTGGTTTACTGGTTTAGATTTGAAAGATGCTTTCTTTTGCCTCCCTCTCCATGAAGCCAGCCAAAAGATATTTGCCTTGGAATGGAAAAGTGGAAAAGGACCCAGCTCACTTGGACTGTCCTGCCTCAAGGATTCAAGAATTTCCCCACCATATTTGGCAACCAACTCGCCAAGGATCTCGAGTCTTGGGAAACCCCACCCGGGAAGGGGAGACTGCTACAATACAGAGATGACATCCTGATCACCACTGAGACAGAAGACACTTGCATGCCTTGGACAGTGAGTCTCTAAAACTCTTTGGGGCTCCAAGGGCACCGAGTGTCTAAGAAGGAAGCCCAGGTAATGCAGCAGGAAGTCACTTACTTGGGGTATGAAATTAATGTGGGGCAAAGAATTGTGGGGCAAGCCTGAAAAGAGGCTCTATGCCAAATACCAAAACCACAGACTGTGAAAGAATTGAGAACTTTCCTCAGAATGACTGAGTGGTGTCGCCTTTGGATCTATAATTACGAGTTGCTTGTTCAACCCCTGTATGCACTGATCAACTCTGAACAGAAGCATCTGCAATGGGACAAACAGGCCACATGAGCCTTGGAACAATTGAAAAAGGCCCTGATGTCAGCTCCAGCTCTGGGACTCCCTGAACTGGGTAAGCCTTTCTTTTTGTTTTCTCATGAGAAACAGGGAATCGCCCTGGGAATATTGGCACAAGATTTAGATTTAGATATCACAGAGCAGTCACCTACATCTCCAAGCAATTGGATGTGACCACAAAAGGATAGCCAGGATGCCTGAATGTGGTAGCAGCAGTAGTGATAAATATCCAGGAAGCTTGAAAATTCACTTTGGGACAAAAAATGACTGTGTTGGTGTCCCATACAGTGTCTGCAGTATTAGAAATGAAGGGCAGGGAGTGGCTTTCTCCACAGAGGCTCCTGAAATACCAATCCATACTGGTAGAACAGGATGATGTGGAGATTGTGATCACTAACATTGTCAATCCAGCTTCTTTCCTCAGTGGAAACACAGGAGAACCAGTACACCATGACTGCTTGGAAACCATTGAAGCAACATCCTCAAGCTGCCTGGATTTGAAGGATGTTCCTGTGGAAGATGCAGAGGACTGGTTCATGGACAGAAGCAGCAATGTCCTGAATGGCAAAAGGCATGCAGGATATGGCATCTCCATCAGCCATGAGGTAACAGAGTCAGAACCATTGCCTGTCAATACCTCTGCACAAAATGTGAAAATCGCCTTGACCCAAGCCTTGGAATTGACCCAATGTGAGAATGTGAACACAGACACGGATCCAAAGAACACTTTTGGGGCTGTGCATGCTTATGGAGCAATCTGAAAGGAAAGGGGGCTACTGAACTCTCAAAAGAAAAACACTGAACATGCAGAAGAAATTCTGAAATTGCTGGAGGCAGCACAGCTCCCAAAGAAAATAGCAATTATGCACATCAGAGCACATCAAAAGGCATACTTGGAATCAGGAAAAGGAAATGAGCTGGCAGACAGGGAGGCAAAAGAAGCAGCAAAAAGAGAGGTACAATTGGAAGGAGCTCTTGTCCCAGAGAGGAAAATTTCCCTTGAGGGCAAACCAAATATGACAAAGAGGATCTGAAGCTAATTACAAATTTGGATGAGACATACAGTAAAGAGGGGTGGGCCCCTACCCCAGAAGGAAGGGTAATCATACCTGGCCATCTAATATGGTTTGGAATAAGGGAGGAGCATAGGAAAAGACACTGGGGACCAGAGACTGTGTATGAACACTTCAATCACAACATCATGGCTAGAAATTGATACACTACAGTGAAGCAGGTAAATCAACATGTGATCTCTGCCTCCAGACTAAGCCTAAAAACAAAGCCAGAAATGGGTGAAATTGAGAAGGGAAATGTACCTGACCAATTATGGCAAATGGACTTCACAGAACTCCCAAGAAAAGGGGGGTTTTGTTATTTACTGGTATGAACTGATACCTTTTCAGGATGGCCTAAGGCTTTCCCTGCTACAACTGCTAAGGCCAGAAAAGTGGTCAAGGCATTAGTAAAAGAGATAGTATCACGATTTGGGGTTCCAGCTGCCATTTCTTCAGATAGAGGGCTCCATTTTATTGCAAAGGTGGTACATCACGTTAGTAATAGTTTAGGTATAGATTGGCAATTACATACCCCATATCATCCCCAGTCAAGTGGACAAGGGCAGAAGATGAATCATTTCATCAAACAGCAAATTGTTAAATTAGGACAGGAGGTCAATCTGCCTTGGCCTCAATCCCTTCCTTTAGCCCTTTTACACATCCCAACTAAACCAAGGGCAAAGGAAAGGCTGAGTCCTTTTGAGATCCTGTATGGGCGACCTTATGCAATACAGAAGGGAACATCAGCACAAATAGGGGAAGAAACTATCACAGAATACATGGTGGCCCTGGGGAAACAACTCAGTAATATCAGGAAACATGTATAAAGAAGCTGGTGTAGGGGATTGGATGGACCAGTACATAATGTACAACCTGGAGATTGTGTGTATGTGAAGTCTCTCACAGAAAAGACTTTGGAACCACAGTAGGAAGGACCATACCAGGTGTTCCTCACCTCCTTCCCTGCCATCAAGATCAGAGAACAAGCAGCATAGAGACATCACACTGGAATTAAAAAGGCTTCACAGTCACCATGGAGAATCAGGCAGGTGCAGCCTGGAAAGCTGTGGCTCTGATGATCATAGCCATGGCTATGGCAGACATGTGTGCAAGACCTCCTATATACAATGGGACTGGCATTTCTATGTGTCAGGGGAAAGTTTCTGACTTTGACTCTCCTAAGTCTCTGTGGCAGGTGTTACAAATATCAAACACAACTGTCTGGACAGGGAAAGATGTCTGGGGATGCAAATTTGCATTTGTTCAGGACGGATTCCATCAGGGACTTCTAAAACCCATTCAAATTGGTACTGAATGTTGTGACACATGCCTCACTAACTGTTCTGAATTCAGGCTTAAAATAGAGGGATGTGAAACCAAGGCTTTTAGAATTAAACCGTGAGGGAACTGTGCCACATCTATCTGAACACAGAACATGGGCACAAGAGGTTAAAGGGAAGTGGCAGATTATTAACATAGAGCTATGTGCCACAAGAAAACAACTGAGGTTTGTATGTGAAGGAAATGTCAACCATGACCGAGATATCTGCCTGGATACACAACAAAGCATCTGTCTCTTCAGAATCCATTCAGTCAACCAGACAACCTTGCTGGTATATATAGATCAGGGTTGTGTATGCCTCAGAACAGCATGCCCCACCATAAGAGTGGACGAGCTCATTATAAAGGAAACACAATCTGATTTGTGCATTTGTAACTTGGTCAAAATTGAGGGGTGCAATTTCTCCTATTGGGCACCTGTTGTATCACATCAGTATATAAAGGCAAACATGACAACTGTGCAGGATGTATTGTCTGTGCCCAGAAGAATGAATCTCACTCTAGTTATAGAGCTACTAAAACACAGATCTTCAGGAAATTCTGAAAGAAATGAGAAGTATGGGAAAGAAGATCTTGATCACAACACACCATGACACAGACTATAAGGAGACCATAGAAGGTTGGAGGGAGACACATCTCAACACTGGTGGGATGTAATTTTTGGGTGGTCTCCTACTGCAGCAGGGTTTCTACACTGATTGTGTCATCTGATAGTAGTTTTGTTAGTTCTGATCAGTTTAAGATTTGTTCTTGGTTATGTTTTTCTGGAATTTGAAACAGTCACAAAGAATGGCTACAATGCCTATCCTGTTATCGAATCAACTAGGTAAAGACAGTCATAGAGAGTATGATAGGTATCTTAGAAAGCAAAAGAATTTGCATCATTTAGAAGAAAAGGGGGGAAATGAGATGGGGAACATATATGGTTTTGAAAATTCAGAATTTTAAAAGCATATAATATGCTTAAGTGAGTGGATGAGACTTAGAACACATAGCAGAAACGGTATGTAATGAACCACATATGAACATATTTACCAGGAAAAAACCATTAAGATATATTGCAAAAACTCAGGAAAGCAAGACGTGGCTATTGTACAAACCCAACAAAGCAGAAACCTGTGGCTCCAGAAACCAGCCAGGACCAGACGGGTGGTTTTGAGTGGGACAAGCTGACCTGAGGGAGAGCCAAACCTCCACTGCACCTGCCCAGAAGCAGAGCTCAAACAGCGAGTACTGAGGAAGACACACAGCCTTCATCCCAAAAACCACCAAACACAACCACCAGGAGGGGTGGCAGCTAATTATAATACAAAGGGAGGGAAGGTGGAGAGGGTGGGCAGGGAGGTGTGGGCTTGTGGGATCAATGTGTATTTATACCTGGAACCTGTCTTGACCAGGTACACGTGGTTTGGAGGAAATATCCCCCCATGTGTCCCAGCTGTCAATGAAAGACTCTACAATTTCAGTGTCAAGTCCTGATTCCTGAAATCAGGAAAGGTCCAGCAGCTGTGTTGGTTCTGCAGAGCAAAAATGGCCCCTGGTTCCATGGGACCCCAGTGTCACAACTGACTCCTTGCTTCCATGTCACCCCCTCAGTGTCAAAATGGCCCCTTAGCTCCAACAGAACACAAAGGTTTTGTATAAATATTGAGCAAATCCTGCTTAACACACCTGGGAACATCTGTCTGCATTCAAAAGTGAGATTAAAGGTGAGGGTGGCACCAGCAGCTTCCATCTAAAACAAAGACCCAGGGAAAGGACAGGGAGAGGGAATTCAGCTGAAAGACTCAGAATTCTGCTTACAGAGATCATTGCTGGTCACACTGTCCCTCGTAGGAAGGTGACATCATTCCAGACAGCCTGGACTGAGCATGTGGTTCCTCAGTGGGGTTTGTTGTTCAGGAAACCTGCTCAGGCTTTTCCATTCTTTCCTCACAAACAGGAAAATTTCTCCTGGGCCTGTGTGCAGGCAGAGCCCTGAGGAGAGCAGGTGGGACATGGTGCAATGGGCTGGGACACCCAGCTGCAGAGCTCAGGGGACAAGGTTCTGCTGCAGGGCACAGGGATGTCAGTCCCAGGTGGGCAATGTCAGAGATGGTGAGGCTAGGGGTGAGGAGCAGGTTGTCCAAACAGGGTCAGCCTGCAAGGGGCTCATTCTTCTGCATGCCCAGACCTCCTAAGGAGACATTCAGCATCAAGATCACTTGGGGAATGCTTCAGTCACCTCTTCTCTGAAATGAAAAGTAAAAAAATTATTAATAAAAAAAAGAAACAGTCAAGAGGTGCACTTTGAAATCTTCATTCTCAAGAAAACTCCAAATTGACTGCAATCAGCTGCACAAGCCCTGGAGACTTGAAGACAATTGAAGAAAGACAAACAGCTCCTGAGGATTTTCTCTATTTTAATCAGCCTCACAGTGGATTTGGGGCTGAGTCCAGGACCCTCAGGCACTGAGAGAAGGTTGAAGAAGCTGCTCCAGGAGTCAGAAGCAAAACTCCAAGTCCCTTGGAGCATCAGTGGCCCCACTGAGGGCAGGGAGTGCCAAAGGCTCCCCAGGGACTGGTGAGAGCAGATCCTTGAGGGCAGGATTGCAGGAGCCCGAGGCTGTGAGCAGGGAACTGCAATGCTGAGCAAGGCCTGGGCTGGCTGGAGGAAGCAGAAAGGCCAAGGCCTGAGCCCAGGCCTGGCCCAGCAGGGCCTGTCCCTCACGGGTGGCTCAGGGCTGTTGCTGGGGCAGTGGGATGGCAGGGGCAGCAAGGACAAATGTCATCAAGCTGCAAGCCCTGCCAGCCTCCTGAGGGAGGGCCGAGGCAGAAGCAAAGTGCAGCCCCTGCCAGGAAAGTTCCTTCTGTGGGGCTGCAGAGGCCCTGCCCGAGCCCAGGGCACAAAGGCCTGGGTGCCTCTGGCCCTGCCAGCCCTGCCCAGCCCTTGGCCATCTCTCCTGCAGGCTGTGCCCCCTGTGCGTGCTGCTCCTGTGCCCTGGCCGGCTGCACACGCCCATCTCGCTGTCCCCCCCAGCATTTCTCAGCCCAGCATTGCTGTGCCCTCCCTGGGCTCCCTGCACCCAGCGCTGCCGGCTCCTGGCACACAGAGCCATGGCATGGCCCAGCCTCACGCTGGGACACCTCGGGCACCAACATTCTGCCCTGGGAGGGACTTTTCTGTTTCCTCACCTCCAGGCTGAACCTTCCAAGCTGCACTTTGGGGAGGTTTCCTTCTCTTCCCACTCCACAGGAAAGCTCTGTGTCCTGCTGCTCACAAACAGTGAAGGGCTGGTGGGAGATGTGGTGGTCAGAGGCTGTTTGGGCAACAATGACTATGAAATAATGCAGCTTTTAAATTTTGTGTGAAGGAGGATGGGACATCAACAAAACCTCTACACTGGATGTAGAGAGAGCAGACTTCGGCCTATTCAGGATTCATATCTGGGGATAACAGAATGAGGTGCTGATTTTTTTAAGGGAAATAGCCTTTTAAAACAAAGAGATCCAGGCAAGATGGAAACATTTCAAGACATAAATGTTGAAGGACCAAGAGCAGCCTGTCCCTATGCCCCAGAAAGTGAGCTAGCAAGGAAAAAGACTGGCCTGGCTAGGCTTCCATGTAGTCAGGGAAAAAAGAAGGTACATCAACTTTGGAGAGAGGGGAAGACAACTCAGGAAGTGTTTAAGGATGTTGTTCGGTCATGAAGAAAGAAAAGGAGAGAGCTGAACGTTTAATTATAACTTAACCTGGCAACATCTGTGAAAAAAAAAAGAAAAATATTTTTATAAATATATTAATAATAAAAGCAGGGACAAGGAGAACCTCATCTTTTATTGGATATGGGGATGAATGTAGTAACTAAAGATGAGGAAAGGTTTGAGGTACATCAGGACTTTGCCCGAGTTTTCAACACTAAGACAGGTTGACCTCAGGACAAGTGTTCTCCTGAGCTGGGAGATGGGGACAGGGAGCAGAACAGACCACCTGTAATCCAGGAGGAAGCAGCTGGGGACCTGCTGAGCCACTCAGATGCTCACTGGTGTCTCTGGGACCAGATGGGATCCATCCTAGGGGGATGAGGGAGCTGCTGGATGAGCTCCCCAAGCTGCTCTCCATCATTTCTCATCAGTGCTGGCTCAGCAGGGAGGTGCCAGAGGACTGGAGGTGCCAATATGAGCCCATCCCCAAGAAGGGCTGGAAGGAGGATGTGGGGAAGTGCAGGCCTGTCAGCCTGACCTGGGTGCCTGGTGAGGTGATGGAACAGATCACCTTGAGTGTCATCACAGGGCACCTACAGGATGGCTGAGGGATCAGAGCCAGCCAGCGTGGATTTCAATATCTGCACTGATGATCTGGATGAGGGCATTGAGTGCAGCATCAGCAAATGTGCAGATGGCACCAAGCTGGGTGTGAGTGTGGATGTGCTGGAGGGTTGGAGGGCTCTGCAGAGGGACCTGGACAGGCTGGATCCAGGGCCCGAATCCAACAAGGTGAGGTTTAACAAGACCAAGTGCTGGATCCTGCACTTTGGCCACAACAACCCCTGCAGTGCTACAGGCAGGGGACAGAGTGACTGGACAGCAGCCAGGCAGAAAGGGACCTGGGGGCACTGATGGACAGCAGGCTGGACATGAGCCAGCAGTGTGCCCAGGTGGCCTAGAAGGCCAATGGCAGCTGGCCTGGATCAGGAATGGTGTGGCCAGCAGGAGCAGGGCAGTGATTCTTCCCCTGTGCTCAGCACTGGTTGGGCAGCACCTCGAGTGCTGTGTCCAGTTCTGGGTCCCCAATTTAGGAAGGACATGGAGGGGCTGGAGCCTGTCCAGAGAAGGGCAAGAAGGCTGGTGAGGGGTCTGGAACACAAGTCCTGTGAGGAGTGGCTGAGGGAGCTGAGGTTGTTGATACTGGAGTAGAGGAGGCTCAGGGAGCCATGGTGTCAGGGCACAGGTGTGACATGATGATCTCCAAGGACTTTTTCAGCTTTTCTGATTCTGTGATTCTCTGAAACTACCCCTGGAGCAGTTGCAGGATTAGCCCTGGGCCTCCTCTTCACAAGGTCCAGCAACGCAGGTCCCTCAGCTTCTCCACACAGCCCCAAAGCTCATCCTGTCAGTCCTGCAGAGCCTCTCCAGCCCCTCCTCATTGCCCACAACAGGGAGCCCCACACCCAGAGACAGCAGCCCAGATGTGCGCCCCTGGCCTGTGGTGCCTCTGGCAAGGGAGCAGCACGAGGCACTGCAGGACCCTGCAGACAATTCCTGAAGCACTTGGAGGATGATCCTGCTCCCCAAGAAATGTTCCCATGGTGCCAGCTCAGAAACCGAAATAAGGAGTAGGGCCAGAAGGGCAAGGGGAAACAGGGATGGGCTGTTTGCAAGGGAGGGGACAGGGATGAGCAAGAGGAAGAAATCTGGTGAAGGAAAGAGTAAAGAAACCAAAGGTGAAACCAAAGAAATGCTCAGGGCAGTTTGGGGGTGGCTGCCACGCAGCCCTGGCTCTGAGCAACAACATCTGCAGTGGGACAGGAAACTCACAGCTCATGGGAACAAACTTTCTGGCTGACTTCAGAGGCCACAACAAACCTGAGTGTTTTTGCTGCCATCCCCCAGCCCTTGCTGGCCCAAGTGGCTGATGGCATTTGTGCTCACTCAGCTCCATGTCCCCACAGCAGCACCATGGGGGTGCTGAGCCTGCTGTGTGCAATGCAAACAGGGGCTCCTGAGCCAGTGCTGCCGTGTGTGTGCCTGCAAGGATGCAGCTCCTGTGTGAGCTGGGGGAGAGGCCAGGGCTGCAGAGGGGGGATGTTGTTGGCAGGTGCATGAGGATGCTCTGGGACGCTGCCCTGGGGTGTCCAGCGCAGTGGGGACGGATCAGCCCCTGCTCTGCTGCTCCTTGCCAGGGTGTCCCCCTTGCAGGGACCTTGCAGAGCACCAGCCATGCTGTTTGCCCCCAGCCTGCCCACGGCCAGCCTGGGGCTGCTCCCGGGGCTTTTCTATGCTCAGCATTGGGCTGGCCAAGTGTTGTGGAGAGAGCCTGGCTAAGGAGCCTGGAGCCCCCAGGCCCTGGCCTGAGGCGTCAGCGCTGCCCCAGCAGTGCCCATGGCCTGTCCCTGCTGCAGCCCCGGCACTGCCACCCCCAGGGCTGTGCCCGGCCCCCAGAGCACTCAGGCCCTGCAGCAACACGAGGGCCAGGAGGGCAGCAGGGCAGTGGCAGGGGAGCAGCACTGGCAACACCAAGTGCTGCTGCTGCTGCTGGGCACAGCTGCTGTGCCAGCACTGATCTGCCCCAGCACTGCACACAGACATTGCTGCTGCAGCTCCAGAGAAGGGAAAAAAGGGACATCTCTGGAGAAAACTTTGCTGGGGAGAGATTCTTTAGTTCATCTAAAGAAACCAAGAGCACAGCACCTTATTTACAGTCTGTGGCCACAGGGAAGGTGGAGAGAAAGAAAATGAGAAACGGCATGAAAAATGCAATTTCTTTATGGATTATGGTAAAAAAGTAAAACAAAGACAATAACCTCCAAAATGAAACCAACATGAATTTTCAAGGGTGGCTTTTATTACAAAGTATTTGCAGAGATTGACCACCAGTTTACAGTTTCTTAAATCCTCCAGTCATCAATGTCCACACAGCAGCGTTGAGCTCCTGGTTCCTCAGGCTGTAGATGAGGGGGTTCAGAGTTGGAGGCACCACCGAGTACAGAACTGACAGTGCCAGATCCAGGGATGGGGAGGAGATGGAGGGGGGCTTCAGGTAAGCAAAAAAGCCAGTGGTAACAAACAGGGAGACCACGGCCAGGTGAGGGAGGCAGGTGGAAAAGGCTTTGTGCCGTCCCTGCTCAGAGGGGATCCTCAGCACAGCCCTGAAGATCTGCACATAGGAGAAAACAATGAACACAAAACAGACAAATAACAAACAGACACTAACTGCAAGAAGCCCAAGTTCCCTAAGGTAGGAGTGTGAGCAGGAGAGCTTGAGGATCTGGGGGATTTCACAGAACTGGCCCAGAGCATTGCCATGGCACAGGGGCAGGGAAAATGTATTGGCCGTGTGCAGCAGAGCACTGAGAAAGCCACTGGCCCAGGCAGCTGCTGCCATGTGGGCACAAGCTCTGCTGCCCAGGAGGGTCCCGTAGTGCAGGGGTTTGCAGATGGACACGTAGCGGTCATAGCACATGATGGTCAGGAGGAAATACTCTGTTGAGATGAAGAACAGAAAGAAAAATATCTGTGCAGCACATCCAGCATAGGAGATGTGTCTGTTGTCCCAGAGGGAATTGTGCATGGCTTTGGGGACAGTGGTGCAGATGCAGCCCATGTCAGTGAGGGCCAGGTTGAGCAGGAAGAAGAACATGGGGGTGTGCAGGTGGTGGCCGCAGGCTACGGCGCTGATGATGAGGCCGTTGGCCAGGAGGGCAGCCAGGGAGATGGCCAGGAAGAGGCAGAAGTGCAGGAGCTGCAGCTGCCGCGTGTCTGCCAATGGCAGCAGGAGGAAGTGGCTGATGGAGCTGCTGTTGGACATTTGCTGTGTCTTGGCATGGGGATCTGTAAGAAAAGTAATCATGGAATAGTTAAGTTTGGAGAGGATTTTAAATATCCCAGCCCAGCTTGGTGGCACTTTCCCCCCACTGCGGGCCCAGGGCTCTGTGGCTGGAGCTGTCCCTGCCAGCAGCTGCTTTCCTGTGCCAAGGCCTGGGCCCTGCCAGTGCTGCCAGAGCCCAGCCCAGCCCTGGGGGCTCAGCTCTGCCCTGCACTCCCCTCCCAGCACAGGGCAGTGCCCAGGGTCAGCTCTGCCTCTGCAGGCTCTGATGGAAACCTCAGAGTAACCCTGAGGAGGCTGGAAAAGCGACACTGATGCTTCCTCTATGGGGCCCTGTGCTGATTTCTTTCTTTGTCTTGTTTATTGAGATCTTAAAGAATTTTAAAAAATTTTTCTCAACCTGAACTGAGAGATGAATATCAATGTGCAATCTCCCAGAAATGCAACCTAGTGCAGCAGATTAAAAAAGCAGGACTTTACCTTTTATGCAGCCCCTGCCTCACTGTGCTCCCTGTTTAATCTCCTTGGAAATGTTCTGCAGTCAAATGTCATGCTGAGAGCAGCCCTGCACTATCCTCATCACACAAGGACAACCCTTCCAAGCCTTACCAGCTGTCTCCTTCCACCCAGACCTTGTCCCCCAGTGCTGGGAGCAGCTCCCAGGGCTGGCTGAGAGCTGTCCCTGGCAGGCAGCAGAGTCCCTGCCCCAGCACAGCACCCTGGGCTGCAGCACCCTGCTCTGCACCACAGCCCTGGGCACCCCTGGCTGCTCTGCACAAGAGATCATCAGAGAATGTACTCACACAGTCTGCAGGCATTGGGATGTTCCAGCTTTAGGAGATCACTGCAGGAGCTGCAGCTGCATTGTCCTGCAGCCAGAGGCTTCCTGTGTCAAGGGCTGGGAGTGATTCTGCCTCAGGCACTTCTGAGCATCTTCCCAGCCCTGACTGATTGAAGCTCTCTGTGCCTCTGTGCTGTGCCCGGGGTGGCTGCAGGCAGTGCCCCAGCCCTGCTGGGCTGGGAGAAGAGCTGCTCATCAAGAGAAATGTGTTTTTGAAGCTCTTCTTGGTTGCCAGGATCACCTTCTGAGCCAGGAGCCCAGCCCAGCTCATCAGCACAGATACAGCACAAGGACTTTAATGACCCTCTCAGGAATTGAGGCTGAGTCTCTGAGCATCAGTCCCTGAGTGGGAGCTGAAGAAACCTCTCAAGAACTCCAAGTCACAGTCAAACTCCAAAGTTTCCTGAAGTTTTAATGGGTCCCTCTGAGGGACACAGCTGACAAAGTGTCCCCAGGTTCCAGTTAGAGCAGGAAATTGGAGTCAGTGATGACAAGTGGGGACAAAGTGAAGCCAAGTTGTGGTGCCCTGGGGCACAGCAGGGTCTGTGCCACCAAGGGCTGGGAGGAGACGCCTTGTCCTGAGCCACTGGGGCCTGCTGGCACAGCCCCAGCAAGGCTGGCCACTGTCACCCCTTGCCCTGCCCTCAGCATCCCCCCACATCCCAGTGGCCTCAGGGATGTGATGGGACGAGTCCCTGGGGAGCCTTGGTCAGGAATGGCCCTGGGGGGCTCCTTCATGCTCCCAGGGACTGCAGGTTTTTCCAAGGACTTTGGGTTTTGCTTTTGCCTTGCAGTCTGTGAGAGCTTTGTGCAATCATGGCCTCCAATTATCTGCTTTAATTACTCCCTTGAGAGCCTCTGTCAGTAACAACGCTCATCGGGGCTGATTAATGCTTCAAGGTACTTCAGTTTTTTAAGGTACTTGGAGGTTCCCTTTTGACACCAACTCTTCTAGTATTTTATGCAATCATGGCCCCAATTATCTACTTTAATTAGTCCCTTGAGAGCTTTATATTGACACTCAGTGGGTCTCATTAATACATTGAGATACTCAAGGTTTTAAAGGTAGTTTGGATTTTCCTTTCCTCTCTGACTCTCTGAGAGGGTTTTGGGCGATCCTGGCATCCACTTCTTTCCTCCAAGGAGTCCATGAGGAGCCTGTGTTGGGGATGGACCTCAGTGGGACCCATTAATGCTTTGAGACACTTTGGGTTTTTCTTCTGATTTGGACTCGTGGAAAGGTTTGTGCAATCTCCTCTCAGGCCCTGAGGTTCAAGGCTCAGCACCAAATGCACCACTGGGCTCACTGGGATCAAGCAAGTCCTGACAAACCGTGGCTCTGTCTTGATTTCCCTCTCGTCTGGTGCCATTCATTAGGAAGATTTTCAAATCCAGTTATGGAGAAATATTTCCAAGAGATTCTAAGAAATACACATTCCTATTTTGAAGAGTGTATTTCATTGCTATTCTCTTTAGAGCAGAGGTGATTCCAGCATTCTGTGATTGATATTAATGCAGGGTCTCTCCTCAGCTCTGGCCTGCTCACAGAAGCTGTGCCTTGAGGTCTGACCCAGTGTGGACAACCTTGCTGCACATTCCCAACTCCATCCTGTCTGTCCTCACTCACCTGGGACCTGCTTTACTTGGAGAACTGGCTGCACTCAGGCCAAAAGGAGTGTTCCCTCCCCCCCCCCTTTTTTTTTTTTTGTTTTGAAGCAATCTACAACTCCTTAATGTCCCCATTGAAAACAGACACCTTCTATTAGTGTGTGCTAAAGCCAAGGTGCCACCAAGCAGCTTCCCCTTCCCCAAGGCAGAACCCTGCAAGAAATGTTTGAGTCCTTTGGACTCCTTGGTTCCCTGAGGCCTTGCAGTGTCACAAAGGCCCCTTGGTTCTGCACTATCACAATGGAAATTTGGGTCCATGGGGTCCCACAGTGTCACAATGCTCTTTTTGGTTCCATGAGGCCATGTTCTATCACAATGAACTTTTGGCTCCTCGAGGTTCCATACTCTCAACAATGGTCTCTGTAGTTCCAGAGTGTCACAATGGACTCTTGGTTCCAGGTGGCCCCACAGTGTCACCGTGGTCTCCTTGGTTCCACAAGGCCATGCAGTGTCACAATGGCTCACAGGTTCCATGAGGCCCCACAATGTCACAGTGGCCCCTTGGTCCCATGAGTTTCCCCAGTGTCACAATGGTTCCTTGGCTCCACGTGGCCCAGGTGTCTCACAATGGACTCTTGGTTCCGTGGGGCCCTGCAGTGTCACAGGGGTTTCCTTGGTTCTGTAGGGTCACAATGGACACTGCAGCGCCCCCTGCTGGCCGGGAGGACCTGGCCCTGTGAGAGCACCTCCTGGTGGCTGACCCCTGCAACTGTGAGTGGTTTGTACTGGTTTGTGCTGGGATGGGGTCCAGGGGGTGCTGGGATGATGGTGGGGTTACTGGGCAGTGCTGGGTTGTACTGGGAGTGAGTGTGTGAATGTCCAGGAGGACCTAACACTGTGTGTACTGGTTGTACTGGGTTATACTTGTTTGTACTAGGATGGGGTGCTGGCGTGTTACTGGTTTGTACTGGGTTATACTGGGAAAGGGAGCAGGGGTGTCTGAGGGCTTCTTGCTGACTGGGAGGACCTGGTGGCGACTGTGAATTATACTGGGTTATAATGGTTTATATTGGGATGGGGTGCTGGAAGTCACTGGATTGTAGTGGTTTATATTGGGTTATACAGGGATATTCTGGATTTTACTGGGTTGAACTGGGGTGTACTGGGTTATACTGGGAGGGAGCTTGGGGATGATTGGCACTCCACTGGGAGCAAATTCTGGGGATGCTGGCCTTACTGATTTATACTGAGATGGGGCTTGGGACCTACTGGGAGTGACTTCAGATTGTGCTGGCCTTACTGGTTTCTACTGGGAGCTGTCACCAAGGGGTCAGGGCCTCAGGGGTGACTCCCAGTGCTTACTGGTTTGTACTGGTGCCCTCCCAGTATAAACCTGGGAGCCCCAGGACAACACTAGGAAGCACTAGACTACCCTGGGAATGGGTTTGGGTGCATGAGACCTTACTGGTTTATACTGGGAGCTGCTGCCACAGGCCTCAGGAGCTTGGGGGTAGCTCACAGTGCTTACTGGTTTATACTGGTGCCTTCCCAGTCCACACCTGGGAACACTGGTAGGCACCTGTGGCCGGGCAGGACCTCAAGGCCGAGCTGGCCTTCACCAGGGCCTTGCTGAGCTGCAGCTTCTCAAACTTCTCAGCCTGGCAACACTGCCCGTGGCTGCTGATGCCCACCAGGAACTACGGCAGGGCACTGCCCCCTGGAAGGCTGAAGGAAGGGAAGGGATTCCCCAAAAAATCTCCCCCCAATTTTGAGGGATCCTCAAAAGTTCCAGCTCCTCCCTCACCTAAAGTGGGAGCTGTTGGGATCTGTTGGGTTGAATGGGTAGACCTGGTGTTCCTAAATCCCCTTTGACATTAATTGGTAGTCCTGAATTCCTGTATACCTGGGTGTCCTCACTGAGATATTGGGGTTTTCCCCACTGCCCCCCTGAGATTTTGAGGTGCCCCCTTTGCCCACCCAGAGCTGCAGCTGCTGCAGAATACCATCTTCACCAACCCCATGCAACAAAGCATCTGGCTGTACCTGCACTGCATCCTCTCCCGAGGTAACTCAGGGCTCCCTCCCACCCCTGATGTCCTCACCTGGAGTTTTGGGTCACCCCCTGAATGTTGGGGTGTCTCCCGACAGCCCCACAGCTGCCAAGGGTCACCTGTGTCCACATCGACTGGGAGGACAGTGGCCATCATCTTCTCCAGGCCTGTCAGGGTGAGTCAGGGCACTTGGGTGCCCTAAAAATGACCTGGATATCCCTCAAAATAATCTGGGTACACCTGGATACTGCCCAAAATCACCTGGATCCCCCCATACAATCACCTGGGTACACCTGGGTACCCCTTGCACACCTGGATCACCAAAAACCCCTGGGGCCCCCCAAAAAACTAGTGTCTCAAACATCCTCATTGCTTTCACTGGGTAGGCCTGGTGCCCCTAAACCTCAGTGCTTTGAAAGGATAGACCTGCTGTCCCTAAATTCCTATTCATTTCAATGGGTTAGACCTGGAGTCCTGTTCATCTCCATTCATCTCTACAAATCCCTCCCAGTGGTCCCACTTTTGCTTTCGTGCTCCCAGTCACCCCAGTGTCCCCCTTTAGCCCTTCCCAGTGCTCCCAGTTTAAACAGTAACTCTTCCCAATCAAGCCCTATCAATGGGTAGACCTGGTGTCCCTAAAACTCCTATTGACTTCACAAGGGTAGACCTGGTTTCCTTCAATCCCCTTTGACTTCAGTGGGCAGAACTGATGTCCCAAAACTTTTGGGGCTAAAAATCCCAATTTTGGGCTTGAAATGCTTTTGGGCTGAAAATGGACATTTTTGGGCTTACCTGGAGGCACAGCTCCAGCAGAGACAGCAGGTGAAGCATCAGGGATTTGGGACTGGCCTCCAGGAATTCATCCAGAACATCCAGAGCATCAGCACTGCAATCCTGGAGTGGAAATTCCCAGAATTCAGCCCAAGATTTCCTCCAAATTTCCTCACATTTCCCTATTTTAGGGCCAAATTTCCTCAAATTCCCATTGATTTTAATGGATAGACCAGGTGTCCCGAAATCCATATTGATTTTAATGGGATAGACCTGGTATCCATAAGTCCCTATTGATTTCATTAATCATGTCAGATGTCAAAAAAATGTGCATTGGGAGACTGATATTACAAGAGATGAGGCAACTGAGAGACGTTGTAAAAGATGGTTTATGGCCTCATGGTGTCAGTCTCATAGAATGGTGAGACATTAAAGGTGTTACATCCAATGCCATAATATCAGAACCTGCCTCGTTCTTAGTTACAATGCTTTATGTTCGTTTTTTATCCAATCAAATACTTCTGTGAAGTTTGCCAGCATTCTTTTACACCGATCATTAATTGCTTTCCTTCTCATGGCTTTGCCACAATGCATCATTTTTCAACCAATCCTAGTACACTTCACAAACCTACACTGATAAACCTTAAACTTCTAATCAACTTTATAACAGGTTTTATTGCTTAGCTTAACAATCTTTTACTATCTTACTTAACATACTGCTTTGCTTACAGAATGCATATTTCTGTTTGCTTAAAACATATTTTTACCTAAATTAAAAACTTATATTCTTGTTTTATATCAATTTTCCTTTTCATGCTCTGATTCCCCAAGCCTTGTCCAAGGTCTTATGTCAAACCTTGTATCCATCTCAATCTCTGAGCCTGTATGCACAAGGCCCTGAGAGCTCTCTGTGCCTGCATTTCCCACACCACCTGTCATCTCTGCCTCCAATTTCCTGCTCACACTGGAACCTGGGGACACTTTCTCAGTCGTGTCCCTCAGTGAGACCCATGAGCAATATCAGACACTTTGGAGTTTGATTCTGTCCAAATTCTTCAGCGGTTTCAAAGAAAACAACAGTTCTGCCTTGATTTCCCTCTGGTTTGGTGCCATTCATATGGAAGTTTTTCAACTCCAGTTATGGAGAAATATGACAAAGAGCTTCTTAGAAATATCCATTCCAATTTGCAAGGGTGTATTTTATTACAGTTGTCTTTAGAGCAGAGGTGACTGCAGCATTTTGTGACTGATATTTGTGAGAAATGGATTTGTAAAGGATTCTCAAAGCCTGACTGAAAGCTCACACAGTCTTGTACATCTGGATGCAAACTCTGAGATAAGGTGTGCTGACTCAGAAAGGCCCTGGAATAGAGAAGACATTGCTGAGAGAGAGATTGAACTAGAACCAAGTTTCACATGACGGCCTTGCAAATGATCAGATATTTTTGAGAATTAGAACCGTGAAAGATGAATTGTGGCAAGAACTACGTGGTGTAAAATACAAGGTGATTGGTGTTAAAATTATTTGCACCATTGTGTGGCAAAAGCTAATAGGCTGAAAACCATTTATAAAATACTGTAAGCAGGAAATAACTTGGCTTTGGATAGAATGTCATGGAATTTTACATCTCTTATGTTTCACCTTTCAAGGAATCTGATAATGGATTAACTCTTTAAAAAAAATGTGCCTCTCTGTTGCCCCATTTCTGTAGAGCTGGGATTTTCCAACAGTGCTGAGTCCCTGGACATCAGTCCCTGAGAAGGAGCTGAAGGAAAACTTCTCAAGAACTCAAAATTAAATTGAAACTCCAAAGTTTATAGAAGTTGTAATGGGTCCCACTGAGGGATAGGACTCAGAAAGTGTCCCCAGGTTCCAGTTAGACCAGAACACTGGTGGCACTGATGACAGGTGGGGACAAGCAAGGGAAAGGTGTCTCTGATGCTGAGCACACCTGGATGTGTTTCAGGAATGCCAAGGACCAAGGGCTGAGCCCCAGCCCCTGGCAAGGCAGATCCTGTCCCTCCCTCATTGCTCAGGGCTCTTCCCGGCCCACTGGGCTCTGGCCATGTGCAATGCCAAGGGCAGCACCATGGGGCGGCCCCTGCCAGGCTGCTGAGCAGGGACAAGGAGGCAATGAGGCCCCAGCACAGCAAGGCTCACTTGTCCCCTGCTGGCCTCAGGCCCAGGGCCAGCCTGCATGGCCCAAGTGCTGCAGGAGTTGGCTGTGTCAGGACCTTTCAGCTGCTGCCCATCCCTGTGGCCTCTGCAGCCCAGGCTGTCCTACGGTGTCCATGCCCTGCGCCTCTGTCCCTGCAGGCTGTCGTCATCCCCCGGCTGCCCCACCTCGCTGGCCCCTTCCTTTGCTGACAGCTCTGCCTCCTGCCTGCCTCTGCCTGCACACACAAAGCCTTGGGCTGCTCCAGACTCCTTCTGGTGGATGTGTTGCACCACAGCCCTGCCCTGGGAGAGAAATTCCTTTATCCTTGTGTCCAATCTGGTCTCTCCTCTGCTGTCCTCAGTCTCCACCCCACTCAGCACAGAGCTCCTTCATGTAGTGGTCATGTTCTTGCAGCCTCCAAACCCCACCTTGGGAGACATCTGGACACTCTCCCAGGTGTGGGAAAATTAAAACATTCTTCTCATAATCTAAGAAAATCATCAGAGGACAAGGCAGCCAGACTTTTCTGTCCTGGATACTTTTGTGTGGACGCAATCCTTGGATGGATGGATGGAATTTTAGATGTAGAATCCCAGTTTTGGCCATTGACATTTAGGTGAGAAGGGCAGTTCTTTTCCACTGTAATGCAAGTACAGAGCCCCAGTGTTTGGTGGTAGATGAGAGACAGCCCTCAGGAGGCCAAGGCCAGCCAATGCTGTCTGTCCTGGCAGTTTTTGTCTGGGAGGACCCTTGTATATAGGGAACTCTTTAGGGGGAGTACCAATTTCAGCCTTGGGCACCTGGAAAGAGGGATGGTTCTTTTCCATGGGAAGGAAAGCACAGAGCCCCAGTTCTCCAGGGGCTGATGAGCAGCAGCCCTCAACATGCCAGGAACAGCCAGACCTGAGAGGTGGCCCCCAGGAGGCCAAGCCAGCCAGATCTGTTCCATGTCCCCTTGGTTCCATGGGACCTTGTAGTCTCACAATGTTCTCCTTGCTTCTGCAGTGTCACAATGAGGCCCTGCAGGGTCACAGTGGCCCTTTGGTTCTGAGGGGCCCCACAGTGTCACAATGGTCTCCATAGGAAGAAAACAACTGAGCCCCAGTGCTGGAGGGGCAGATGGGGGGCAGTCACCAGAGGCCAAGGACAGACAGACTTGATGGTATTTGCAGATCTTTTGTGGGAGTAATCCGCAGATATACAGAATTTTAGAGGTGGAATACCAATTTCAGAAATGGACATCTGGAGGAAAAGGACAGATCTTTTCCAGGGAAGCACGGAATACCAGTGTTTCAGGGCCAGATGAAAGATGACCATCAGAGGCCAAGGCCAGGCAGACCTTTCTGTTCTGTTTTCAGCTTTTGTCTGAAAGCAATCCTTCGATATAGGGAATTTCAGAGATGGAATCCAAATTTCAGCCATATCTGCACTGATAAAAGGGACACTTTTTTCCCCTAGGAAGGAAAGCACAGAGCCCCAGTGATTCAAAGGCAGGTGAGATGCAGCCCCCCAGAGGCCAAGGGCATCCCCACCTGTCTGTCCTGGCACCTTTCACTTTGGAGCAGTCCTTGGATGTACGGAGTTTTTGAGGCAGGATCGCACTTTCAGCCATGGACGCCTGGTCAAGAAGGATGGTTTTTCCTATAGGAAATAAAAATGTGAAGTCCAAATGTTCTGGAAGAAGATGAAAGGTGGCCACCCTTAGGCCAAGCCAGCCTCACCTGTCTCTCTGGAAACCTTTCTTCTGGTGTCCATCTTCAGACATAGGGATTTTTGAAGGTGGACTCTCAGTTTTGGTTGGAGGTGCTTGGAATGGAAGAAGAGTTCTTTTCTTTAGGAAATCACAGAGCCCCAGTGTTTCAAAGGCAGATGAGAGCCAGCCTTCAGGAAACCAAGGCCAGCCAGACTTGTCAGTCATGGCAGCTTTCGCCTGGGAGCTCTCCTTGGATATAGGGAATTCTGGAGGCAGATTCCCAATTTTGGCCACGGGCACCTGGAGAAGGACGGTTCTTTTCCACAGGAAGGAAAGCACAGAGCCCCAGTGTTTCAGGGGCAGATGAGCAGTGGTCCTCAACATGCCAAGGTCAGCCAGACCTGTCAGGTGGCCCCCGGGAGGCCCAGCCAGCCAGACCTGTTCCATGCTCCCTTGGTTCCATGGGGCCCCACAGTGTCACAATATTCTCCTTGATTCCAGGAGTCCCTGTATTGTCACAATATTCTCCTTGCTTCTGTAGTGTCACAATGGCCCCTTGATCCATAAGGTCCTGCAGTGTCACCACGGCCCCTGGGCTCCATGCGGCCCCACTGTGTCACAATGACTCCTTGGTTCTCTGGACCCCACAGCTTCATCACTGACCCTTGGTTCCATTTGGGTCCTGAGTTTCACAAGGGATTTCACCCCCTGATTCCATGAGGCACCAGAGTGTCACAATGGTCTCTTTGGTTCCATGAGGTTCCATGGTGTCACCATGTTGTCCTTGGACCTGTATTGTCACAACAGCCCCTTGGTTCTGTACTGTCAGCAATGGTTCCTTTCTTCCACTGAGGCCTTGATGTGTCACAATGGCTCCTTGGTTCCATCTCATTCCATAGTGTCACATACAGAAAATCACGCTATGAAAAGCCAGTGTCCATTAAGGAGACAGGGGAGTCTGCAACTTTATTTCAGTAAAGGGAAAGAGTCCACCAGGACACACGCTCATGCAGTTTTCTCTCTTGAGGTTCTGGAGGAGGCTGCCTCCTTTATCCTAAACTCCCAGGTGCACATTGCCCTCTTCCTTTCCCCATTGGCTGAGGTACTAGGAAGGTACAGCCTTGCCAAATTGCCTACCCCATATCCCCTCTTGAACCTGTCATTTTACCCCAAAATTCATAAACTCAAGCTCATGCAGACCCATGCCTGTTTCAGGAGCCAAGCAGACTGGGCTCTGTAATAAACCTGTTGCTTGTAGTTAGTAGAGAAATTAAGACCCATTTCAAATATATTAACACCCATATTTTCAGTCATAGAATAATCTTGAAAGACAACTTACTCGTCAGTCACAATGGACTCCTCAGTTCTGTGAGGCCCCACAGTGTCACAACAGGCCCTTGGTTCCAGGAGGTTCCACAGTGTTACCACAGTCACTGTCAGAGGCTGGATGAGATCGATGTCCCAGGCACCTCAGGGTGCTCGGAATGCCCGTGTGGGGCCAGGGCCGGGTCAGGCCTGGGATTGTGGAGGGACAGAGCCCCGCCCCCAGCCATGGCCTGGCACAGCTGCCAATCACACAGCAGGGGGCAATGCTAACCCAGCTCTGATTGGCCGAGCTGTCAATCAATCACACAGCAGGGGCAATGCTAACCCAGCTCTGATTGGCCGAGTTGTCAATCAATCACACATCAGAGGTGATGTTAAGCCATCTCTGATTGGCCAATGTGTCAATAACACAGAAGCGGCAGTATTAACCCAGCTCTGATTGGCTGAGCTGTCAATCAGTCACACACTAGCAGCAGGCACAAGCCCTGACTCTGATTGGACAAACAACTGGAAATCCCACCCAAAGGGCGGGCCCATACAGGCTCAGGGGGTTAAAAGCTGGAGCTCGAGGTCAGCTGTGGTGTGGATCCTGCTGTCTGCTGGGGTTTTTCTGTGAGCTATGCTGAAACTTGAGCAGCTGGTACCTGTGTGCATTTCTGTCTATGGATATTCTGTGCTTCTTTTGTTCTCTATTTCTTTGTCTGATCCTACTTACCTGGAACGGTTTTGGGTAATTTAACATCTTCAGGCCTAAAGGTTTTTGGGTTAAATCGTCTTGTGTTAATTAAGTTAATGCTATGAGAAGAGTTTTATTGTGAGTTGGAGCTTGTATAAATCCTTCTGCCCAAGTTCTTTGATTGTCTATATTTTGCCAGTAAAATTTTGTGTCATTTGGACCTCTTAGCTCAGTTGGTTGGAGCATGGTGCTGGTATCACTGAGGTTGTGGGTTCAATCTCTGTGTGGGCCATTCACTCAAGAGCTGGACTTGATGATCCTTGTGGGTCCCTTCCTACCAAGAATCTTCTGTGCATCTGCCCATGTTGAGAATATGTGGGGTTTCTCTTCTGCATGAAACTCAAGTGAAGGAACCTTTGGTCACCCCCAGCATTTCAGTGTTCTGGGGTGTTCCAGCCCCCCAGGCTCACCATGGCCTCTTGTTTCCATCAGGCCCTGCTGTGTCACACTGGCCCTTGGTTCCATGAGCATCTGCAGTGTCACACAGCTTGATGACATTTGTCCTTGCTGCCCCTGCCATCCCACTGCCCCAGCAACAGCCCCGAGCCCCCCGTGAGGGACAGGCCCTGCTGGGCCAGGCCTGGGCTCAGGCCTTGGCCTTTCTGCTTCCTCCAGCCAGCCCAGGCCTTGCTCAGCATTGCAGTTCCCTGCTCACAGCCTCGGGCTCCTGCAATCCTGCCCTCAAGAATCTGCTCTCACCAGTCCCTGGGGAGCCTTTGGCACTCCCTGCCCTCAGTGGGGCCACTGATGCTCCAAGGGACTTGGAGTTTTGCTTCTGCCTCCTTGAGCAGCTTCTTCAACCTTCTCTCAGTGCCTGAGAGTCCTGGATTCAGCCCCAAATCCACTGTGAGGCTGATTAAAATACAGAAAGCCTTCAGGAGCTCTTTGTCTTACTTCAGGGCTTGTGCAGCTGCTTGGAGTCACTTTGGAGTTCTGTTAAGGAGGAAGATTTCAAAGTGAGCCTCATCAGTTTTTTTCTTTAATCAAGTGAGTATTTTCTTTTAAATTACAGTTCAGAGAAGAGCTGATAGAAGAATTTCCCAAGTGATCTTGATGCTGAATGTCTCCTTAGGAGGTCTGGGCATGCAGAAGAATGAGCCCCTTGCAGGCTGACCCTGTTTGGACAACCTGCTCCTCACCCCCAGCCTCCCCATGTCTGACATTGCCCACCTGGGACTGACATCCCTGTGCCCTGCAGCAGAACCTTGTCCCCTGAGCTCTGCAGCTGGCTGTCCCAGCCCATTGCACCATATCCCACCTGCTCTCCTCAGGGCTCTGCCTGTACACAGGCCCAGGAGAAATTTTCCTGTTTGTGAGGAAAGAATGGAAAAACCTGAGCAGGTTTCCTGAACAACAAACCCCACTGAGGAACCACATGCTCAGTGCAGGCTGTCTGGAATGATGTCACCTTCCTACGAGGGACAGTGTGACCAGCAATGATCTCTGTAAGCAGAATTCTGAGTCTTTCAGCTGAATTCTCTGTCCCTGTCCTTTCCCTGGGTCTTTGTTGTAGATGGAAGCTGCTGGTGCCACCCTCATTTTTAATCTCATTTTTTAATGCAGACAGATGTTCCCAGGTGTGTTAAGCAGGATTTGCTCAATATTTATGCAAAACCTTTGTGTTCTGTAGGAGTGAAGGGGCCATTTTGACACTGAGGAGGTGACATGGAAGCAAGGAGTCAGTTGTGACACTGGGGTCCCATGGAACCCGGGGCCATTTTTGCTCTGCAGAACCAACACAGCTGCTGAACCTTTCCTGATTTCTGGAATCAGGACTTGACACCAAAATTGTAGAGAGTGTTTCATTGCCAGCTGGGACACCTGGGGGGATATTTCCTCCAAACCACGTGTACCTGGTCAAGACAGGTTCCAGGTATAAATACACATTGATCCCACAAGCCCACACCTCCCTGCCCACCCATCTCTGCCTTCTCCTGCTTTGTATTAAAATTAGCTGCCACCCCTCCTGGTGGTTGTGTTTGATGGTTTTTGGGATGAAGGCCATATGTCTTCCTCAGTAATTGCTGTTTGACCTCTGCTTCTGGGCAGGTTCAGTGGAGGTTTGGCTCTCCCTCAGGTCAGCTTGTCCCACTCAAAACCACCCATCTGGTCCTGGCTGGTTTCTGGAGCCACAGGTTTCTGTTTTGTTGGGTTTGTACCATAGCCAGGTCTTGTTTTGCTGAGTTTTTGCAATATATCTTAATGTATTTTTCCTGGTAACTATGTTCCTATGTGGTTCATTATATACCGTTTCTGCTATGTGTTCTAAGTCCCATCCAATTGCTTAAGCATAGTATATGCTTTTAAAATTCTGAATTTTGAAAACCATAGGTGTTCCCCATCTCATTTCCCCCCTTTTCTTCTAAATGATGCAAATTCTTTTGCTTTCTAAGATATCTCTCATACTCTCTATGACTGTCTTTACCTAGTTGATTGGATAACAGGATAGGCATTGTAGCCATTCTTTGTGACTGTTGCAAATTCCAGAAAATCATAACCAAGAGCAAAACTTAAACTAATCAGAACTAACAAAACTACTATCAGATGACACAATCAGTGTAGAAACCCTGCTGCAGTAGGAGACCACCCAAAAAATACATCCCGCCAGTGGTGAGATGTGTCTCCCTCCAGCCTTCTATGGTCTCCTTATAGTCTGTCTCATGGTGTATTGTGATCAAGATCTTCTTTCCCATACTTCTCATTTCTTTCAGAATTTCCTGAATATCTCTGTGTTTTAGTAGGTCT
This sequence comes from Sturnus vulgaris, assembly GCF_052056855.1. Taxonomy (NCBI): domain Eukaryota; kingdom Metazoa; phylum Chordata; class Aves; order Passeriformes; family Sturnidae; genus Sturnus; species Sturnus vulgaris. The sequence goes on from NW_028276110.1 coordinate 4,686,365, forward strand.
ATAACTAGAGTGAGATTCATTCTTCTGGGCACAGACAATACATCCTGCACAGTTGTCATGTTTGCCTTTATATACTGATGTGATACAACAGGTGCCCAATAGGAGAAATTGCACCCCTCAATTTTGACCAAGTTACAAATGCACAAATCAGATTGTGTTTCCTTTATAATGAGCTCGTCCACTCTTATGGTGGGGCATGCTGTTCTGAGGCATACACAACCCTGATCTATATATACCAGCAAGGTTGTCTGGTTGACTGAATGGATTCTGAAGAGACAGATGCTTTGTTGTGTATCCAGGCAGATATCTCGGTCATTGTTGACATTTCCTTCACATCCAAACCTCAGTTGTTTTCTTGTGGCACATAGCTCTATGTTAATAATCTGCCACTTCCCTTTAACCTCTTGTGCCCATGTTCTATGTTCAGATAGATGTGGCGCAGTTCCCTCATGGTTTAATTCTAAAAGCCTTGGTTTCACATCCCTCTATTTTAAGCCTGCATTCAGAACAGTGAGTGAAGCATGTGTCACAACATTCAGTACCAATTTGAATGGGTTTTATAAGTCCCCGATGGAATCCGTCCTGAACAAATGCAAGTTTGCATCCCCAGACATCTTTCCCTGGCCAGACAGTTGCGTTTGATATTTGTAACACCTGCCACAGAGACTTAGGAGAGTCAAAGTCAGAAGCTTTCCCCTGACACACAGAAATGCCAGTCCCATTGTATATAGGAGGTCTTGCACACATGTCTGCCATAGCCATGGCTATGATCATCAGAGCCACAGCTTTCCAGGCTGCACCTGCCTGATTCTCCATGGTGACTGTGAAGCCTTTTTAATTCCAGTGTGATGTCTCTATGCTGCTGGTTCTCTGATCTTGATGGCAGTGAAGGAGGTGAGGAGCACCTGGTATGGTCCTTCCTACTGTGGTTCCAAAGTCTTTTCTGTGAGAGACTTCACATACACACAATCTCCAGGTTGTACATTATGTACTGGTCCATCCAATCCCCTACACCAGCTTCTTTCTACATGTTTCCTGATATTGCTGAGTTGTTTCCCCAGGGCCACCATGTATTCTGTGATAGTTTCTTCCCCTATTTGTGCTGATGTTCCCTTCTGTATTGCATAAGGTCGCCCATACAGGATCTCAAAAGGACTCAGCCTTTCCTTTGCCCTTGGTTTAGTTGGGATGTGTAAAAGGGCTAAAGGAAGGGATTGAGGCCAAGGCAGATTGACCTCCTGTCCTAATTTAACAATTTGCTGTTTGATTAAATGATTCATCTTCTCCACTTGCCCACTTGACTGGGGATGATATGGGGTATGTCATTGCCAATCTATACCTAAAGTATTACTAACCTGATGTACCACATTTGCAATAAAATGGAGCTCTCTATCTGAAGAAATGGCAGCTGGAACCCCAAATCGTGATACTATCTCTTTTACTAATGCCTTGACCACTTTTCTGGCTTTACAGTTGTTGCAGGGAAATCCTTAGGCCATCCTGAAAAGGTATCAGTTAATACCAGAAAATAACAAAACCCCCCTTTTCTTGGGAGTTCTGTGAAGTCTCTTTGCCATAATTGGTCAGGTACATTTCCCTTCTCAATTTCACCCATTTCTGGCTTTGTTTTTAGGATTAGTCTGGAGGCAGAGATCACATTGTTGAGTTACCTGCTTCACTGTAGTGTATCAATTTCTAGCCATGATGTTGTGATTTAAGTGTTCATACACAGTCTCTGGTCCCCAGTGTCTTTTCCTATGCTCCTCCCTTATTACAAACCATATTAGATGGCCAGGTATGATTACCCTTCCTTCCGGGGTCTGGGCCCACCCCTCTCTACTGTATGTCTCATCCAAATTTGTAATTAGCTTCAGATCCTCTTTGGCATAATTTGGTTTATCCTCAAGGGAGATTTTCCTGTCTGGGATTAGAGCTCCTTCCAATTGTACCTCTCTTTTTGCTGCTTCTTTTGCATCCCTGTCTGCCAGCTCATTTCGTTTTTCTGATTCCCAGTATGCCTTTTGATGTGCTCTGATGTGCATAATTGCTATTTTCTTTGGGAGCTGTACTGCCTCCAGCAATTTCAGAATTTCTTCTGCATGTTCAGTGTTTTTCTTTTGAGAGTTCAGTAGCCCCCTTTCCTTTTACATTGCTCCATAAGCATGCAAAGCCCCAAAAGTGTTCTTTGGATCCATGTCTATGTTCACATTCTCACATTGGGTCAATTCCAAGGCTCGGGTCAAGGCGATTTTCACATTTTGTGCAGAGGTATTGACAGGCAATGGTTCTGACTCTGTTACCTCATGGCTGATGGAGATGCCATATCCTGCATGCCTTTTGCCATTCAGGACATTGCTGCTTCTGTCCATGAACCAGTCCTCTGCGTCTTCCACAGGAACATCCTTCAAATCCAGGCAGCTTGAGGATGTTGCTTCAATGGTTTCCAAGCAGTCATGGTGTACTGGTTCTCCTGTGTTTCCACTGAGGAAAGAAGCTGGATTGACAATGTTAGTGATCACAATCTCCACAGCATCCTGTTCTACCAGTATGGATTGGTATTTCAGGAACCTCTGTGGAGAAATCCACTACCTGCCCTTCATTTCTAATACTGCAGACACTGTATGGGACACCAACACAGTCATTTTTTTGTCCCAAAGTGAATTTTCAAGCTTCTTGGATATTTATCACTACTGCTGCTACCACATTCAGGCATCCTGGCTATCCTTTTGTGGTCACATCCAATTCCTTGGAGATGTAGGTGACTTCTCTGTGATATCTAAATCGAAATCTTGTGCCAATACTCCCAGGGCGATTCCCTGTTTCTCATGAGAAAACAAAAAGAAAGGCTTACCCAGTTCAGGGAGTCCCAGAGCTGGAGCTGACATCAGGGCCTTTTTCAATTGTTCCAAGGCTCGTGTGGCCTGTTTGTCCCATTGCAGATGCTTCTGTTCAGAGTTGATCAGTGCATACAGGGGTTGAACAAGCAACTCGTAATTATAGATCCAAAGGCGACACCGCTCAGTCATTCTGAGGAAAGTTCTCAATTCTTTCACAGTCTGTGGTTTTGGTATTTGGCATAGAGCCTCTTTTCAGGCTTGCCCCACAATTCTTTGCCCCACATTAATTTCATACCCCAAGTAAGTGACTTCCTGCTGCATTACCTGGGATTCCTTCTTAGACACTCGGTGCCCTTGGAGCCCCAAAGAGTTTCAGAGACTCACTGTCCAAGGCATGCAAGTGTCTTCTGTCTCAGTGGTGATCAGGATGTCATCTCTGTATTGTAGCAGTCTCCCCTTCCCGGGTGGGGTTTCCCAAGACTCGAGATCCTTGGTGAGTTGGTTGCCAAATATGGTGGGGAAATTCTTGAATCCTTGAGGCAGTACAGTCCAAGTGAGCTGGGTCCTTTGTCCACTTTTCCATTCCAAGGCAAATATCTTTTGGCTGGCTTCATAGAGAGGGAGGCAGAACAAAGCATCTTTCAAATCTAAACCAGTAAATCAGGTTTGTTAAGGTGTCAGTACTGTTAACAAAGTGTATGGGTTTGCTACTACAGGACATAAATCCTCTGCTATTCTATTGACTGCTCTTAAATGCTGGACTACTCTGTACATTCCATCAGGTTTGTGAACTGGTAATATGGGAGTGTTCAAATCAGATTCACATTCCCTTAACAGACCCCATTGCAAGAATTTTTCTATTACCAGCTGGATTCCTTCCCTACCCTCTCTTTTTAAGGGATATTGTTTTATCCTTACTGGTCATTGTCCCTCTTTAAGCTTTACCTCTACTGGTGATGCATTCTTAGCTCTTTGTGGCTTCTCAGTGGCCCACACACCAGGGTACACCTGGTTGATGATATCTTCACTGATTTTTCCTTCTATGGGAACCTCATTATTTGAATATATTCTTGAGTATCCACCTCCAGAGTAACCTCCCCTTTTTCAAATCTGACTGTTGCATTCAATTGTTCAAGCAAATCTCTTCTAAGGAGTGCATGTGGTGAATCAGGCATGTATAAGAACATATGCAAGCCTACTCGTTTTCCCAATTTATATTTTAGTGGTCCACAAAAATAAGCCTTTTCAGCTTGGCCAGTGGCTCCCTTAACCATAATATAATCTTCCCCCACCTGAGTTAAAACTGTCTTTAAAATTGAACACATTGCCCCTGTATCAATTAAAAATTTTATTTGCTTTTGATCTTTTCTTTCCCCGAGCTTCATTATAACCAAGGGATCAGCTAGGGACGATCCCCCTGGTTCCTGTCAGTCTTCATTTACATTTGCCACTCCCCGTGCCCCTTTGTTTCCCTTTCCTCAGCGTTCTGGGCATTCATTTTTTCAGTGGCCTAATTGCTCACATAGAGCACATTCTTTTATTCCTAGGCACAGAGGGGAAAGCCCCTTTTTAAAATTTTCATCTTTCTTTTTAACTACTGCCATCACCCTTCCTTCTTTCCCCTTATTCCCTTCTTCTCGATTGCTAAACACCCTCCAGGCTTCATCCAATAATATTTCTAAGTTTCTTCCTTCAGTGGGTCTGAATTTCTGAAGTTTACATCTTATATCACCGGTGGATTGACCTAAAAATAATGACACTAACTGCTGTATCCCGATATCTGATCTGGGTCCAAAGGTGTGCTACGACGCATTGTGTCTCAGCCTATCTGAGAACTCAGGTGGTGACTCAAAGGGACCTTGTTTAATAGCAGATAAAGCTGAGCAGTTCATAGATTTGGGGATGGCTTTCTCTATTCCCTTTGCAATCCACTCCTGATATTCTTGTACCTTCTGTCTTCCTGCCATTCTATTCACATCCCACTTTGAATCCTGGGGGGGAAAGAATTCCTTTACATCCTCTCCCATGTCTTACAGTGCTCCTGGGCCAAATCCCAGGGTACCTTTGGGATCAGCTGTTTCTCTGGTTCTGTCATTGCAGGGAACAGTAACTGTATAGCATTCCAATCCGGGTTATGTGATTTCACTATTAACCAAAAGTGTTCAGCTCTACTTAGAGGGTCCTTTCTGTAATCCTTTACATTCCTTTTCCAAATTTCCAAATCATTGGTATTGAAGGGAACCTTTAGTAGCATCATTGTTCCATCTGGTCCCACTTCTTGTCTAAGAGGTGCCTGCAAAGGTGCTGGTTGTTCCCTAGCTTTGCCCTTGTATGGGAGGATTCTAGACTTCCCAGAGGTGTTGGAGTTTGATCTGGTGCCCTTCCTGGGCTCCCACCCAACTCTAGTGATGGAGGAGGGGAGATCATCCAGATCAGAGTCTTCTTCCTTATATACCTTGTCATTTTTAGTGCACTTCTGACCAAGACTACAGGCTGAGCAGCCCCATTTTAATGTATGTGAGACCCTTCTGTTTTCTCTTTCCATTGCTAGGATCAGTGGGTCTTGTGGAGGGTTAATACCACAATGCCTTTGCCATTCTGGGTGGTTCTGTAAGATGAAAAATATCTGCATATGGTGCCTCATCCCATTTTCCTTCCCACCTTAAAAACAACATTAATTTCAACATGGTGTTACAGTCCCATGTTCCATTTAATGGCCACTTTGCCCCATCTTCTGGTTTATACAGAGGCCACTATTGATTTGAGTATTTGATGAAAACCCTTTTGCTCTCCGTTTCTCCTGTCCCCACAACTTCCTTCCAGTGGGTCAGTATACATCCTAAAGGGCTCCTTCTGGGCACCTCTTTATTTTGCTGGGTCCCCATGATTTCTCTCCTTATTTCTCTTATCTCCTCCGAAATCTCTTCTGGCAATATTCTTTCACTTCCTCCCAGTGGTCATCGAAAACGAGCCAATCCTTGGGAACTGAAAGACTCTGCACAGATCAAATTCACAATCTCACACTCAACCTGTATTAATTCCTGAATATGATGCCATGGGTCCGGGGTACACCTGGGGCATGTAGGCGTCCACCTCCTAGATCTGCAGTGCCACTTCCTTTTGCACCAATGACACTGTAGGAGGTCCCAGGCTGGATGCCACCTTGGTGTCCAAATTGCTGGTCCACACGCAAAGCAAGGAATTGGTCTAACCCTTCTAGGTTCCCTTTCGATTAGAGGTTGCCCCCAATCAAAACCCAGATAACTATCTATGGAATCTGAGGATATTCCTCCCAAGTGTACCTGCTCTACTGCCCCGTCCTCCTGTACCAACCGTACAAGTTTCCCTTGATCCCTCAAGAAATCCGGGGGCTCAATCTGGAGCCACCTAGAAAGGGCTTCCTCCTTGCTTGGTCGGGCCCTCTGCACTCACTCCCAGCTTCCACCACCTTTTTAACTCTGACAGTTTCCAAAAAAATTCACTGACCTGTCATTGACAGTTACAGAGACAAGAGGGCAGCATTACATCAGAAACAATAGAATCTCACGCCTCAGAAAAGAACAGAAATCTTAACTTGTTGCAATGACAGTTAATAACACAAGAGGGCAGTGTTACACCAGATATTGCACAGGTCCACTACAGAAAACAGAGAAGACATTCCCCAAAATCCAAAATCTCCACCACCAAAATGAGAGTGATGCAAACACAAAACACCAACCACCATATAAAATACTTCCTTCCACCACCCTACAACAAACAACAAGCACAATTTATGGCAGTTAGTGTTCTAGCAATGAGTTATGCCGTTAATAATATTGATAACACCTTGGTTCATTCAAATTACCCCCAAACTTGCTAGTGGCCACCCTAAGTGGTCAACAGAAACCCCTTTGCCAGCTTCCAAATACCTTCCCCAAACCTGTCAGCTCTGTGTGTCGGATGTCTCTGACACACTGTTAGCCATGTGCAGGCATCCCTAGTGTCTTACAGGCTCACCTTACCTTGGGCCTCCCCCAAAACATTTTGGTCAAACGTTCCTCTAGGCCATATAGGAGGTTGGTTGCTCGTCCCTGCAGAGAGTGACCGGGGAGCAGAGGTCAGCTCCAGAAAAAGTCCGGGGTGCACTGGGATGTTGACGTCCCCTGTGCTCCAGCAGACAGACGAAGACCTTCTGGCTGGCTCAACAACTGATTTCGAGAATCAGCACTTGACACTGCAATTGTAGAGAGTGTTTCATTGGCAGCACACGGGGGACACATGGGGGGATATTTCTTCCAAACCACGTGTACCTGGTCAAGACAGGTTCCAGGTATAAGTACACATTGATCCCACATGCCCACACCTCCCTGCCTGCCCATCTCCATCTTCTCTCCCTTTGTATTATAATTAGCTGCCACCACTACTGGAGGTTGTGTTTGGTGGTTTTTGGGATGAAGGCTGTGTGTCTTCCTCAGTAATCGCTGTTTGAGCTCTGCTTTTGGGCAGGTGCAGTGGAGGTTTGGCTCTCCCTCAGGTCAGCTTGTCCCACTCAAAACCACCTGGCTGGTCCTGGCTGGTTTCTGGAGCCACAGGTTTCTGCTTTGTTGGTTTTACTGTACAATATCCAGGTCTTGGTTTGCTGAGTTTTTGCAATATATGTTATCTTAAGGTTTTTTCCTGGCAAATAAGTTTCTATATGGTTTGTTACATACCGTTTCTGCTATGTGATCTATTTCCCCTCTACCTGCTTAAGCATATCATAGACTTCTAAGATTCTGAATTATCAAAACCATTTATGTTCCCCATCCCACTAGATCACCCGGGGAGCCTCTAGACCACACTGGGAGCAGGTTTGGGTGCATCAACCCTTACTGGTTTATACTGGGAGCTGCTGCCACAGGTCTCGGGCTCACAAGTGGCTCCCAGTGCTTACTGGCTTATACTGGTGCCCCCCCAGTATAAACTTGGGTGCCCTTAGACTACACTGAGGATGGGCTTGGGTGCATGAGGCCTTACTGGTTTATACTGGGAGCTGCCATCATGGGCCTCCATGGGCTCCCAGTGCTTACTGGTATATAATGGTGCCCTCTCAGCCTATGCCTAGGAACACCAGTGGGTGTTGAGGCCAAGCTATCCTTTGCTCGGGCACTGCTGAGCTGTGACTTCTCCAGCTTCTCAACCTGGCACCACTGCCTGCAGCTGCCAGGGACTCCAGAAACGGCGAGGCTGGGGCACTGTCCCACGAAAGGCTAAAGATATTGGAGCAATTCCCCATTAAAATTCCCACATTTTCACAGGATCCCCAAAATTTTCCAGCCCCTCCCTCACCTAAAGTGGGAGGTGATGCGTCCTGTTGGATTGAATGAGTAGAACTGGTCTCTCTAAATCCCCTTTGACTTTAATGGGTACACCTGAACTCTGGTACACTTGAGTAATCAGATATTGGGGTGTCCCTCACAGCCCCCTAGAGATTTTGGGGTGCCCCCTTTGCCCGCCCCCCCAGAGCTAGAGCTGGTGCAGAACACTGTCTTCAGCAACCCCATGGACCAAAGCACCTGGGTGTACCTGCACTGCATCCTCTCCTGAGGTAACTCAGGACTCCCTCCCACCCTTGAGGCCCTCACCTGGAGTTTTGGGGTACCCCCTGAATGTTGAGGTGCCCCCCAACAGCCCCTCGGCTGCCAAGGGTCATCTGTGTCCACGTTGACTGGGAGGACAGTGGCCATCCTCTTCTCCTGGCCCATCAAGGTGAGTCGGGACACTTGGGTGCCCCAAAAATAACCTGGAGATCCCCCAAAATTATCTGGGTACACCTGTGTACTCCCCTAAATCACCTGGATCTCCCCAAAAATCACCTGGGGACACCTGAGTATCCCCCAAAATCCCCTCAGTGCACATCAGTACGTCTGAAAATCACCTGGATTACCCCAAAAATCACCTGGATACTCCTGGGTACCACTGGAATACCTAAATCACCCAAAACACCAGCGGGTTCCCAAAACTGGTGTCCCAAAAATCTTCATTGCTTTGATTGTGTGGACCTGGTGTCCCTGAATCCCCATTGACTTTAAAGAGTACATGCAAGCCCGTTTGACTTCAATGGGTAAACCCAATGTCTGAAAATTTTTGGTGCCAAAATTCCCAACTTTGGGCTGGGAAACAAAGATTTTGGGCTAAAGTGGAGGCACAGCTCCAGAACAGGCTGAAGGTGTGGAATCAAGAATTTGTGATTAGCTCCCAGGAATTATGCCAGGACTTCCAGAGTGTCAGCACCATGACCTTGAAATGGAAATACGCTGAATTCAGCCCAGTATTTCCCCCAAATTTCTCCATTTTAGCACCAAATTTCTGCAAAATCCCCATTGAGTTTAATGGGCAGACCTGGTTTCCCTAAATCCCTATTGATTTCAAAAGGTAGACCTGATCTTCCTAAATCCCCTTTGATTTTTTAAAATAGGTCAACCTGCTAGTCCTACATTGCCATTGATTTCAAAGGGTAGACCTGATGTCCATAAGATCTCTATTGGGAGATTACTATTACAAGAGATGGAACAACTGAGAGACATTGTCAAAGATGGTTTATTGCTTTATTTCATCAGTCTCATAGAAGGGTGAGACATTCAAGGTGCTACATCCAGGGCCATAATATCAGAAGCTTCCTCATTCTTAGTTACAAATGCCTTATGTTAGTTTTTTAGGCAATCAAAAGTTTCTATGAACTTTGCTGGTGTCTTTTTTTACCAATCATTAATTGCTTTGCTTCCCATGGCTTTGGTGCAATGCATCCTTTTTCAGTATATCATACAACACTGCACAAACCTACATTGATACATCTTAACATCTAATTAACTTTATAACAAGTTATTTTTGCTGAACTTTAAAATCTTTTACTTATTTAACATACTGCTTTGCTTACATAATCCATATTTCTGTTTTCTTGAAGCATATTTTTACTTAAACTACAAACTTATATTCTTGTTTTATGTCTGTTTCACTTTAATGCTCTAATTCTCTAAGCCTTCTCCAAGGTCTCAGGTCAAACCCTGTATCCATCTCTATCTCTGAGCCTGTATGCCCAAGGCCCTGAGAGCTCTCCGTGCCTGCATTTCCCACACTGCAGTATCCCAATGGACCCTTGGTTCCATGGGGACTCACAATGGCAGAAGGGTCTCCTTGGTTCCACAAGGTCCTGCAGAGCCCCTTGAGTCAACGAGGCCTCAAAGTGTCATCATGGCCTCCAGGATTCCATGAGGCCCCACAGTGTCACAATGGACCTTTGGCTCCATGGGGTCCAGCACTGTTCCATGAATCCTCAGTTCCATGGAGCCCTGTAGTGTCACAATGGACTCCTTGGTTCAATGGTGCCACACAGTGACACAATCACCCCTTGGCCTGACAAGACCCCCCAGTGTCACAATGGTTCCTTGCTTCCATGAGGCCTTGCAGTGTCACAATGGACTCCTTGGTTCCATGAGGCTACAAAGTGTCACAGTGGCCCCTTGATTCAGTGAGGCCTGTGATGCCTTTAAGATTTTAGCCTATATATTTTTCAAATCCTATACTCAATAGTGCATAACTCTAAACTCCATATAAAATGTTAGTTAACTGTATTCACAGTTTGGTCAGACAAAACAATTCCTCTAGGCCTGAAACTCAAGGACACCCTACAGTCTCAGGGTCTGAAAAGTATAAACAAAAGCGATTTCAGGGGTGAGAAAACTGAAGGAATATGGCTTCATTACCTGAAGCTGTAATTGCAGGATTAACCCCTGATATGCAAATGGACCAAACTTAAATCTGTCTGAAAAACTCATCATCACAATCCATCTTGAGTGTAGCCCCTGGGAGGCTTTTGCCTGCCCAAGGTCAATCTATTGAAGGCCTTTAATAAATACCCACTTTATACTCTTAACCTTGGCTAGCCTCTGCTCTAGGTAGCCACTCCAAGGCATCACCTGTAGTGTCAGAATAGTCTCCATGATCCCATAAGGCCCTGCAGTGTCAAAATAAATCATTGATTCCATGAAACCTTGCAGTTTCACCATAGACCATTGATTCCATGAGACCCCACAGTGTCACAACAGACCACTGGTTTCACTGAGCCCCACAGAGTCACTATGGTTCCCTTGGCTCCACAAGGCTCTGAAGTGCCACAATGGCCCTTTGGTTTCACAAGGCCTCCAAGTGTAAAAATGGCCTCCATGTTTTCATGAGGCCCTGCTGTGTCACAATGCACCTTTGGTTCCATGGTGCCCCATAGTGTCACAATGGTCTCCTTGGTTCCATTGTCTCAGAATGGACCCTTCATCCCATGCAGACCCACACTGTTCACTGTAGTGCCCTTGATTCCATGAGGCCCTGCCATGCTGTAACTGCCCCTTGGTTCCAGTGGGTTCCAAAGTGTCAGAATGGTCTCCATTGTTCCATGAGGCCCCACAATGTCACTGTGGTCCCCTTGGTTCCATAGGGCCCCACAGTGTAACAATGGACTCGTGGTTCCATGAGGTTCCTCAGTCACAATGGTCTCCTTGGATCCACAGTGTCACAATGGACCCTCGCCTCCATGTGGCCACGCTGTGTCACAATGGCTCATGGCTCCATGAGGCCACACAGATTAACCATGGACCCTTGGTTCAACGAGGCCTTGCATTGTCACAATGGATTTCTGGTGCCATGACCTTTCATATGGCCAACAACATTCTCCCTGGTTCTACCGTGCAACCATGGACCCTTTGTTCCATGAGGTTCTGTAGTATAACATGGTCACCTTGGTTCTGTGAGGTTCTGCAGTGTCACAATGGGCCCATGGCTCCACGAGGCCAGGCTGTGTCAGAATGGCCCCTTGGTTCCTAGAGGTTTTCAGTGTCACAATGATCTTCTTGGATCTGCAGTATCACAATGGACCATTGGTTCCATGTGGCCCCAATGTGCCAAAATGGATTTTGGTTCCATGGAGTTCTGCTGTGTCACAGTGGCCCCTTTGTTCCATGAGTTTGCACAGTGTCACAGGTGAGTCCTTGGTTCTATGAGACCTCACTATCACCAAATCTCCAAAATATCAGAATAAGACTCCTTAAAACTAATTTGCTATTTTAGAGGGTATCATTTATTCAGGCCTGAGGTTTAGTGAGGGCTAACTGCTAACCATACGTGGACATGTAATTCTATATATAAATTTACAGCATGTTGCTTATATACAGGCACTAAATGCATATTACAATTTACCCATGACTGTAACACCAACCCCAATTTCCCAGATTCAGTTGTCTTTTTTGTATCACTACAACCTAGAGCCAGATGTCTCCTTCAGGCTGCCAAACATCACAGCTGGGAAGCCAGCATTTGAATGTCCTGTTCATGTGCTAAAAGTTCAAAGGAAGAGTAAAAATAGACCTAAAATTTTGACATCAAGGCCAAGGCTCTGTGTGTCCAGGCAGAGGCAGGCAGGAGGCAGAGCTGTCAGCAAAGGAAGGGGCCAGCGAGGTGGGGCAGCCGGGGGATGACGACAGCCTGCAGGGACAGAGGCGCAGGGCATGGACACCGTAGGACAGCCTGGGCTGCAGAGGCCACAGGGATGGGCAGCAGCTGAAAGGCCCTGACACAGCCAACTCCTGCAGCACTTGGGCCATGCAGGCTGGCCCTGGGCCTGAGGCCAGCAGGGGACAAGTGAGCCTTGCTGTGCTGGGGCCTCATTGCCTCCTTGTCCCTGCTCAGCAGCCTGGCAGGGGCCGCCCCATGGTGCTGCCCTTGGCATTGCACATGGCCAGAGCCCAGTGGCCCGGGAAGAGCCCTGAGCAATGAGGGAGGGACAGGATCTGCCTTGCCAGGGGCTGGGGCTCAGCCCTTGGCCCTTTGCATTCCTGAAACACATCCAGGTTTGCTCAGCATCAGAGACACCTTTCCCTTGTTTGTCCCCACCTGTCATCAGTGCCACCAGTGTTTTCCTTTTACTGGAACCTGGGGACACTTTCTGAGTCATATCCCTCAGTGGGACCCATTACAACTTCTATAAACTTTGGAGTTTCAATTGAATTTTGAGTTCTTGAGAAGTTTTCCTTCAGCTCCCTCTCAGGGACTGATGTCCAGGGACTCAGCACTGTTGGGAAATCACAGCTTTACAGAAATGGGGCAACAGAGAGGCGCATTTTTTTAAAGATTTTATTTCATTATCAGTCTCATTGAACGGTGGAAAATAAGAGATGCAAAACTCAATGCCATTCTATCAGAAGCCAAGTTATTTCCTGCTTTCAACATTTTATTAATATTTTTCAGCCTATTAGCTTTTGCCACACAATGGTGCTTATACTTCTAACAACAATCACCTTGTATTTTACACCACATGGTCATGCCACAATGGATTTTTCACACTTCTAATTCTGAAAAATATCTGGTATTTTTGCAACACCATTGTTTGAAACTTGTTTCTAGTTCAATCTCACTCTACAATGTCTTCTCTATTCCAGGGCCATTCTGAGAATCCTTTACAAATCCATTTCTCACAAATATCAATCACAGAATGCTGCAATCACCTCTGCTGTAAAGACAACAGTAATAAAATACAGCCTTGAAAATTGGAATGGATATTTCTAAGAAAGTATTTTTCATATTTCTCCACAACTGGAGTTGAAAAACTTCTGAATCAACTGGACTAGACCAGAGGGAAATCAAGGCAGGACCATTGTTTGCTAAGAAATATCACAAAAATTCACTCATAATTAAAATCCACAGTTTCTGATCCTGTTCATGTGTCTCACTGAGGGACATGACTGAGAAAGTGTCCCCAGGTTCCAGTGAGAGCAGGAAATTGGAGGCAGAGATGACAGGTGGTGTGGGAAATGCAGGCACAGAGAGCTCTCAGGGCCTTTTGCAAACAGGCTCAGAGATTGAGATGGATCCAAGGTTTGACCTAAGACCTTGGAGAAATCTTGGACAATCTGGGCATTAAAAGTAAAATAGATATAAAACAAGAATATAAGTTTTTAGTATAACTAGATCTATGTTTTAAGCAAATAGAAATATGCATTCTGTAAGCAAAGCAGTATGTTAAGTAAGATAGTAAAAGATTGTAAAGCTTAGCAATAGAACCTGTTATAAAGTTAATTAGAAGTTTAAGATGTATCAATGTAGGTTGGTGCAGTGTTCTAGGATTGGTTGAAAAATGAGACATTACTGCAAAGCCATGAGAAGGAAAGCAATTAATGATTGGTGTAAAAGGATGCTGGCAAACTTCACAGAAGTATTTGATTGGCTAAAAAACGAACATAAAGCATTGTAACTAAGAATGAGGCAGCTTCTGATATTATGGCTTTGGATGTAACACCTTTAATGTCTCACCCTTCTATGAGACTGACACCATGAGGCCATAAACCATCTTTTACAACATCTCTCAGTTGCCCCATCTCTTGTAACATCAATCTCCTGAAACACATTTTTTGACATCAGACATGACTAATGAAATCAATAGGGACTTATGGACACCAGGTGTATCCCATTAAAGTCAATAGGGATTTCAGGACAGCAGATATATCCATTGCAGTCAATGAGGATTTTGGTGAAATTTGGTCCTAAAATGGGGAAATTTTGGAAAATTTAGGGAAAATCTTGGGCTGAATTCTGGGAATTTCCACTCCAGGATTGCAGTGCCAATGCTCTGGACGTCCTGGATGAATTCCTGGAGGCCAATCCCAAATCCCTGATCCCTCACCTGCTGTCCATGCTGGAGCTGAGACATCAGCTCTGCCCACTGAAGTCAAAGGGGATTGAAGGACACCAGGTCTACCCCAGTGAAGTCACTAGGGATTTTAGGGACAGCAGGTCTACCCATTGAGAGGGCTTGACTGGGAAGAGTTACTGTTTAAACTGGGAGCACTGGGAAGGGCTGAGGGGGGACACTGGGGTTACTAAGAGCACTGAAAAAAGTGGGACCACTGGGAGGGATTCGTAGAGATAAATGGAGAGAAACAGGACTCCAGAGCTAACCCATTGAAATGAATAAGAATTTAGGGACAGCAGGTCTACCCTTTAAAGGCAATAAGGTTTGGGGCCACCAGGTCTACCCAGTCAAAGCAATGAGGATGTTTGAGACACTAGTTTTGGGGGGCCTAAGGGTTTTTTGGTAATCCAGGTGTGCAAGGGGTACCCAGGTGTATCCAGGTGATTTCTGGGAGTAGCCAGGTGATTTTTGGGGCACCCAAGTCGCCTGACTCACCCTGACAGGCCAGGAGAAGATGATGGCCACCATCCTCTCAGTCGACATGGACACAGATGACCCTGGGCAGCCGAGGGGCTGTAGGGGGGCACCCCAACATTCAGGGGTACCCCAAAAGTCCAGGTGAGGACATCAGGGGTGAGAGGGAGCCCTGAGTTACCTCGGGAGAGGATGCAGTGCAGGTACAGCCAGGTGCTTTGGTGCATGGGGTTGGTGAAAACAGTGTTCTGCAACAGCTGCTGCTCTGGGGTGGGAAAAGGGGACACCCCAAAATCTCAGGAGAGCAGTGGGGGAACCCCAGTATCTCAGTAGGGGCACCCAGGTATCCAGGAGTTCAGGTCTACCCATTAAAGTCATTGAGGATTTAAGGAAACCAGGTCTACCCATTGAAGTGAATGGGGATTTAGGAACACCAGGTCTACCCATTCAACCCAACAGAACACACCAGCTCCCACTTTAGGTGAGGGAGGGGCTGGAAAATTTTGGAGATCCTGCAAAATTGTGTGAGTCTTTTGGGGAATCCCTAGCCTTCCTTCAGCCTTCCAGGGAGCAGTGTCCTTGCTGTAGTTCCTGGTGGCCATCAGCAGCCACAGGCAGTGTTGCCAGGCTGAGAAGTTGGAGAAGCTGTGGCTCAGCAAGGCCGTGGTGAAGGCCAGCTCAGCCTTGAGCTCCTGCCTGGCTGCAAGTGCCTAGCAGTGTTCCCAGGTGTGGACTGGGAAGGCACCAGT
Source organism: Sturnus vulgaris (assembly GCF_052056855.1). Lineage (NCBI taxonomy): Eukaryota > Metazoa > Chordata > Aves > Passeriformes > Sturnidae > Sturnus > Sturnus vulgaris. The sequence continues at coordinate 4,702,117 of NW_028276110.1, forward strand.
ATAAACCAGTAAGCACTTGGAGCCACTCCCGAGCTCCTGAGGCCTGTGGCAGCAGCTCCCAGTATAAACCAGTAAGGCCTCATACACCCAAACCCATTCCCAGTGTAGTCTACAGACTCCTAGTGTGGTCCTGTGGCTCCCAAGTTTATACTGGGATGGCACCAGTACAAACCAGTAAGCACTGGGAGTCACCCCTGAGGCCCTGAGCCCTTGGTGACAGCTCCCAGTAGAAACCAGTAAGGCCAGCACAACCTGAAGTCACTCCCAGTAGGTCCCAAGCTCTATCTCAGTATAAATCAGCAAGGCCAGCATCCCCAGAAGTTATTCCCAGTGGAGTGCCAAGCATCCCCAAGCTCCCTCCCAGTTTAAACCAGGACACCCCAGTTTAACCTAGTAAAATCCAGAATATCCCGGTATAACCCAGTATAAACCACTACAACCCAGGACACCCCAGGACCACATCCCAGTATAAACCAGCATAACCCAGTATAACACAGTGACCCCTAGCACCCCATCCCAATATAAACCAGTATAACCAAGTATAACCCAGCATAAAACAGTCACCCCTAGTACCGCATCTCAGTATAACCCAGTACAAATCAGTAACCCCCCATCAGCCCATCCCAGTACAAACCAATATAACACAGTACAACCAGTACACCCAGCCCTAGGTCCTCCTGGACAGTCACACAACCTCTCCCAGTATAACCCAGTACAAACCAGTGACCCCAGCCTTGTCCCAGCACCTCCTGGACCCCATCCCAGCACAAACAAGTACAAACCAGTACAAAGCAGTACAAAGCAGTACAAGCCACTCACAGTTGCAGGGGTCGGCCACCAGGAGGTGCTCGCACAGTGCCAGGTCCTCCCGGCCAGCAGGGGGCGCTGCAGTGCCCATTGTGACCCGACAGAACCAAGGAAACCGCTGTGACACTGCGGGGCCCCACGGAACCAAGAGTCCATTGTGAGACACCTGGGCCACGTGGAGCCAAGGAACCATTGTGACACTGGGGAAACTCATGGGACCAAGGGGCCACTGTGACATTGTGGGGCCTCATGGAACCTGTGAGCCATTGTGACACTGCACGGCCTTGTGGAACCAAGGAGACCACGGTGACACTGTGGGGCCACCTGGAACCAAGAGTCCATTGTGACACTCTGGAACTACAGAGACCATTGTTGAGAGTATGGAACCTCGAGGAGCCAAAAGTCCATTGTGACAGATCAAGGACTCATGGAACCAAAAAGAGCATTGTGACACTGTGGAGCCCCATGGACCCAAATCTCCACTGTGACAGTGCAGAACCAAGGGGCCTTTGTGACACTGCAAGGCCTCAGGGAACCAAGGAGTCCAAAGGACTCAAGCATTTCGTGCAGGGTTCTGCCTTGGGGAAGGGGAAGCTGCTTGGTGGCACCTTGGCTTTAGCACACACTAATAGAAGGTGTCTGTTTTCAATGGGGACATTAAGGAGGTGTAGATTGCTTTAAAACAGAAAAAAAAAAAGGGGGGGAGGGAACACTCCTTTTAGCCTGTGTGCAGCCAGTTCTCCAAGTAAAGCAGGTCCCAGGTGAGTGAGGACAGACAGGATGGAGTTGGGGAATGTGCAGCAAGGTTGTCCACACTGGGTCAGACCTCAAGGAACAGCTTCTGTGAGCAGGCCAGACCTGAGGAGAGACCCTGCATCAATATCAATCACAGAATGCTGGAATCACCTCTGCTCTAAAGAGAATAGCAATGAAATACACTCTTCAAAATAGGAATGGGTATTTCTTAGAATCACTTGGAAATATTTCTCCATAACTAGATTTCAAAATATTCCTAATGAATGAACTTCACCAGAGGGAAATCAAGGCAGAGCCATGGTTTGTCAGGACTTGCTTGATCCCAATCAGCCCCTTGGTGCATTTGGTGCTGGGGCCTTGAACCTCAGGGCCTGAGAGGAGATTGCACAAACATTTCCAGGAGTCCAAGTCTGAAGAAAAATCCAAAGTGTCTCAAAGCATTGATGGGTCTCACTGAGGTCCATCCCCAACACAGGCTCCTCATGGACTCCCTGGAGGAAAGAACTGGATGCCAGGATCGCCCAAAACCCTCTCAGAGAGTCAGAGAGGAAAGGAAAATCCAAACTACCTTTGAAAACCTTGAGTATCTCAATGTATTAATGAGACCCACTGAGTGTCAATACAAAGCTCTCAAGGGACTAATTAAAGTAGACAACTGGGGCCATGATTGCATAAACTACTAAAACAGTTGGTGTCAAAAGGGAACCTCCAAGTACCTTAAAAAAACTGAAGTATCTTGAAGCATTAATGAGCCCCTCTGAGTGTTGTTACTGACAAAGGCTCTCAAGAGACTAATTAAAGCAGATAATTGGAGGCCATGATTGCACAAAGCTCTCACGGACTCGAAGGCAAAAGCAAAACCCAAGTCCTCTGAAAAACCTGCAGTTCCTGGGAGCATGAAGGAGCCCCCAGGGCCATTCCTGACCAAGGCTCCCCAGGGACTCGTCCCAGCACATCCCTGAGGCCACTGGGATGTGGGGGGATGCTGAGGGCAGGACAAGGGGTGACAGTGGCCAGCCTTGCTGGGGCTGTGCCAGGAGGCCCCAGTGGCTCAGGACAAGGTGTCTCCTCCCAGCCCTTGGTGGCACAGACCCTGCTGTGCCCCAGGGCACCGAGACTTGCCTTCTCTTTGTCTTCACTTGTCATCACTGCCTCCAATTTCCTGCTCTGACTGGAACCTGGGGACACTTTCTCAGTTGTGTCCCTCAGAGGGAACCATTAAAACTTTAGGAAACTTTGGAGTTTGATTGTGACTTGGAGTTCTTGAGAGGTTTCTTCAGCTCCCTCTCAGGGACTGATGCTCAGAGACTCAGCCCCAATCCCCAAGAGGGTCATTAAAGTCCTTGTGCTGTGTCTGTGCTGATGAGCTGGGCCAGGCTCCTAGATCAGAAGGCAATCCTGGCAACCAAGAAGAGCTTCAAAAACACATTTCTCTTGATGAGCAGCTCCTGTGCACAGCTCAGCAGGGCTGGGGCACTGCCTGCAGCCACCCCGGGCACAGCACAGAGGCACAGAGAGCTTCAATCAGTCAGGGCTGGGAAGATGCTGAGAAGTGACTGGGGCAGAATCACTCCCAGCCCTTGACACAGGAAGCCTCTGGCTGCAGGACAATGCAGCTGCAGCTCCTGCAGTGATCTCCTAAAGCTGCAACATCCTAATGCCTGCAGACTGTGTGAGTACATTCTCTGATGATCTCTTGTGTAGAGCAGCCAGGGGTGCCCAGGGCTGTGGTGCAGAGCAGGGTCCTGCAGCCCAGGGCGCTGTGCTGGGGCAGGGACTCTGCTGCCTGCCAGGGACAGCTCTCAGCCAGCCCTGGGAGCTGCTCCCAGCACTGGGGGACAAGGTCTGGGTAGAAGGAGACAGCTGGTAAGGCTTGGAAATGTTCTCCTTGTGTGATGAGGATAGTGCAGGGCTGCTCTCAGCATGACATTTAACTGCAGAACATTTCCAAGGAGATTAAACAAGGAGCACAGTGAGGCAGGGGCTGCATAAAAGGGAAAGTCCTGCTTTTTTAATCTGCTTGACTGGGTTGCATTGTTGGGAGATTGCACATTGATATTCATCTCTCAGTTTAGGTTGAGAAAAATTTTTAAAAATTCTCTTGTATCTGAGTAAACCAAGCAAAGAAATAAATCAGGACAGGGCCCCATACAGGCAGCATCAGTGTCAGCCTCCTCAGGGTTGCTCTGACATTGCCATCAGAGCCTGCAGAGACAGAGCTGACCCTGGGCAGTGCTCTGTGCTGGGAGGGGTCTGCAGGACAGAGCTGAGCCCCCAGGGCTGGGCTGGGCTCTGGCAGCACTGGCAGGGCCCAGCCCTGGGCACAGGGAAGCAGCTCATGGCAGGGACAGCTCCAGGCAGCAGAGCCCTGGGCACGCAGTGGGGGGAAAGTGCCACCAAGCTGGGCTGGGATATTTCAAGTCCTCTCCAAACTGAACTATTCCATGATTACTTTTCTTACAGATCCCCATGCCAAGACACAGGAAATGTCCAACAGCAGCTCCATCAGCCACTTCCTCCTGCTGCCATTGGCAGACACGTGGCAGCTGCAGCTCCTGCACTTCTGCCTCTTCCTGGCCATCTCCCTGGCTGCCCTCCTGGCCAACGGCCTCATCATCAGCGCCGTAGCCTGCGGCCACCACCTGCACACCCCCATGTTCTTCTTCCTGCTCAACCTGGCCCTCAGCGACCTGGGCTCTATCTGCACCACTGTCCCCAAAGCCATGCACAATTCCCTCTGGGACACCAGACACATCTCCTACTCAGGATGTGCTGCACAAGTTTTTCTGATTTTCTTCTTTTTTGGAACAGAGTTTTCCCTGCTGACCATCATGTGCTACGACCGCTACGTGTCCATCTGCAAACCCCTGCACTACGGGACCCTCCTGGGCAGCAGAGCTTGTGCCCACATGGCAGCAGCTGCCTGGGCCAGTGCCTTTCTCAATGCTCTGCTGCACACCGCCAATACATTTTCCCTGCCCCTGTGCAAGGGCAATGCCCTGGGCCAGTTCTTCTGTGAGGTACCCCAGATCCTCAAACTCTCCTGCTCCAAATCCTACCTCAGGGAACTTGGGATCATTGCTGTTAGTGCCTGTTTAGCTTCTGGATGTTTTGTGTTCATTGTTTTCTCCTATGTGCAGATCTTCAGGGCTGTGCTGAGGATCCCCTCTGAGCAGGGACGGCACAAAGCCTTTTCCACCTGCCTCCCTCACCTGGCTGTGGTCTCTCTATTTGTCAGCACTACAGTGTTTGCCTACTTGAAACCCCCCTCCATCTCCTCCCCATCTCTGGATCTGGCCCTGTCTGTTCTGTACTCAGTGGTGCCTCCAGCCCTGAACCCTCTCATCTACAGCCTGAGGAACCAGGAGCTCAAGGATGCCCTGAGAAAATTCATGACTCTGTATTTTCTGAAGCATTAAACTTTTCTGCTGCATAATCTTTAGAATTCAGAACTCTCTAAAAGCTCACATTTTTTTTTCCATATTTGTCCGTTTTTTCTATGGTATCTTTTTCTCTTGTTGTAATATTTCTTACAAAATACTGAAGTGTTACTCTTTGCATTTCTTCATGAATATCTACCTTTCTTTTGAAACACAAAGACATGCAAGAGGTCTTTCTCCTGTGCATTTAAATAAAACAAGTGCCTGCCCTGCCCTGTGTGTCCAGGATCCTTCCTCAGCCCTTCTCTGTCTCTGAAGGGCAGTGCCTGTGGGCAGAGGTGGACAGAAGAGACTCCCAGCACAGCAGCACAGCCAGGGACAACGGCCCTGGCTCTTCCCACATCTGCTCTTCCCAACTCCACCCTCTCCTTGCCAGCCCTTCTGTGGCTGTGAGGCCGCAGTGCTCTGGCAGCTTGGTCACTGTCCTGCTGTGCATCCGTGCTGTGCCCACAGGCAGGGACAAGCCATGGGCACTGCTGGGACACAGCTGGGCTCCAGCACAGCAGCTCCATCAGCAAAGGGCATCTCCTGAGGACAGGGCAGGAAGGCTTTGCTCTCCTCCAGATCTGCTGTCAGCAATGTGCTCCAGGAATGCCCTGGCCAAGCAAAGCCCAGTGCCTGGGGCAGAGGGGCAGTGTGCAGGGGGCACACAGCAGTGTCCTGGCACAGCCAGAGCTCCTGGGATGGACCTGAGGGAGCAGCAGGGCAGGGCCTGGGCTGTGTCTTTGTTCTGAGCACAGCCTGGCAAATCCTCCTGCAGCCATTCCAGGCACTGGCAGCACAAGGCAGGGATTGCAGAACACCCGTGGGAAGGAAAAGAAGGGGATGTTGTGTGCCCAGACTTTAGCCAGGCCTGGGACATGGTCTGCTGTGCTCTCCTCAGAGCCAGATTGGAGAGAGCTGGGCTGCAGGAGAGGAACATGGGATGGGTGGGAATTTGGCTGAACAATCAGGGTCAAATGTCATCCATGACACAGAGTCCTCTTGGCAGCCACTCCCTGGTGACCTCCCTCAGTGACCAGCCCTTGACCACCAGTGTGGAACATTTCTATTATCGCTATAAGGGCATGAAATGCACTTTCAATTCCTTTGTAGATGCTGCCAAATTGCAGGGAGTCTGTGACCAAACTCATCTAGTTAATGGTGACTGCAAAATGTAATTGGGCAAAATGACTAAGTTGGGTAAATTTCTCTTGCCATCAGGGGCCAATCAAGTAACAAGAAAAGGTAGAACTTATGTATCAATTAAAAGGCAGTTCAATAAGGAAAAATCAAACCCAACCAAAAAATAAAAACAAAGCAAGACCCAGCCACAACAGAAAAAGCCCCCATGAACCAAGCAACCACAAAAAGCAAAGGCCATACACAGAAGAAAAGCAAACCCACAGGAAATCTCCTAGCAGCAGAAAATATTTAACCATGCTGTGTCAGGAGTGGATTCTGTATGTGTAGGTGCTGTTTTGAATAAAAATGTCTTAAAAATGCATCAATTCCCTACTCCCCTTGCCCCCACTACTCTCAGTTTATTGCTGATCGTGGTATAACATGGAATGGAACATCCCTTGGGTCAGTCCAGCCCAGCTGTCCCATCCCTGTTCCCTCAGGAACACTTGACCTCCCCAAGCCCATGGGTTGGAGGGGCTTGCAGACTCGCCTCATGTGGGGCGAGCACTGTGACAAGGACAGGAGAACAGAACAACATTTACTCTTGTCAAGGACAGTAGAACAGAACAGAACAGCCTTGGAGAAATGGATAAAGGATATAGCTGAGGCAAACAGAAGTCACACAAAATGCAAGGAGGATGCCAGCTCAGCTCTGCAAGGCTGACAAAACAGAAGTTATACAAAACAAGAATATTGCCCTTACTCAAAAGTGGGGATAAAGGAACAGCCACCTAAAAAGGACACTGAAGGATATTGAAGACAGACCCCAAAGAGCCATATAAAGACTTTCAATAAGGGGTGCAACTATGTCAAATAAAGTCCAAGGAAGTGGGATAGCTAATAAATCACATAATCAATGTGTCTGATAAAAACTGTTCATTCAATGTTCATTCGATGCTCTGGGCACTAAGATGGAGCAAGGATAGCCCAAGTGACCACTATGCTGTAATAAAGAATACCTGTTTTCAAATAGTCAAAATTGTGTTCAAAAGTTTCTATCCTGTGGATTTCAACATCAGTGCTGTCCTTGACTCCATTATAATTCTTGCACAGTTTCACAATTGCCCCTTGGTTCCATGAGGCCCTGCTATATAACAGTGGACCTTTGGTTCCATTAGGGTCTGTGCTGTCAAAATGGCCTCCTTGGTTCTGCACTGCCACAATGGCTCTCCTTGGTTCCACAAGGCCTTGGTGTGTCACAACAGCCCCTTGGTTCCATGAACTGCCATAGTGTCACCACAGTCCCTTGGATCTGCAGTATCACAATGGACAATTGGTTAAAGCAGCCCTGCAGTGTCACAATGAATATTTGGTTCCATGGGTCCCCACAGTGTCACCACGGCCCCTTGGTTCCACGAGGTCTCACTGTATAACAATGGCCCCTCAGTTCCATGAGGTTTTGTACTGTCAACAGTGCTCTCCTTGGTTCTGTCATGTGAAAATTGCTGCTTGGTTCCAGAAGGTTCCTCAGTGTCACAGTGGTCTCCTTGGTTCCATGAGGCTCTGCAGTGTCACAGTGTCCCATAATTTCCATGAGCTTCTGTCCCATCAACCATGTCCTTTGCTACAGTGAGGCCCCACAGTGTCACACTGGTCCCTTGGTTCCATGAGGTTCTGTGGTATCACCATGGTCTCCCTGGATCTGCAGTATCACTATGGACCATTGGTCCCATGGGGCCCTGCTGTGTCACAGTGGCTCCTTGGTTCCATGAAGCCCCACTGTATAACAATGGAATCTTGGTCCCATGAGATTCTGTACTGTCACAACGGTCTCTTTGTTTCTGGACTGTAACAATGGACCCTTGGTTCCATGAGGTTCCATGATGTCACAATGCTTTCCTTGGTTCCACAAGGCCTTGCTGTCTCACAATGGACCCACGTTCCATGAGCTTCCATGGTGTCACCATGGTCTCCTGGCATCTGCATTGTCACAATGGACAATTGATTCCATAGGACCCTGGTGTGTCACAATAAACCCTCAGTGCCACGAGGTTCTGGAGTGTCACAATGGTCTCCCTGGCTCAAGGAGGCTTTGGAGTGTCACAATGGCTGCTTGGTTCCATGAGCTTCCATAGTGTCACAATGGTCTCCTTGTTTCTGCAGTGCCATGGTGGACCCTCGGTTCCATTTAGGTTCCTAAATGTCACAGATTTCCTTCGTTCCCTGAAGCCCTGCTGTGTCACCAGGGCCCCTTGGTTCCATGAGTTTCTGTGCTGTCAACAACGGTGCCTTTGTTCCAATGAGGGGCTGCAATGTCACACTGGACCCTGGGTTCCATGAAGTTCTTCAGTGTCACAGTGGCCCCTTGGATCCATGAGGTCCCACAGTGTCACCATGGTCTCCTTGGATCTGCATTGTCACAATGGACCATTGGTTCCATGTGATATTGATGTGTCATCATGGTCTGCTGGGTTCCACGATTCCCCTCAGTGTCACAATGGAGCCTTGTTTCTGTGAGGCTCTGAACTGTCACAATTGTCTCCTTGCTTCCATGAACCCCTGCTGTGTCACAAGGCTCTCCTTGGTTCCATGAGGATACAAAAGCTTTGTATAAACATTGAGCAACATCTGCTTAACACAACTGGGAACATCTGTCTGCATTCAAAAGAGGGGTTAAAGGTGAGGGTGGCACCAGCAGCTTCCATGTGCAACAGAGATCCAGGGAAAGAACAGAGAATTCAGCTGAAATATTCAGAGAATTCTGTTTACAGAGATCATTTCTGGTCACACTGTGCCTTGTAGGAGGGTGACATCATTCCAGGCAGCCTATACTGAGCATGTGGTTCCTCAGTGGGGTTTGTTGTTTAGGAAACCTGCTCAGGCTTTTCCATTCTTTCCTCACAAACAGGAAAATTTCTCCTGGGCCTGTGTGCAGGCAGAGCCCTGAGGAGAGCAGGTGGGACATGGTGCAATGGGCTGGGACATCCAGCTGCAGAGCTCAGGGGACAAGGTTCTGCTGCAGGGCACAGGGATGTCAGTCCCAGGTGGGCGATGTCAAACATGGTGAGGCTGGGGGTGAGGAGCAGGTTGTCCAAACAGGGTCAGCCTGCAAGGGGCTCATTCTTCTGTGTGCCCAGACCTCTTAAGGAGATATTCAGTATCAACATCACCTAGGGAATGCTTCTATCCTCTCTTTTCTGAAATTAAAAATTTAAAAAATACTCACTTTATTAAAGAAAAAAAAGTTACAAGGTGCACTTGGAAATCGTTCCTCCTTAACAAAACTCCAAACGGACTCCAAGCAGCTGCACAACCCCTGATAACTTGAAGACAACTGGAAGAAGACAAGGTGCTCCTGAGGACTTTGTGTATTTTTATGATCTCCACAGTGGATTTAGGGCTGAGTCCAGGAACCTCAGGCATTGAGAGAAGGTTGAAGAACCTGCTCAAGGAGTCAGAAGCAAAACTCCAAGTCCCTTGGAGCATCAGTGGCCCCACTGGCCAAAGGCTCCCCAGGGACTGGTGAGAGCAGATCCTTGAGGGCAGGATTGCAGGAGCCCGAGGCTGTGAGCAGGGAACTGCAATGCTGAGCAAGGCCTGGGCTGGCTGGAGGAAGCAGAAAGGCCAAGGCCTGAGCCCAGGCCTGGGCCAGCAGGGCCTGTCCCTCACGGGTGGCTCGGGGCTGTTGCTGGGGCAGTGGGATGGCAGGGGCAGCAAGGACAAATGTCATCAAGCTGCAAGCCCTGCCAGCCTCCTGAGGGAGGGCCGAGGCAGAAGCAAAGTGCAGCCCCTGCCAGGAAAGTTCCTTCTGTGGGGCTGCAGAGGCCCTGCCCGAGCCCAGGGCACAAAGGCCTGGGTGCCTCTGGCCCTGCCAGCCCTGCCCAGCCCTCGGCCATCTCTCCTGCAGGCTGTGCCCCCTGTGCGTGCTGCTCCTGTGCCCTGGCCGGCTGCACACGCCCATCTCGCTGTCCCCCCCAGCATTTCTCAGCCCAGCATTGCTGTGCCCTCCCTGGGCTCCCTGCACCCAGCGCTGCCGGCTCCTGGCACACAGAGCCATGGCCTGGCCCAGCCTCACGCTGGGACACCTCGGGCACCAACATTCTGCCCTGGGAGGGACTTTTCTGTTTCCTCACCTCCAGGCTGAACCTTCCAAGCTGCACTTTGGGGAGGTTTCCTTCTCTTCCTTCTTGCAAGGAAAGCTCTGTGTCCTGCTGTTCACAAAGAGAGAATGGCTGGTGGGAGATGTGTTGTTGACAGGCTGTTTGGGGTACAGTGACCATGAAATTTTGGAGATTTTAAATATTCTCTGGAAGAAGGAGAGGCATCTACAAAACTTCCACATTGGACTATGAGAGAATAGAATTTGGCCTATTCAGCATGCAGTTTTGGAGAGTACCAAATCAGTTACTGATTTCTTTTAAGGTAAACAGCCTTTAAAAAGCAAAGCTTCCCAGGAAAGATGGAGACAATTCAAAAAGAAATCTTGTAGGAGCTGCCTGTCCCTCTGTGCCAAAAAATCAGATAGAAAGGAAAATGACTGGCCTAGTAGGGCATGGAGCTTTTGCTGAAACTCAGGGTTAAAAGAAGGTGAATCACCTTTGGACAGAGGGGGACAGGCAACTCAAGAAGTATTTCAGAATGTCGCTAAGTCATGCAGAAAGAAAACTAGAGAGGTGAAAGCTCTATTAGGATTTAACCTGGCTGCTTCTGTGAAGGATAATAAAAATGATTTTAGAAATACATTAAAGGCAAAAGAAGGGAGAAGAAGAACCTCTATTGTTTATTAGGGGGGATATGGTTACCAAAGATGAGGAAAAGGCTGAGACACTTAACCCATTCATTGCCTCAGTTTTCAGCAATAGGACAAGTTGTCCTCAGGACAAGTGCTCTCCTAAGCTGGGAGATGGGGATAGGGAACAGAACAGACCCCTGTAATCCAGGAGGAAGCAGCTGGGGACCTGCTGAGCCACTCAGACACTTCCAGGTGTCTCTGGGACCAGATGGGATCCATCCTAGGGGGATGAGGGAGCTGCTGGATGAGCTGCCCAAGCTGCTCTCCATCATTTCTCATCAGTGCTGGCTCAGCAGGGAGGTGCCAGAGGACTGGAGGTGCCAATGGGAGCCCATCCCCAAGAAGGGCTGGAAGGAGGATGTGGGGAACTGCAGGCCTGTCAGCCTGATCTGGGTGCCTGGTGAGGTGATGGAACAGATCACCTTGAGTGCCATCACAGGGCACCTACAGGATGGCTGAGGGATCAGAGCCAGCCAGCGTGGATTTCAATATCTGCACTGATGATCTGGATGAGGGCATTGAGTGCAGCATCAGCAAATGTGCAGATGGCACCAAGGTGGGTGTGAGTGTGGATGTGCTGGAGGGTAGGAGGGCTCTGCAGAGGGACCTGGACAGGCTGGATCCAGGGCCCAAATCCAACAAGGTGAGGTTTAACAAGACCAAGTACCGGGTCCTGCACTTGGGCAAAACAACCCCTGCAGAGCTCCAGGCTGGGGACAGAGTGGCTGGACAGCAGCCAGGCAGAAAGGGACATGGGGGCACTGATGGACAGCAGGCTGGACATGAGCCAGCACTGTGCCCAGGTGGCCAAGAAGGCCAATGACTCCTTTTCTGGATCAGGAATGGTGTGCCCAGCAGGAGCAGGGCAGTGATTCTGCCACTGTGCTCAGCACTGGTTGGGCAGCACCTCGAGTGCTGTGTCCAGTTCTGGGTCCTCAATTTAGGAAGGACATGGAGGGTCTGGAGCGTGTCCAGAGAAGGGCAAGAAGGCTGGTGAGGGGTCTGGAACACAAGTCCTGTGAGGTGTGGCTGAGGGAGCTGGGGATGTTTATCCTGGAGAAGAGGAGGCTCAGGAAGACAAGGTGATGTCAGGGCACAGATTGGACTTGATGATCTCCAGGGTCTTTTCCAGCCTTACTGATTCTGTGATTCTCTGGATACCCTGTGATTCTCTGTGATACCCCTGGAGTAGTTGCAGGATGAGCCCTGGGCCTCCTCTTCACAAGGTCCAGCAGCCCAGGTCCCTCAGCTTCTCCACACTGGCCCCAAAGCCCATCCTGTCAGTCCTGCAGAGCCTCTCCAGCCCCTCCTCATTGCCCACAACAGGGAGCCCCACACCCAGACACAGCAGCCCAGATGTGCCCCCCTGGCCTATGGTGCCTCTGGCAAGGGAACAGCACGAGGCACTGCAGGACCCTGCAGACAATTCTTGAAGCACTTGGAGGATGATCCTGCTCCCCAAGGGACGTTCCCATGGTTGCAATTTGGGAACAAAAATGGGGAGTGGGGCCAGAGAGGAAGTCGCAAACAGGGATGGGCTGTTTGCAGGAGAGGGGAGAGAACTGGGCAAGAGGAAGAAATCTGGATCAGGAAAGAGTAAAGAAAGGTGAAACCAAGGAAATGCTCAGGGCAGTTTGGGGGTGGCTGCCAGGCAGCCCTGGCTCTGAGCAACAACATCTGCAGTGGGACAGGAAACTCACAGCTCATGGGAACAAACTTTCTGGCTGACTTCACAGGCCACGACAAAGCTGAGTGGTTTCCCTGCCATCCCCCAGCCCTTGCTGGCCCCAGGGGCTGATGGCATTTGTGCTCACTCAGCTCCATGTCCCCACAGCAGCACCATGGGGGTGCTGAGCCTGCTGTGTGCAATGCAAACAGGGGCTCCTGAGCCAGTGCTGCCGTGTGTGTGCCTGCAAGGATGCGGCTCCTGTGTGAGCTGGGGGAGAGGCCAGGGCTGCAGAGGGGGGATGTTGTTGGCAGGTGCATGAGGACGCTCTGGGACGCTGCCCTGGGGTGTCCAGCGCAGTGGGGATGGATCAGCCCCTGCTCTGCTGCTCCTTGCCAGGGTGTCCCCCTTGCAGGGAGCTTGCAGAGCACCAGCCATGCTGTTTGCCCCCAGCCTGCCCACAGCCAGCCTGGGGCTGCTCCCGGGGCTTTTCTGTGCTCAGCATTGGGCTGGCCAAGTGTTGTGGAGAGAGCCTGGCCAAGGAGCCTGGAGCCCCCAGGCCCTGCCCTGAGGTGTCAGCGCTGCCCCAGCAGTGCCCATGGCCTGTCCCTGCTGCAGCCCCGGCACTGCCACCCCCAGGGCTGTGCCCGGCCCCGAGAGCACTCAGGCCCTGCAGCAACACGAGGGCCAGGAGGGCAGCGGGGCAGTGGCACGGGAGCAGCACTGGCAACACCAAGTGCTGCTGCTGCTGCTGGGCACAGCTGCTGTGCCAGCACTGATCTGCCCCAGCTCTGCACACAGACATTGCTGCTGCAGCTCCGGAGAAGGGAACAGAAGGGGCATCTCTGGAGAAATCTTTGCTGGGAGAATCTTTATTTTATTTTATTTAAAGTTACCAAGAGCGCAGCTCCTCATTGACACAGTCTCTGGGTCACAGAAAAGATGGAGAAAATCAAAAGGAAATACAGCACAAATAATGACATTTCTTTGTGGACAATATTGAAAAGCTAAAACAAAGGAAAGGAAAGAACAAACCAACAAGCAAACCAACAAGAAGAATCAAATGTGACTTTTATTACAAGTGTTTTTCAGAAATTGGCCAGCAGTTTATTGTTTCTGAAACCATCTAGTGTTCAGTCTCCACACTGCAGCCTTGAGCTCCTGATTCCTCAGGCTGTAAATGAGAGGGTTCAGGGTTGGAGGCACCACTGAGTACAGAACAGACAGTGCCAGATCCAGAGATGGGGAGGAGATGGAGGGGGGCTTTAGGTAGGCAAACACTGCAGTGCTTAGGAACAGGGAGACCACAGCCAGGTGAGGAAGGCAGGTGGAAAAGGCTTTGTGCCGTCCCTGCTCAGAGGGGATCCTCAGCACAGCCCTGAAGATCTGCACATAGGAGAAAACAATGAACACAAAACACCCGAGTACTATACAGACACTAACAGCAATGATCCCAAGTTCCCTGAGGTAGGATTTGGAGCAGGAGAGCATGAGAATGTGTGGGATTTCACAGAAGAACTGGCCCAGGGCATTGCCATGGCACAGGGGCAGGGAAAATGTATTGGCGGTGTGCAGCAGAGCATTGAGAAAGGCACTGGCCCAGGCAGCTGCTGCCATGTGGGCACAAGCTCTGCTGCCCAGGAGGGTCCCGTAGTGCAGGGGTTTGCAGATGGACACGTAGCGGTCGTAGCACATGATGGTCAGCAGGGAAATCTCTGTTCCGAAAAAGAGGAAAATCAGAAAAACTTGTGCAGCACATCCTGAGTAGGAGATGTGTCTGGTGTCCCAGAGGGAATTGTGCATGGCTTTGGGGAGAGTGGCGCAGATGGAGCCCAGGTCAGTGAGGGCCAGGTTGAGCAGGAAGAAGAACATGGGGGTGTGCAGGTGGTGGCCGCAGGCTACGGCGCTGATGATGAGGCCGTTGGCCAGGAGGGCAGCCAGGGAGATGGCCAGGAAGAGGCAGAAGTGCAGGAGCTGCAGCTGCCGCGTGTCTGCCAATGGCAGCAGGAGGAAGTGGCTGATGGAGCTGCTGTTGGACATTTGCTGTGTCTTGACATGGGTAATTGTAAGAAAAATAAAGATGTAATAGTTCAATTTGGAGAGGATTTTAAATATCCCAGCCCAGCTTGGTGGCACTTTCCCCCCACTGCCTGCCCAGGGCTCTGCTGCCTGGAGCTGTCCCTGCCAGCAGCTGCTTCCCTGTGCCCAGGGCTGGGCCCTGCCAGTGCTGCCAGAGCCCAGCCCAGCCCTGGGGGCTCAGCTCTGCCCTGCAGACCCCTCCCAGCACAGGGCACTGCCCAGGACCAGCTCTGCCTCTGCAGTCTGTGTTGGCATCGTTACAGCAGCCTGAGGAGGCTGGAAAAGCAACACTGATGCTCCCTGTGAGGGACCTTGTGCTGATTTCTGTGACTGACTGCTTTATTAGGATCTCAGAAATAAATTTCTTATTTCTCCGTACATGAACTGAGAGATAAATATCTGTATGCAATTTCCCATCTAGGCAACCCAGAGCAGTAAACTAAAAAAAACCAGCATTTTCCTTTTTATGTAGCCCCTGAATTGCAGTGCTCCCTATATAATCTCCTTGGAAGTGGTCTGGAGTTAAATGTTATGCTGGGAGCAGCCCTGAATAATACAGCATCCTCACAACACAAGAACACTTCCAAGCTTTACCAGCTGTCTCCTTCCACCCAGACCTTGTCCCCCAGTGCTGGGAGCAGCTCCCAGGGCTGGCTGAGAGCTGTCCCTGGCAGGCAGCAGAGTCCCTGCCCCAGCACAGCGCCCTGGGCTGCAGGACCCTGCTCTGCACCACAGCCCTGGGCACCCCTGGCTGCTCTACACAAGAGATCATCAGAGAATGTACTCACACAGTCTGCAGGCATTGGGATGTTGCAGCTTTAGGAGATCACTGCAGGAGCTGCAGCTGCATTGTCCTGCAGCCAGAGGCTTCCTGTGTCAAGGGCTGGGAGTGATTCTGCCCCAGGCACTTCTCAGCATCTTCCCAGCCCTGACTGATTGAAGCTCTCTGTGCCTCTGTGCTGTGCCCGGGGTGGCTGCAGGCAGTGCCCCAGCCCTGCTGAGCTGTGCACAGGAGCTGCTCATCAAGAGAAATGTGTTTTTGAAGCTCTTCTTGGTTGCCAGGATTGCCTTCTGATCTAGGAACCTGGCCCAGCTCATCAGCACAGACACAGCACAAGGACTTTAATGACCCTCTTGGGGATTGGGGCTGAGTCTCTGAGCATCAGTCCCTGAGTGGGAGCTGAAGAAACCTCTCAAGAACTCCAAGTCACAATCAAACTCCAAAGTTTCCTAAAGTTTTAATGGTTCCCTCTGAGGGACACAACTGAGAAAGTGTCCCCAGGTTCCAGTCAGAGCAGGAAATTGGAGGCAGTGATGACAAGTGAAGACAAAGAGAAGGCAAGTCTCGGTGCCCTGGGGCACAGCAGGGTCTGTGCCACCAAGGGCTGGGAGGAGACACCTTGTCCTGAGCCACTGGGGCCTCCTGGCACAGCCCCAGCAAGGCTGGCCACTGTCACCCCTTGTCCTGCCCTCAGCATCCCCCCACATCCCAGTGGCCTCAGGGATGTGCTGGGACGAGTCCCTGGGGAGCCTTGGTCAGGAATGGCCCTGGGGGCTCCTTCATGCTCCCAGGGACTGCAGGTTTTTCAGAGCACTTTGGGTTTTGCTTTTGCCTTGGAGTCTCTGAGAGCTTTGTGCAATCATGGCCTCCAATTATCTGCTTTAATTAATCTCTTGAGAGCCTTTGTCAGTAACAACACTCAGTGGGGCTCATTAATGCTTCAAGGTACTCCGTTTTTTTAAGGTACTCTGAGTTTCTCTTTTGACAGCAACTCTTTTAGTACTTTATGCAATCATGGCCCCAATTATCTACTATTATGAGTCCCTTGAGAGCTTTGTATTGACACTCAGTGGGGCTCATTAATACTTTGAGATACTCAAGGTTTTAAATGTACTTTGTGGTTTTCTTTCCTCTCTGAGTCTCTGAGAGGGTTTTGGGCGATCCTGGCATCCAGTTCTTTCCTCCAAGGAGTCCATGAGGAGCCTGTGTTGGGGATGGACCTCAGTGGGACTCATTAATGCTTTGAGACACTTTGGGTTTTTCTTCTGACTTGGACTCCTGGAAAGGTTTGTGCAATCTCCTCTCAGGTCCTGAGGTTCAAGGGCTCAGCACCAAATGCACCACGGTGCTCATTGGGATCAAGCAAGTCCTGACAAAACATGGCTCTGCCTTGATTTCCCTCTTGTCTGGGGCAATTCTTTAGGAAGTTTTCCTACTACACTTATGGAGAAATAATTCAAACGGCTTCTTAGAGATATTTATTATTATTTTGAAGTGTGTTTTTTATTAATGTTCTCTTTAGAGCAGAGGTGATTACAGCATTCCCTGATTGATATTGATCCAGGTTCTCTCCTCAGGAGGTCTGACCTGCTCAGAGAAGCTGTGCCTTGAGATTTGACCCAGTGTGGACAACTTTGCTCCACATTCCCCCACCCCATCCTGTCTGTCCTCACTCACCTGGGACCTGCTTTGCTTGGAGAGCTGACTCCACTCAGGTGAAAAGGAGATTTTTTTCCCCTCTTTTTTTTTTATTTTGAAGCAATTGAAAACTCCTGAATTTCCTCATTGAAAACAGACACTATCTCTTAGTGTGTGCCAGTGCAAGGTAGAACCAAGCATCTTCCCCTTCCCCAAGTCAGAAGCCTGCAAGGAATGTTTGAGACCTTTGGACTCCTTGGTTCCACAAGGCCTTGCTGGGTCACCATGCACTCTTGGCTCCATGACGTTCTGCACTGTCACAATGGAGATTTGGGTCCATGGGGCCCCACAGTGTCACAATGCTCTTTTGGGTTCCATGGGCCTTGATCTGTCACAATGGACTTTTGGCTCCTCGAGGTTCCATACTCTCAGCAATGATCTCTGTATTTCCAGGGTGTCACAATGGACCCTTGGTTCCATGAGGTTCTTCAGTGTCAAAATGGAATTCTTGATTCCACGGGGCCCCACAGTGTCACCATGGTCTCCTTGGTTCCACAGGGCCAGGCAGTGTCACAATGGCTCACAGGTTCCATGGGGTGCCACAATGTCACAGTCCATGAGTTCCATGGACTGGGTTCCATGAGTTTCCCCAGTGTCACAATGGTTCCTTGGTTTCACCTGGCCCCGTGTGTCACAATGGACTCTTGGTTCCATGCGGCCCCTCAGTGTCACCGGGGTTTCCTTGGTTCTGTGAGGTTCTGTGGTGTCACAGTGGATGTTTGGTTCCATGGAACCCCACAGTGTCACAGGGGTCTCCTTTTTCCTGTGGCACCCAGCAGCAAACCCCACTGGCAGGGCTAAATGCCTGGGAAGAAGGAGAAGGGGACATTTGGAGTGATGGTTTTTGTCTTCCCAGGGCACAGTGACGTGGGCTGGGGCCCTGCTGTCCTGGAGATGGCTGAACACTGGCCTGCCCATGGAAGGGCTGAGAGACAACAACCTCTGTGCATGGAACTGCAACAGCAGAGAGCTCAGGCTGAAGGCTGGGTTTAACAGACTGTCACCAGCACAGGAACCATCAATGTGAGAGGAAAGATGTGTGTTCATGTCTTTACAAATCATTTGGTGGGTGAAGGGATGGGTGTTCAGGTGTTTGAAAGGGGTCGTAACATTTCTACTGACTTTGGGCAGCAGGTTTGTTACCGGGCCCAGCCAGCTTGGCTCCTGACACAGACAAGGGTTTTCACTGGTTTGTACTGGTTTTTACCTATTTTCCTGGTTTGTAGTGATCCATACTGGTGTTTTCTGGTCCACACTGGTTTGTACAGCTTACTACTGTTTTGCATTACACAGTTGGTTGCAGTTTTTTACTGGTTTTTACAACTTATACTGGTCCATACTGGTCCATACTGGTCCAGACTGGTCCAGACTGGTTTATACAGGTTTCAGGGTGCTGTCGAAGCTGTCATTCATGGGACAGTACCTGGGGGTGAACCCCAAATCCTATGGGGTGTGGCACCACCAGTGCTGGGTGCTGGGCCACGCTGCAGCGCCCCCTGCTGGCCGGGAGGACCTGGCACTGTGCGAGCACCTCCTGGTGGCCGACCCCTGCAACTGTGAGTGGCTTGTACTGGTTTGTATTGGTTTGTACTGGTTTGTGCAGGGATGGGGTTCAGGAGGTGCTGGGACAAGGCTTAGGTCACTGGATTATACTGGATTATACTGAGAGAGTGTGTGTGAGTGTCCAGGAGGACCTAACACTGTGTGTACTAGTTGTACTGGTTTATACTGGTTTATACTGGTTTGTACTGAGATGGGGTGCTGGGGTGTTACTGGTTTGTACTGGGTTATACTGGGAAAGGGAGCAGGGGTGTGTGAGTGCTCCCTGATGGCTGGGAGGACCTGGTGGCCGACTGTGAGTTATACTGGGTTATACTGGTTTATACTGGGAGGTGGTTCTGGGGGTGACTGGTTGTAATGGTTTATATTGGGTTATACAGGGATATTCTGGATTTTACTGGGTTAAACTGGACTGTACTTGGTTATCCTGGGAGAGGGTTTAGGGATGCTTGGCACTCCACTGGAAGCAACTTCTGGGGATGCTGGCCTTACTGATTTATACTGGGAGCTGCCGCTACGGGCTCAGGGGCTCAGGGGTGGCTCCCAGTGTTTACTGGTTTATACTGGTGCCTTCCCAGTCCACACCTGGGAACACTGGTAGGCACTTGCAGCCAGGCAGGACCTCAAGGCCGAGCTGGCCTTCACCAGGGTCTTGCTGAGCCAGAGCTTCTCCAACTTCTCGGCCTGGCAACACTGCCTGTGGCTGCTGATGCCCACCAGGAACTACGGCAAGGGCACTGCTCCTGGAAGGCTGAAGGAAGGTGAAGGATTCCCCAGAAAAACTCACACAATTTTTTGGGATCCCCACAATTTTCCAGCCCCTCCCTCGCCTAAAGTGGGAGCTGGTGGGTTCTGTTGGGTTGAATGGGTAGAACTGGCTTCCCTAAATCCCCTTTGACTTTAATGAGTAGATCTGGTTTCCCTAAATCCCCACTGAATTTAATGGGTAGACCTCAACTCCTGGATACCTAGGGGCCCCCAGTGAGATATTGGGATTTCCCCCAGCGTCCCCCTGAGATTTTGGGGTGCCTCCTTTGCCCACCCCAGAGCTGGAGCTGTTGCAGAATACCATCTTCACCAACCCCATGCAACAAAGCACCTGGCTGTACCTGTGCTGCATCCTCTCCCGAGGTAACTCAGGGTTCCCTCCCACCCCGATGTCCTCACCTGGACTTTTGGGGTACCCCTGAATGTTGGGGTGCCCCCTGACAGCCCCAAAGCTGCCAGGGGTCACCTGTGTCCACGTCGACTGGAAGGACAGTGGCCATCATCTTCTCCTGGTCTGTCATGGTGAGTCAGGGCACTTGGGTGCCCCAAAAATCACCTGGGTACCCCCAGAAATCACCTGGATACACCTGGGTACCCCTTGCACACCTGGATCACCAAAACCCCTTGCAGCCCCCCCGAAAACTAGTGTCTCAAACATCCTCATTGCTTTGACAGGGTAGACCTGGTGGCCCTAAATTCAATGGGTTAGCTCTGGAGTCCTCTTTATCTCCATTTATCTCTACAAATCCCTCCCAGTTGTCCCACTTTTTTTCAGTGGTCTTAGTAACCCCAGTGTCCCCTCTCAGCCCTTCCCAGTGCTCCCAGTTTAAACATTAACTCTTCCCAATCAAGCCCTCTCAATGGGTAGACCTGGTGTCCCTAAATCCCTATTGACTTCACAGGGGTAGACCTGGTGTCCTTCAATCCCCTTTGACTTCAGTGGGCAGAGCTGATGTCTCAGCTCCAGCATGGACAGCAGGTGAAGAATCAGGAATTCAGGACTGGCCTCCAGGAATTCATCCAGGACGTCCAGAGCATTGGCACTGCAATCCTGGAGTGGAAATTCCCAGAATTCAGCCCAAAATTTCCTCCAAATTTACTCAAATTTCCCTATATTAAGGCCAAATTTCCTCAAAACCCCATTGACTTTAATGGATAAACCAGGTGTCCCTACGTCCATATTGACTTTAATGGGATACACCTGGTGTCCATAAGCCCCTATTGATTTCATTAGTCATTTCTGATGTCAAAAAAATGTGCATTGGGAGATTGACATTACAAGAGATGAGGCAACTGAGAGATGTTGTAAAAGATGGTTTATGGCCTCATGGTGTCAGTCTCATAGAAGGGTGAGACATTAAAAGTGTTACATCCAACACCATAATACCAGAACCTGCCTCATTCTTAGTTACAATGCTTTATGTTCGTTTTTAGCCAATCAAATACTTCTGTGAAGTTTGCCAGCATCCTTTTACACCAATCATTACTTCGTTTGCTTCTCATGGCTTTGTCACAATGTGTCATTTTTACAACCAATCATAAAACACTTCACAAACTTACATTGATGCATCTTAAAATTGTAGTTAATTTTATAACAGGTTCTACTGCTAAACTTTAAGATTTTTGCTATATAACTTATCATACTACTTTTCTTACATAATACATATTTCTGTTTGCTTAAAACATATTTCTACTTCAAGTACAAACTTACATTCTTGTTTTATATCTATTTTACTTTTAATGCTCGGATTGTCCAAGATTTCTCCAAGGTCTTAGGTCAAACCTTGGATCCATCTCAATCTCTGAGCCTGTATGCACAAGGCCCTGAGAGCTCTCTGTGCCTGCATTTCCCACACCACCTGTCATCTCTGCCTCCAATTTCCTGCTCACACTGGAACCTGGGGACACTTTCTCAGTCGTGTCCCTCAGTGGGACCCATGAACGACATCAGAAATATTGGAGTTCGAATATGACTGAATTCTTGAGAGGTTTCCTAGAAAACAACGGTTCTGCCTTGATTTCCCTCTGGTCTGGTCCAGTTCATTTGGAAGTCTTTCAACTCCAGTTATGGAGAAATATGACTAAGAGCTTCTTAAAAATATCCATTCCTATTTTCAAGGTGGTATTTTATTACTGTTTTCTTTAGAGCAGAGGTGATTGCAGCATTCTGTGACTGATATTTGTGAGAAATGGATTTGTAAAGGATTCTCAAAGCCTGACTGAAAGCTCACACATTCTTGTCATCTGGATGCAAACTCTGAGATAAGGTGTGCTGACTCAGAAAGGCCATGGAATAGAGAAGGCATTGTTGAGAGAGAGATTGAACTAGAAACAAGTTTCAAACTATGGCCTTGCTAAAAGATCAGATATTTTGGAGAATTAGAACTGTGAAAGATGCATTGTGGCAAGACTACATGGAGCAAAATACAAGGTGATTGGTGTTAGAATTATTAGTACCATTGTGTGGCAAAAGCTAATAGGCTGAAATATATTTATAAAGTATAGTAACCAGGAAACAAGTTGGCTTTGGATAGAATGGCATGGAGTTTTACTTCTCTTATGTTTCACCCTTCAATGAGACTGATAATGGAATAAAATATTTTTAAAACCCCTCTTAGTTGCCCCATCTCTGTAGAGCTGGGAATTTCCAACAGTGCTGAGCCCCTGGACATCAGTCCCTGAGAGGAAGCTGAAGGAAAACTTCTCAAGAACTCAAAATTAAATTGAAACTCCAAAGTTTATAGAAGTTTTAATAGAGGGATATGACTCAGAAAATGTCCCCAAGTTCCAGTTAGAGCAGAACACTGGAGGCAGTGATGACAGGTGGTGACAAACAAGGGAAAGGTGTCTCTGATGCTGAGCAAACCTGGATGTGTTTCTGGAATGCCAAGGGCCAAGGACTGAGCCCCAGCCCCTGTCAAGGCAGATCCTGTCCCTCCCTCATTGCTCAGGGCTCTTCCCGGGCCACTGGGCTCTGGGCATGTGCAATGCCAAGGGCAGCACCATGGGGCGGCCCCTGCCAGGCTGCTGAGCAGGGACAAGGAGGCAATGAGGCCCCAGCACAGCAAGGCTCACTTGTCCCCTGCTGGCCTCAGGCCCAGGGCCAGCCTGCATGGCCCAAGTGCTGCAGGAGTTGGCTGTGTCAGGGCCTTTCAGCTGCTGCCCATCCCTGTGGCCTCTGCAGCCCAGGCTGTCCTACGGTGTCCATGCCCTGCGCCTCTGTCCCTGCAGGCTGTCGTCATCCCCCGGCTGCCCCACCTCGCTGGCCCCTTCCTTTGCTGACAGCTCTGCCTCCTGCCTGCCTCTGCCTGGACACACAGAGCCTTGGGCTGCTCCAGACTCCTTCTGGGGGATGTGCTGCACCACAGCCCTTACATAGGAGGGAAATTTCTCCTGGTGTTCAGTCTGGGCCTCCTCAGCTGCCTTTGGCATTAATTCTTTCTTTCTCTGCCTGTTTTCCACTATGTCAAAAGGATCCACCATCTCTGAAAACACTGTTCAATCCCTCCCAGGGCACTCTTCTGCTGTCCTCAGTTTCCACTCCACTGAGCACAGAGCTTCTTTGTCCCTAGATAGTGGTCAATTGCTTGAGCCCAAGAGCCCTTGGACAAGAGGGATTGCTCTTTTCCATAGGAAGGAAACCACAGAACCCCAGGGTTTTGAAGGCAGATGAGAAGCACTCACCAGAGGCCAAGGCAAGCCAGACCTGTCTGTCCTTACAGCTTCTGTCTGAAAGCAACCTTTGGATATATGGGGAGTTTTGGAGGTAGATTCCATTTCAGCCATGGGTTCCTGGACTAGAAAGACAGTTCTCCATAGGAAGGAAAGGGTAGAGTCCCAGTGTTTCAAAGACTGATTAGACGCAGCCCCAAGGAGGCCAAGGCCAGCCAGACCTTTTGTCAGGGAGGAATCCTTGAACAGACAGAATTTGGGAGGCCAAATCCCACTTTTGTCTATGGACATCTGGATGAGAAGGACAATTCTTTTCCCTAGGAAGGATTGTAGGGAGCCCTGGTGTTTCAAAGGCAGACAAGAGCTGGCCCACAGGAAGCCAAGGGAACCTAGACAGTCCTGGCAGCTTTTGTCTGGGACCTATCCTTGGAATTTTGGAGGTGGATTCCCAATTTTGGCCATGGATGCCTGTACTTGAAAGATGTTTTTTCCATGGGAAGAAAAGCACAGGTCCCCAGTGTTTTGAAAGCAGATAAGAGGTGGCCCCCAAGAGGCCAAGGCCAGCCAGAGCTGTCTGTCCTGGCAGGTTTCATATGGGAATAATCCTTGGATAAAATCAAATTTGGAGGAGGTATCCCAATTTTGGCCATGAACCCCTGGAGGAGAAGGACAGCTCTTTCCCACAGGAAGGAAAGCACTGAACTCTAGTGTTTCAGGGGCTGATGAGAAATAGCCCCCAACATGGCAAGTCAGCTGGACCAGTCAGGCAGCCCTCAGGAGGCCCAGCCAACCAGACCTGTTCCATGTTCTTTTACCCTTGGGGCCCTGACATCACAACTGCCCCTTGGTGTTGTGTTCTGCTGCAGTGAGGGGCACAACAGCTTCCCTGGGCCCTGGAGTCTTGGACCTCAGGCAGCCATTAATGACCAACAGGAAAAGACGTAAACAGGATGGGTCTTGGTTTAGCAAAACCCGGGATCCTTTATTGAACCAGGGACCAAGACAAGAATGAGGGTAGAGTCATGGGTTTTATATGCCAGGGTACGGGTGGAGTTTAGGTTCAATTACGAGAGAATCAGGGGACTGCAAAGGGGTGGGTCAAGGAGGACAATTAATGGGAAGAACTAAGGCGGGAACACTACAGTCAAATTTAAACCAATGAGGGTACAGGAAAAGAAGATCATTCTGGGGCCATTCCTTATCTGACAAAATGAGTGGAGTATCTTTTCCTGGGCTTGCAGGAGCATGCCCCACAGGGTGGAGAGGCCCAGAAGTACAGAATGGCCCCTTGATTCCATTGGGCCCCTCTGTTACATGAGTTCTTAGTTCTATGGAGCCCTGTAGTTTCACAATGGTCTCCTTGGTTCCATGGTGCCACACAGTGTCACAACAGCCCCATGATTCCATGAGGCTCTGTGATGTCACAATGGTTTCATTGGTTGCACGAGGCTCAGCAGTTCCACAATGGCCCTTGAAGTATAAAAATAGTGTCAGCAGGTTCCCCTGCTGGTTCACAATGGCCTCCTTTGTTCCATGATGCCTCATAGTGTAACAATGATATCCATGGTTCCACAGAGTCAGAATGGTCCTGTGGTCTCATGGAGCCTGTCACGATCCGCTATGAATACAGAGCGGGGGTCGTGATGGTTCTTTTGATCTTAAAGGTGCAAACAGGCAAAGTGCAGGGGACAAAATCAGTTTATTCAACAGCAGAAAATCAGTTTATTCAACAACAGCAATGCATTTCATCAAATGCCAACAACTCAGTTACGGTAAAGGGGAGAGGTATAGGAAACAAAGTATAGGGAGAGGGGAAGGAAAGAAAGGGATGGGAAAATAGCTACCAACAGACGAGACGGGCGTCCTCAGGGGTCATCCAATAGACGAGTCTCCGTCCATGCGGAGATCTCAGGGGTCTTCTCCAGGGGGTAGACGGGTCTTCATCAGTGGAGAGATCTCAAAGGGTCTTTTCCAGAGGGTCGCTCTTTTATAGTCCTTCTCCAAAGCGAGTGGCCTCTGGCCAAGAGGTGGGAAGATTTATGGACCATTGTGTGGTGCTGCAGGAGACAGGTACAGTCAAGCAGTCCTCAGTTGGTACAACACAACCTCTGGTTGGTGCCATGGCAGCACAGTTCAGTGAACACAATACACCAGCACACAGTCACGAGCATCCACCTGGCCCGGCCAGTAAACCATTGTTCAGAGTCAGCCTGGGTGGGGGTCCTCGAGGTCTCCTTGTGACGGTCGGGAGGCAAAATCGAGGGGAACTTCGGACCGACCCTTACAGAGCCCCACAGTCCCCTTATGGTGCCCCACGGCCCCTTATGGTGCCCCACAGTGTCACTATGATCCCCTTGATTCCATGAGGCCCTACCGTGCAACAGTGGTTGTACCCCTTGGTTATACAAGGCCCTCCATTGTCCCAACGGCCCCTTGGTTCCAGTGCATCCTGAAGTGTCATAATGGTCTCCATGGTTCCATGTGGTCCCACAATGCCACAATGGACTTTTGGTTCCATGAGGTTCAGTAACGTAGCATGGATGCCTTGATTCCATGAGGTTGTGTAGCATCACAATGATCTCCTTGGTTCTGCAACCCTGCTGTGGCTGCCGTGTAACAATGGATCTGTGGTACCATGAGGTTCCATAGTGTCACCATGGTCTCTTTGGTTCCACAAGGCCTTGCTGTGCCACAATGGCCCATTGGTTCCATGAGGTGCCTGGCCTCTCATAGCTGTAATAATTGAATCAATTGAAATAGGAGACATAAACCTGAGACCCTGGCAAACCGGCCACTGTGAGATGTTAATTTGCACATTCCAAAGTAAATTTAATTCGTAGCCCTGATTCTCGGTTGGTCTGAGACCTTTGCCATAAAAAGCCAAGTTCTTCGGGATTGGACCTCTGCCCTCAGGTATTCCCTGTGTATTGTGAACCCGATCCCCTGACCCTTGTCTTTGGTTCCTGCTTATCTTTAGATAACATCACTTTTGGAAACTGCTTCATGGACCACATGGATTAAAGGATATCCTGGCAGACCACTGAACCCCTCCCTTTATTATTTTACAGCCATGCTATCATTTATTTAAGCTGGTAATGTTGTCTCAAAGGGGAGAATCCCCGAGGAATGCAACACACAGCCCCTCACAGACCCTTATGGCCCTCATTGCTCCTCACAGTTCCCCATGGTCCCTTGTGGGCCCTCACAGCTCCAGGCATGGGGCCCCTCCCAAAGGAGAAGGGGTCGGGCCCTGCTTGTTCCCCTTTTATTTTGGTCCCTTCACAGCAATGAGTAAAGAAAGGCTGAAATGGAGCCTTTCCCCAGCGTTTCCCTCGGGGTTCATTGCAGGCTGAAGCTCTGTGCTGGCGCTGCCCCAGCACCAACATCCCTGCAGCCCCCAGGGCCTTTGCTGTCCCCCCGTGTCCATTCCCTGTCCCCGAGTCCCGCCCGGCTCTGGCAGCAGCAGCAGCCGCAGCGCAGTGGGCGCCGGCCCGGCCCAGCCGGGGCTCCCGGGCAGGAGCAGCAGCAGCGCCGGCCCCTTCCCACCTGCTCCTGCCTCGGCTTCCAAGGCCTTTGTCCAGGGCAATTCTGGAGTACAGCAACAATCACCCACACACAGCCCTGATTCCTCAGGGCCTGCCTGTGCTGCCCTGACCCAGCCTGCAGAGACAGAAAGGATCGGGTTCCAGCGCTGCTTTCAGACCTGTTTTACTCACCCTGAGCTGACAGCAGGAGGCTGTTGTTGCCTTTGCCTTGGGAACTGTAGATCATGGCTGCTCTTGCCCCTCTTCTGTTTGCCACTTGAATTTTATCTGTAAAACTGCAATTGCCTTTTCAGTCAGTACTACCCAGAGTGCTTTTGTGATGGGGAACTCAGGCTGTTTGTTGCAGTCATCATGAGTAGCAGATCTTGAAATGTTCACAAATCCCTGAGCACAAAGTCAAGGAGAATTAAAGCCACACAGGACACTTTCGCAGCACTCAAACACAGACCTGTTGCTGTTGCTGCTGAAATAGAATCAGCTGACAGAGGCCATCACAGAAATTGCCTCTGGACTGTCAAATAAAATGAGAAATCCATCAAGACAAAGAGAAACCAGAACGCCTCAACTCACTTCATTGTTCCTTCTGAGCAGCAGCAGAAAATGGAGATGCCCAGAGGTATTTCCAGCTGCTGCTGATGCCAGTGGGAGCCCAGCCTGCTGCCCAGCCCCAGCGGGATCCTGAGCCCAGCCCGGGCAGCTCCCGCAGTGTCGGGAGCTCAGCGCACGCGGGGCCAGGCCCAGAGCCCCGGGCACGGCCGCCCATTGCGGGGCAGCGGCGCAGGCGGAATGTCCTGAGCCCAAACCTCCTGCTCTGCCACACAGCGCCCAGCCTTCTCCCCCTGCTCCTCCTCTCCCAGCACGGCACAAATTCCAGCTCCGAGGAGGCTTCCCCACACAGGCCTCAGGCTCCTGTTTCAGCCTGAGTGTCCCTGCAGAGGAACACGCCATCTCTCAGGCAGTTCCACAAGCTCAGGGTTCTCACTTCATGGTGAATCTGGGATGGAAATGGCCTTGCTAAGAAAGCCAAAAGCCAAGGGAATGGATTTGTAATTATTAGAAAAAATTACCCTTCTTCCGGGTGTAATATATGATGTAATTCGTGTAAAGTCGTAAATTAATGAACAGTGTTTGTATGAATAAAATAAACTCAGAAACCAAAAAGAAAACCACAAACGGAAAAAAAAACCCAACACAGATTGCTTCACCACAACATTGTAACAGCCAACAAAAGCAGGACAGCCCAAATTAACAAGTGAATGGACGTGGCCACAAGGAGATGGCTCTCTTCAAAGACAGTCCAGAGAACACCCAGACACTGAGCGCCAAGCACCCAGGATTAATCGGGAAAAATACATCTCAATACCAGCTTCCCTAAACCAAGGCCTGCCTTCATCAGAATTCATGGTCTCCCAGAATATGGTTTTGTCCAGCCCCATGCAGAGAAAGGAAACTACATGAATAAAATACATGAATATGCGAAGCAACAAAAGGAGACAAAGACCTCTGCTCCAGGCTATGAAAAACTGTATATAAACTGGACTCACCACAGTGGTTTTGTGAACATTGGGCAATCCGGAGCAGTAGAGTTTGGATCACAGTGTGTTTACCCGGGCTCAGCGTTGCTCTTTGTGATTTTGGCTGTCGTGGACCGTATCCCAGCCATGAAATAAATTATCACTTATTTCTGATTATACTCAATTCGGCTAAATCTTTTTATTATCTATAACATAGGCAAGGTTAACCAAGCCATTCCCTACATTTCTCCTGTTCAGATTCTTTTAGTTGGCTACTTTGAGAGGTCCAGCTTGTTCTGGTGCTTATCATGAGCGGATTGTACTCTTGATTTATGCACCAATGCACCGGATGTGGAATCGTCTACACCGAACTCAGAAACAGACTCCCTCTGTCAGACCATTTTCACATTCCAGATAATTTTCAAGACGTCCACTGAGAGGTTGGAATGATTATCACACAACTCTCCACTTCTGGCTGCAGGCCCTGGAGATTCTTTCTCTGAATTCAGCCAGGCTTGTATTCCCTAGCAAGTCCTGGTACCACCTCCTGTTTTCTTAGATCAGAACAGTAACAGTGAAAACATTACCCACGGCACAACTCCCCAGCCCACCAGCAAAAGAAAGGACAAGTTTTCAAGTTCTCAAAACCTTTGTCCTGCTTTGCTGCAGGACAGTGGAGCACGCACAGTGTGGAAAGCTAAGAGACACTGCAGTTGGTGGCACGTCTTGTGACAGGAGCTCGTCCTCCAGGAAAAGTTTGTGAAAAGAGCAAACACCAATGTAGAGAAAATGCTTGGAACAGCAGAGCAGCTTTCCAGAAGTGAAATGACAATGGAAGGAAACAACCCAAGATGTTCACATATACTATTAATTCCTTTCCTTATACGCTCCCCTTTTCTGTGTTGCACTGGTTCTACATCAACTGATCTTACCTCGAAGACCTAGGACTTAGCAAGTTTGATGCACTCTGCAGTATCATTAGCTACACACAGTTTGCCTTCTCCCTGTTTTGCTTTGAAAGCAATGCTGGAGACATCAGAAACCTGCAAATGCAAGATTTTAAAGCACAGCACTTAGGTTGGCTATGGGTTCTAGAGACAGGGCACGTGCTCTCACAGTATTTCACCCTCAGCAGTGACAATACACAGCAGCAACAAAGGTGATTCCTAGGACATCAAGGGGTCAAGACTCCGTCCCTTGGCTTAACATGGCAAAGTTCACGAGTTTTGACAGACTGAGGATCCAAACTAGTTTGCTTTTCTAGCTGTGTCGATGAACAGCAGGACAAATAAAGCAGCCAGCAGTTTCTTTGCAGAGAGGGCCTTTGCTCCAGGCTGAAAGGGCTGGATTGGCAGGGAGGAGGCAGGCAGCTGAGCTGCTGTATAGGACTGGGATCCAAACTCGGCAAAAATAGCAGTTTCATTCTTTTATTTTAATTCTCCTGTCGGCAGTCTGCGATTTTCACCCAGACCTGAACAAGAAAATAGGAACAGCCCTGGGGACGAGGGCACCGCGCCGGGCGTGGCCCCTCTGCTGCCGCTGCCCACCCGGAGCGGCCGGAGAGCAGCGCTGCCCTGCAGGGGCTGCATTTCTCACTCCTCATGTGCTGCTCTGCCCTCACACGGGGCTGGCTCTGCCTGGCCCTGGCAGGCTCCTCCTTCGGCACTTTGCTCTGCTCCAGAGGAAAGTGCGGACAGCGCTTTGCTTGCTTGTGAGGAACAGACTGCAGCGCGGGGCGAGCGGGCGGGATAGGGCCCGGGGCATGCGAGCACAGGGGACAAGTTGCAAGCCTGAAGGAAATAAAAGTTCTGTTGTGAATGATATTCTATTTTTCCAATTTATCAAGCAACGAGATTAAATGTAGCAGCAAATTTTTAATAATAACAATTAAAAATGGATACAATTAAAGTGTTAGAGAGGACTACAAAAATATCAAAGTATTAGAAATTAATACAATCAAAGTATTAAAATGAATATTGAATACATATATTTCAGGAAAAGTAAAATTTGAGAGTAAGCAATTTAGTATAATTGAGGTTTGTATAAAGCATAAGCATAACTGACCGGGGAGGGGACCCTCCCCCTACCAGCGGTACGAGGAGGGGCTCGCCCTTCCTCACGTACCAAAGCATCCAGGCTAACAATCCCACTTATATACTGTAGGCTATAGAAGTTTCTAGAAAACTCCTCCTGGTTTCTATTCCTAAAATCTATGTCACTGTGTTGTATGGTGCATGCTCTACTAATGGGTTAGGGGGTCTCTCATCCTTTTGATGGTCTTATTTCCGATGAAGGCTCATCGTCTTCATCAGTGTCCGCTGTGTAACCTGCGGGGAGCGCATGGCCACTATGTGACTGAGCAGATGTTTTCCATAGCAAGACTTTGAGTCCCATGCCTGGAATCATCCCATTTTGACCCATTTTGTCCCATTTCAAGGTCGAAACTTTGTATTTCTAGATGCTGCTTGTCAGACCTACGTCCTTCTACTCCCTTCCAACATCTTTCTTCGACTCCCAGCATCTGGAAGATGTCCTTTGCCCTGTCTCATCCATCTCCCCCCTCACTGTAGCAATTGTCTTCTAGTGATCTAAATACAATTTTGCTAATATAGTTACAATTTAATTAGCACGAATCACATTTATCACAGTTCCAATCTAATGAAGAAGCAGCTAAACAAGACGGTGGTTTTGAGTGGGTGCACGAGGAAGAGATGCTCCGTGACTCCAGTTCGGCCCCGGTGCGGAGCGGCCCGTGCTACCCCGGGGCGCACGGGGCGGAACGGACACACGGGGAACGGACACACAGGGAACGGACACACAGGGAACGGGCACACAGGGAACGGGCACACGGGGAACGGACACGCGGGGAACGGACACACAGGGAACGGACACGCGGGGAACGGACACACAGGGAACGGACACGCGGGGAACGGACACGCGGGGAACGGGCACACAGGGAACGGACTCGCGGACAAATGCTCGCGGCGCTTCGGCAGCAGCAGCAGCAGAGAAGAAGCGATCCCGCAGACCCTCGACGTCCCTTCTCTTGTTCCTCGTCTCACTCTCCCGCTGTCCCACACTCTGTCGCGGTGTCCCGCAGCCTCTCCCAGTACCCCTTTCCCGGTCTCCCCCTCCCCTCTCGGTGTCCCTGTCCCGGCCCCTCCCTCTCCCCGCGGCAGGCCGGGCCATGTCCCCACCCCACTCCCGGCCCCGGGCGGGGCTGCCCCGTCCCCGCCCCCGGCCGTCCCGCCGCGGCCTCGCCTCCGCCCGGCTCTGGCGGTATTGGCGCTGGCGCTGCTGGGCGGGCATCAGTGCCTGGGCCGGGGGCGGCATCGCCGCTCTTTGGCTCCGCCTGTCCCGAGCCCGGTGCCGGCCCCGACGCGGAGTCCAGTCGCGGCTTCGGCGCCGGTGCCGGCTCCTCCCGGGGCCCGCGGAGGACACACGCGGCGCGGCCGCTCCCGCCGCCTCCGCTGCGGGTTCCCCGGCCCGAGCTCCGCCGCTCGGCAGCGCGGCCGCCGGCCCTGAGCCGCCGGGGCCCGGGGCGGGTGGGGATGCCCGGCCCGGGACGGTCGGGGGGCGCTCGGGGGCCGTGTCTGGCCCCGGGCCGAGCGCTGACGGCCGCGTGTCGCCCGCAGGGAAGGCGCAGGAGGCCTTGCAGGAGCGGTACCGGCTGGGTTCGCTGCTGGGCAGCGGCGGCTTCGGCAGCGTCTACTCGGGGACGCGCCTCGCGGACGGCGCCCCGGTGAGTGGCGGGGCCGGCGGCGGGCAGAGGACGAGGAGGAGGAGGGCGGGTGAGGAGGAAGAGAGGCAGAGGAGGAAGAGGAGGAAGCCGGGGCGCGGCGGAGCGGGCGGTAAGCTCAGCCCGCTGCTGCCCCTTGCTCGCAGGTGGCAATCAAATGCGTGCCACGGGATCGCATCCGGCACTGGGGCGAGCTGGTGAGTGAGCGGGGCCAGCGGCCGAAGCCGGGGCGTGCCGGGCGGCGAGGAGCTGGGGCCCGGCAGGGTGGGAGCCGCCGGGAGCCCTGCAGGGAGAGCGAGCGGGGGATACAGAGCGTCCCGGGCTGGCTGAGGGGTCCCAGAGCCCTGGCACGGCCTCAGCCCCACTGACGGCATCGTGGTCCTCGCGCAGCCCCACGGCGCCCGTGCGCCCCTGGAGATCGTGCTGCTGGACAAGGTGTCCTCTGGGTGTGCTGCTGTCATTCAGCTCCTGGAGTGGGTTGAGCTGCCCAACAGCTTCTTGTTGGTGCTGGAGCGTCCGGAGCGGTGCCAGGACCTGTCGGGTTTGCTGGCGGAGCGGAGGTTCCTGCCGGAGGAGGAGGCGCGGGGGCTGTTCCGCCAGGTGCTGGAGGCCGTGCGGCACTGCAGCAGCTGCGGGGTCCTGCACAGGGACATCAAGGCCGAGAACATCGTGCTCGACCTGGCCACCGGACAGCTGAAACTGATCGACTTTGGCTGTGGCGCCTTCCTCCAGGACACAGCCTACACCCAGTTTGCAGGTGAGCCCTCCCAGGGGATGCTCCTGGGCATCTTATGGCCCAGCCGGGCTGCAGCACTGAGGCTTCTGCCTGTTGGAGCGGGGATGGGATTAATGCTTGAGCCAAGTTGATTTGGGTGGGGGTGTGAGGGGGGCCAGCTGCCAGCCCTGCTGACAGCCTTCATCACCCACTCTGCCCTGGGCTGGGGTTGGAGCTGGGGCAGCCAGGCCGACAAAAACCCCATGGGGGTAGCAGAGGGGGGGGTCTGACTCCGTGCCCTGGCTGGTTTGGTGTGCAGGCGAGGAAGGGCTCGAACTGCACCTCTCCCCTTGTTTGCCTTGGCTTACTAACATTTTCTGAGGGCCGTGCAGGCGGGGAGGAGAGTGGGTTTTCTCCACCCCTGGGTGGGTTTTTCTTTTGCGTGCCACGGTTGGGCCTTCTCAAGGCTTCGGCTGCCCTCTTCCAGCACCAGTGGCTTCTTTTCCAGCCCCGAGTCTGTACACAAGTCCCAAGTGCTGGTGAGAGGGCAGCGAGTCACCCCGTGTGCCACTGGGGCTGCCCCTGCATGCCCAGGGATGCTGGGGCGAGGCTCTGGGAGCAGCAGCATCCTCCTTCTGAACTCCGTCTGTATTCCATAGGAACCCTGTCCTACAGCCCACCAGAGTGGATCCACCACCAGCACTACCACGGCGAAGCAGCAACGATCTGGTCCCTGGGCCTCCTGCTGTACCACCTGGTCGTGGGGAAGCACCCGTTCAGGAGGGGCCAGGAGATCATCTGGGGACGGATCTTGTTCCCACAACGGCTCTCTCAAGGTGGATCCTCATCCCTGGGCAGGGGGGAATAGCAGTGCTGGGAGACAGCAGCAGGGTCGTGAGCATCCTGCTCTGGCAGCTGCTGAGGAGGTGGCACAAGTCCTGCTCTCCTGCTCTCCTCTAAACAGTAAATCCATGGGGAAGTTTAGGCACAACCCTGGGTACACCCAGCATGGCCTGGGCACGGGAACGGGGTGGGGGGGAGGCAACTTCTGCAACGTACTGGTGATTTCTGGTTTCTCTCTTCAGAGTGCCAAGATGTTATTAAGAGGTGTTTGTCCATGCAACCCTTGGACAGGCCATCCTTAGAAGACCTTTTCCACGATCCTTGGATTCAGGGTGTTCATCTGCCCTAGAAGATGGGAGAGATCCATGGGCACAGCTGGATCCAGGAGCCTGGCAGGTAACAGCTGCACACATCTCTTGGCAATCAGTGGCAAAGCAAACCAGAGTGCCTGTAGCTCTGAGCAGGGATCATCAGAAGGGAGCATGCAGCTCTTGGGCTGGAGCTGAGCTGGAGACCTGGTGTGGCAAGCACTGGTGGCCACCATCCCCCCTAGGTTTGCTTGTTTGGTTCACTGATGGCTGGGGCCCTGGGCAGAACACTGACAGCCTGGTCTGGCCCCCAGGGAAGGAGAAGGAGCCCCTGGAGAAGCTGTTCCAGGTGGGGCTGCTGCCGGAGACACCAAGGACACCCTCAATGACAAGAATCTGTTCCTCGACCTGGCCAGCTGAAGATGATCGACTTTGATTCTGGCACCTTCTTCACAGACACACTCCACACCCAATTTGTGGGTGAGTCCACAGCCAGGGGGATGCTCCCAGATCTGGGCACAGCGTGGCCTGGCCGGGCACCAAAGATTTCCCCAATTGCTGGGGCAGATGCCATGAATTCTTCAGTTGGCTGCCAAGCTGCTTTTTGGCTCTGGGCAGCTGCTGAGGGGCTGGATGTGCCATGGCTGGCTGCAGGCTGGGCACAGTCCTGCCCTCCTGCTCTGCTCCCAGAGGCAGCAGTGATTGGGAGGTTTGTGCCCAGCTCTGGGCACGGCCAGCACGGCCTGGGCACTGCGGGAGCTGGGACAAGGGGGACAGGAGCCTTCAGCTGACGGGCGGTTTCTGGTTTCTCTCCTTGCAGCCGGGCTCTGCAGATGCTGAGGCTGCTCTGGGCTCTGCCAGGGCTCTGCTGGGCTCAGCCCTGGGCACGGCTGGGCCCGCTCTGCCCTCACATGGCTCTGACAGCTTTGCATCAGACGAGCCCATTCCGAGCACAGCACCTGAGCTTTGTGCTTTTGCAGGTGAGGGAGACTCTCCTGCAGGCCAAGACATTGCAGTTAGGGACACACGTCCAGTTGGCAAGAACCCAAACTCTCCACAGTCCCAGCTGAACGCCTGGATCTCCACAAGATGTTTAGTCTGTCCCACTTGTCATTCCTTTTTGGTTAGAATTGTGCAATTGCACTTTCTTCCTCCTCTAGAAGTGCCAAGAGTGGGCAAAACCTGGCGAGTGGGCCGTGTTCCTAAGGCAGTGCAGTCTGGAGCTGATGGATGGAGAATTGCCCTTCTGCACTTCCAAACCAAGCAAAAAGCCGTAAGTGGGACTTTGTGTCTTTAAGAAGCCTCTGACAGTTTCAAAGGGAATGTGCAGCTCATTCACAGGCTGAGAAGAAAGGGCATCTTCTAAAAGATTTGGGCGGTGACAGAGTTGAGATTGCCAGTCCTGCCAGGAGCTGGCAGGGCACAAAGCAATTTCTTCTTGCTTCCCACCAATTTCACCACAATTTAAAAGAACAGTATTGGAAACAAATCCCAAAATCTTTTTTAAAAAGGTTACGGAGGCCAGTAAGATGCATCAATGCCATTGACTCATTTGCAAAGTGAATAACTGAGTTTTCTGTTGCAAAAGATCAGTTACCTTTTAAAGTTACAGAAGATTTTTCACTGCACACTTGGGTTTTGCTTTTATCTTTCACATTTTATAGAGGTTTTTTTCTTTTCTTTTTCCTTAAAACAGAAAATATGCCATAAAATAGCAGCGTCCTCTGCTCCTGGTTCCCGTGTTGAGCATCTCCTTCCCGCTGGCTGAGCTGCTCAGGCAGAGCCCGGCAGCTCCTGGCCCTGCAGGGCTGAGGCTTTTCCCCATTGCTGGGCACAGACTGATGGAGCAGCACTGCTGAGCACGGGGACACACAGAGGGACCAGGAGCAGCTGCCTTTGTCCACCTGGAGCTCCAAGGCCCAAACTCTGAGCAGACAGGGCTGGAAGGGACTGACAGGCTCCCTGTTTGCTGTGCTGCCCCACTTGTGCCCGCCCCAGCTCTGTGTGGGGCAGAGGGAGAACAAGGGGCAGCTTCCCCTCTGACCCCAGGGCTTTGGACACTGTCAGCACCAGCTGCTCCAGCCACCGCCTCTGCTGGCACTGACAGCAACACCCAAATTGTGGCTGATCCCGAAGGAGCAGCAGCAGGGCCTGGATCTGATCCCTGACTCTGGGGCAGGGCTGGACAAATGACCCCCACAGCAGCAGCAGCAGCAGCAGCACATGGACCTGACTTTCAGCACAGCCCCTGCCACTCTTCCCTCCCATGTGCAGTGGTGTCACAGCAGCCTGGGCCACCTGGGAGCCCCCAGGGCCAGCAGGGACTGGAGATGGCAGCCCTGGGCTCCTGGAGGTTGTGCAGGGAACAGAGGTGAGGACTCACTCTCCATGTGGAGCTTCCAGATGGAAAAGGCTGCTGTGAGCAGGCAGCTCCAAGGGCACAGAAAGGAGGGGCTGGAGCCCTTGATCTGTGCCAGTTCCACAATCCTGGGCAGCAGCCACCGAGCACAGGGGGAACAGAGGGCACAGCAAGAGGGACAAAACCAGTCAGGGTCAGAGAGACTGGGAAGAGCCAGAGCTGGGAGCAGGAACAGCTGCTCCATTGCACCCTTGGAGAATGCTCTTGGCTGGTTCAAAGTGCTGAAAGGTGTGAAGGGCAGAGAGGAGAGCACAGCAAACAATGCTCCTGTTTCCACAGCCTCCCCTCTCAGTGTCCCGGGAGGAATTGGATGAACTGTGTTCTTCTCTCTGAGCCATCTCGTTCAGCATGAGCAGCTCAGCACCAGGAGCTAAAGGAGCTGAAGCCTTAGGCCACAAGAGCTGACCAAGAGGGAACTTTTGACCAAAGTAATGCTGCCAACATGGGCCTAACTGAATGCAGCAGATGGAATCCTTTCTGTAGGGAAAGACCTCTGAGCTCATCCAGTCCAGCCATTCACCCAGCAGTGTCAAGTTCAGCACTAAACCCAGTCCTGAAGTGCCAAGGCCTGAGTGAGGCCTGAACAACAGGCCCTGAGCCAAAGGTGACCTCTCGATGGACCTTCCAACCAGAGGTTATCTTTGTATCCACTCATTCCTGAAATATGCAGGATCATTAGCATTGTGATAGATGTATCCACTCCTTAGCAAAACATGGATTGACCTTTTTGCATTTAAAACCGGACAAGGCCACGAAATCCGACATCTGGCCTTGTTTGGGGCTGTATGGTCAAAGTCAGCTCCCTTGGGTCCTCCTTGAGCCCTGGCCAGGCTTTGGGAGGGACCCAAGAGGAGAATGAAAGCAGCTGTTCCCTCACTAGAAGTGCTGTCAGTTTGTTTATTCAGCACTATCAAAGCATCCAAAAATTGCATCTCAGAAAAGGAAAAGAACTTGTGGGTTTGGGAAGACAAGGATGGATTTTGCTGACAGCACATTGGAAACAGCACCAACAGAAGGAAGAATCGGTTTTGGAACACTCCCACATGGAGTGACAGAGGAGGGTTTAAATCTTGAGCTTGGGTTCATTTCTTCAAGTGAAATAGAATATTATTATTCATAAGAATGGTTATATAAAAATATAACATGATCTTTTTTTTTAGATATCATTAAAAATTGATAATGTGAAATAATGCTGACAATGCTAATATGTCAGCTTTGGCTGCTCACTGTGACACTAAATACCCTACAGAAAAGGACTAGCCAAGACCCAAACATCAGTGGTAAACTTTGCAAATTGTATACAAGGAATAAAGGAGGAAGGGATGAAATTGGCTATTTTTATGGGGTTTGCTGGTACTGTGATGTGGAATGCTTTGTGTGTTCCTGTGAAAAATGCAGTAAGACATAAGGGTTTTTCATATACCAGATTATCCACAAGCTGCAGGATTGGTTGAACAGATGAAGGGATTATTAAAAGAGTAGTTGAAGATATGAGGAAATTGGGAACCTGTCCCAGTGGAGAACCCATCTCCCAGATGTGCTCCATGCCCTAAACAATGGGCCCACTGGGAAATGGAAACCTCCTGGCTGTGCATGGCTGCACCCAATTTGCAAATACAGCCATGGAAATTGACACTGTGACTGCCTGGGAAATTATTCCGGGTATGATGGCCCCTGACAGGGCCCCCCAGAGGCTGCAGGGCTGGGCCTTCATGCACTGGAATTAATTAGGATAAATCAGAAGCAAATGAGACTTAACAATACAGGAACAGGAATTCAGATTCCTCCAGGACACTTTGGTTTGATAACTGCTCGCTGGAGCTTGGCCTTACAAAGTGTTCATGTCATAGAAGGAAGAACTGATGCAGATTATCTAGGAGAAATTTAAATAATTCGGTTAAGTAATAGTGAACAAGATTGGATTATTCAACCCCATGGTGGGGTGGCACAGTTACTGATACTGCAGTTTTAACAACAATTGTGAAAGAAGGAGCTCCACCTCAAATCCACCTCTGTTTGTAGAGACAGAGGGTTTGGATGCAGCAGTCCTAATAATGTAGCCAGAGTGTGGGTGCAGAGGCCAAATGGCCCTCCCAGGCCAGCTGAAGGAACAGCTCTGGGGAAAGACAACACTGTTTGAATCCTGAAACCTGGGCAGAAGCAATGGGAATGTGTCCCTGCAGCCAAGTGCTCTGTGCCAGAACAAGTGGATGTTATGGGATATTGTTTTACAGATCCTGCCAGACCAAATCTCCCTGTTTGCCCCAACGCCCCCTTTGGAAAATGCTCTGATCCACGGGGCTCCATGTGAAGGCTGATGTGACACTGAGGGACCTCCACACAAATTCCATCCAGGAGCCTGGGGGCCCCTCAGGAGCTGGGACCTGGCGTCTCTCCAGCCCGAGGGGAAAGGACCCCACCAAGCCTTGTCAGCCACAGGCAGTGAAGTAAAGCTGGACAGCAAAGGACCTTGGGGACATTAGTGTGGAATTAAAAAGGTGCCAACTCCATGGACAACAGAATTACTGTTCCTAACCCGAATGAGATGGAGGAAAAAGAATGAATAACCTTGTCACTAAAGTACTGTCTTGTTCAAGTTGTCTTGAGAGTCAGCCAGAATCTTTGCTTGCCAGAAACACCTCTAGAGTTTCTCCAAGGGATGAGTCATGAAATTATTATGAAAATTTAAAGATCAAAGTAACCAAAATACTCAATTTACCTAATCGCTGGAAATGTAGTCAACTGATGTTGGGAGGAATGGGGTTCCCTTGGAGGGCTCACTCAGTGGGGCGGCCAGAACTCTGTCACTGGGCTCTGACTCATAACTCATAACAGAAACTGCACTGTGGAACAAGGGAATACAATTACCAGTTTTACAGGATTCACTATGATTTCCCTTCAGGAGAAACCAAACCCTGTTACAGTTAGAGGCCACAATGTGAAAGGATTTCTGTGCTTTACCATCACTCCCAATGTCAGTAGAACTCGGGGTGCTGGAGCTGGTCAGGGTCAGTGTTACAGCACTCCCAGCTGCAGGGCCACTGTGAAACTCCTGTGTCCCGAAGGCACCAGGGACACAGCAGGAGCACAGGGAGGAGCCCTGGATCCATCAGCAGCCCACAGTGGGAAACAGGAAATCAGACCTTTGGTACTGGGAATGGGAGCTGCTGGGTGTGGAGAAATCCTTTAGGAAGCCGTTTAGAGGCAAGTTTGGGTTCTGTTTCCAGGCAGTATTGATGCCTCCCTTGAAGGTACTTTGGCAACAAGCACGAGGAAGAATTGGGGCTGGAAAACATTTTCCACCCAAGGGGTGCCTTTGATTTCAGAAAGCCAAAGATTCTGTGCCCCATGTGTGCTGCCTCGTCCTGTGGAGTTTACATTAATGAGCTAAATCAATTATTAGAAGAAGTAAAAAGTGATGCTGTTAACATATCCAATAGCACATCCTCTGAGTTCCAACAAACACAAATTGGGGCTCTACAGAGCCACATGGCCGTGGATTATCTGCCTGCTGTCCAGGGAAGAACCTGTGCTTTTCTAGGACAGGAATGTTGCAGGAGTGTCTATCAGTGCTGGGTTTGAAGTCCAACAATCTGGAATCACCTCGATAGAAAGAGCAGCAGAAGAGTGGCAGAAAGAAGAAAATTCTTCATGGTGGGATTGGCTTCCAAATTGGAGGCTGCTGTGAAATGAATTTGTGGCAGTCACTGTAATCATTGCAGCATGAGCACTTGGTGTATTATGATTCCATGCTAGAGCTGTTGTGACACTTTGTGCTGAGAAATGGAGTACTGAGACTTTTCTACCAAGAGACACAGTCTCAAGAAAAAGTGGGATTTGACAAAGAACCTAGAAAATAGCAACTAATTAGGTACGTTTTAAAAGGAATGCGAATTATAGCTGTGAGTAATGAACTTGAACAACACTTAATTGAAGAACACGAGGCGATGCCTTTATGCCTAATATCTAAATCTAAGGTTCTGTATTATGGAAAAAATTGTTATGAAGGTTGTAGTTCATCTCTAAGTCAAAGCATGATTGAAGTACTGAGGCCTGAACACCCGGCCCTGGGTGAGGCATCAACAACAGCCCTGAGCTAAAGCTGTCCTCTAGAGGAACCTTCCAACCAAATGTTGTATTTGTATCTGCTCATTAATGAAGCTTTGTTAGAAATACGATCTCTGTATATGTGCATTGGTGAAACATGGATTTATCTTTCTGTGTTTAGAAACCGGACAGGGTCACATCTGGCCACATTTATTTGGGCGTGTATGGTCAAAGTCACCTCCCTTGGTTCCTCCGTGAGCCCTGGCCAGGCTTTAGGAGAAACCAAATTGAGAATGAAACCAGGTGTTCCCACACTAGAAATGATGTCAGTTTGTTTGTTTAACAGTGTAAAAGCTGGGCCCTCTCACAGCCAGGTTGGAGCCTCGTTGCCTGCAAAGGTGGGCATACCTGCAGGAACTCCCAGTGTCTGGGAGGGGCTCTCCAGTCCTTGGCTGTGACAGCTTCCCCCAGCTGATGTGCACATCTGGGTGCTGCTAAAGTCGGGGGTAACTGGTGCTGTCTGTTTCTTCATCACTACAGGCAATCTTTGGTAGTGATGATTGGGTACATTGCTGATCTTCTCCTTTTGTAATTATTTTCTAATGGTTATGTGCTTTGCTGAGCTTCTCCTTTTGTAATTCTTT
This sequence comes from Sturnus vulgaris, assembly GCF_052056855.1. Lineage (NCBI taxonomy): Eukaryota > Metazoa > Chordata > Aves > Passeriformes > Sturnidae > Sturnus > Sturnus vulgaris. Next base: position 4,743,014 of record NW_028276110.1, read on the forward strand.
GCACTTTTGCATTATATAAATTCCTCTGTTCCTGAAGTTGGTGTCTGTGTCTTTGGTGCTGACCCTGCCTACCAGCAAAGCAGGTGCTGTGGGCCCCAGAGAACCAAAGATGCCTTGTGACACTGCAAGGCCTGTTGTGACCAGGGGACCATTGTGACACTGTGGGGCTCCACGGAACCATGGGGACCATTCTGACACTGCAGGGATTTATATTACCAAGAGTCCCTTGTGTTTCTCTCCCTGCCCCTGCCCCAGCCCAGCAGTGCAGTTGACCCAGTCATGGTAACCTCCTGCAGCAGGAACTGGGCTGCGCTGCCCGGGGCCCTGGGCTGCCTCTGCTGGGCTCTGCTGCTCAGCCTGGGACACAGAGGCAGCTGATGGTGCTCCCTGCACTGACCCCCTCCCACACAGGCTCTGCTGGGGCCATGCAGGGGCTCAGAGCTGCCTGCCTTGTTCCAGGGCTGCCCCCAAGAGGCCAAGGGCAGCCAGACCTGTCTGTCCTGGCAGCTTTCACTTGGGAGGAATCCTTGGAGGTACAGAGTTTTGGAGGTGGAATTCCAATTTTGGCCATGGGCACCTGGCTGAGATGGATGTATTTTTCCTATAGAAAAGCAAAATGTGAAGTCCAAGGGTTTTGGAACAAGATGAGAAGTGGCCACCCATGGGCCAAGCCAGACCTGTCTCTCCTGGCACCTTTCGTCTAGGGGCTATCCATGGACATAGGACACTTTGGAGGTGAAATCTCAATACTGGCCATGGGCATCTGGCCAGGAAGAAGGAAATTATTACTATTATTTTCTTTTAATTAGGAAAGCACAGAGTCTCAGTGTTTCAAAGGCAGATGAGAGCTGGCCCTGAGGAAGCCAAGGCCAGCCAGACTTGTCAGTCATGGCAGATTTTGTCTGGGAGCAGTCCTTGGATATCGGGAATTCTGGAGGGAGATTCCCAGTTTTGGCCATGGGCACCTGGTCAAGATGGATGTTTTTTTCCCATAAGAAAGAAAAGCACACGGTCCCAGTGTTTCAAAAGCAGATGAGAGGTGGCCCTTGGGTGGCCAAGCCAGACAGATCAGTTAGTTACTCCTGTTAGTCCTGGCAGATTTCATCTGGGAACAATCTTTATGTATTGGGAAATTTGGAGGAGACATCCCAATTTTGGCCATGGACAGCTAGAGGAGGAGGACACTTCTCTCCCATAGGAAGGAAAGCCCAGAGCCCCAGTGCTTCAGGGGCAGGTGAGAGGCAGCCCTCGACATGGCAGGGTCAGCCAGACCTGCCAGAAATCACCAGGAGGCCCAGCCAGCCAGAACTCTTCCATGTTCCCTTTGTTTCATGGGACCCCACAGTGTCCCCATGTTCCCTTGGTTCCATGAGGCCCTGCAGTGTCACAATGTTCCCCTTGCTTCTGCAGTGTCACAATGGCCCTGTGCTTCCATGACACCTCACAGTGTCACAATGTTTTCATGGATCCACACAGCCCTGATGTGTCACAATGGCCCCTTGGTTCCATCAGACACCACAGTGTCACCGTGGTGTCCACATTGTCACAACAGACCCATGGTTCCATGAGGTTCCACAGTGTCACCATGGTCGCAGGCTGGATGAGATCGATGTCCCAGACACCTTGGGATGCTCGGAATGCCCGTGTGGGGCCAGGGCCGGGTCAGGCCTTGGTTTGTGGTGGGACAGAGCCCCGCCCCCAGCCATGGCCTGGCACAGCTGCCAATCACACAGCAGGGGCAATGCTAACCCAGCTCTGATTGGCCGAGCTGTCAATCAATCACACAGCAGAGGCAATGCTAACCCAGCTCTGATTGGCTGAGCTGTCAATCAATCACACAATAGCAGCTGGTGCCTGCCCTGACTCTGATTGGGCAAACAACTGGAAGTCCCTCCCAAGGGGCGGGGCCCATGAAGGCCCAGGGGGTTAAAAGCCGGAGCACGAGGTCAGCCCATGGTGTGGATCCTGCCTTCTGCTGGGGTTCTCCTGTGAGCCACGCTGGGACCTGAGCTGTTGGTAACTTTATGTGTATTTCTCCATACATCTTCTCTATTTCTTCTTCTCCTAATCCTACTTAACTGAAATACTTTTGGGTAACTTAGTATCTTCAGGGTTCAAGGTTTTTCAGTTAAATAGTCTAAGTCAAGGAAGTTAATGCTATGATATGAGTTTTATGTCGAATTGGATGTTGTATGAATTGTTTTGTCCATGTTCCTTGTCTATATTTTGTCAGTAAAATTTTGTGTCATTTTGATGTCTTAGCTCAAGTGGTTAGAGCTGGTATCACTGAGGTTGTGGGTTCAATCCCTGTGTGGGCCATTCACTTAGGAGTTGGACTGGATGATCCTTGTGGGTCCCTTCCTACCAAGAATATTCTTTGCATCTGGCCATGTTGAGAATACCTGGCTGGGGTTTCTCCTGTGCACCAAACTCGACTAAAGGAACTCTCTGTTATCCCCAGCATTTCAGTGTTCTGGGGTGTTCCAGCCCTGCAGGCTCACCATGGCCTCTTGTTTCCATCAGGCCCTGCTGTGTCACACTGGCCCTTGGTTCCATGAGTATCTGGAGTGTCACACAGCTTGATGACATTTGTCCTTGCTGCCCCTGCCATCCCACTGCCCCAGCAACAGCCCCGAGCCACCCGTGAGGGACAGGCCCTGCTGGGCCAGGCCTGGGCTCAGGCCTTGGCCTTTCTGCTTCCTCCAGCCAGCCCAGGCCTTGCTCAGCATTGCAGTTCCCTGCTCACAGCCTCGGGCTCCTGCAATCCTGCCCTCAAGGATCTGCTCTCACCAGTCCCTGGGGAGCCTTTGGCACTCCCTGCCCTCAGTGGGGCCACTGATGCTCCAAGGGACTTGGAGTTTTGCTTCTGACTCCTTGAGCAGCTTCTTCAACCTTCTCTCAGTGCCTGAGGGTCCTAGATTCAGCCCCAAATCCACCATGGGGGTCATTAAAATACAGAAAGCCTTCAGGAGCTCTTTGTCTTCCTTCAATTGCCTTCAAGTCTTCAGGGTAGTGCAGCTGTGTGACATTGACTGGCACTGTGCCTGAGACAGAGACACAGCAGTCTATGATCCATGTGACAAAAAGCCCTTTATTGTTCTGACTTCACCCTAAATACCTTTCTTCATGTTCCTGAGCAAGCCCTTGTGGTTGGTTGAAAGTTCAGGCTGTTCAGCTCTCTGACCAATAGCTCTTGCAGCTTAGTGGGGACTCATTGGATCAAATCCTTGTCTGTCTCCAGTTCTGTCCTATTCCCTGGAGGCCTGTCTATCGGGTCAGGTTGTTTCTCCCATATGTGGCCAAATTAGCTGCCCCGTTGTCCTGGTTTAGGGCAGATTTTAGGGGAAAGCCTCTGGAAGGAGCCCCCAGACAGCAAACCCCCACTACTCCTCCCCCCACCACCGGGTTTGGGAAGAATTTCCTCAAAGCAGAGTGGAAAAAAACCTGTTTATTTATCAAGCGAGACCACTCCCCAGCACAAAAAAACACCACCAGCTGACAAAAAAACTCTTTCACCATTCTGAAGGGATGACAAACTCAGTCTCTCTGGCGAGTGGTCGCCCAGTTATCAGTCTCCGGCTTTGGGGATGACTGCTGCAGGTGACAGAATGCAGACTCCCGGTGTTTCTTGGGGTTTCCCCGTCCAGAACAGGTTCAGATGGTATTGGGGGGGTAGGGGGAAACAGTCCAGGGAAAAAGTTGGACTGCCTAGCTGAACTAACTAATAAGCAAAAGCAAGGGCATAGCAAAGGAAAGAAAAAGAAGCACAAGTGAGCAGGCAAGCAAGCAGGCAGGTCAACCAAACCAGCCAGCCTCTCCTAAACACAGACCATGGGGGAGGTGAGTCGGCTGATACCAAGACAAAAAAAACCTTCACTTTCAGAGTCAGTACTGAAAGCACAGGACATAAAACCAAGCATAAACAGAATACACGATTGGAGAGACAAACACCCTAGGACACCAGTACAAGCCAGCTTGCACTATGACAATTCCCTGTTTCTTTTTTATTAATTTGAAGAAAAATTTGAAGACACAAACATGCAGCTTGTTCTCTGTTATCTTACCTGCAAGGGCCCTTTGGCATGCAAGATGACATTGACAGCAGAAATTTAATTTGGATGGGGTTTTTACTTAGCTTAATAAATTTATCTTTCTTAGGTGGTGATGAGTTCCACGTACCAAAAGCTGCAGTGCTCATGTTCAGGAGCGGTTGGGTGAATTTAGTACCTTCTGGTTTCACATATAACCATTTAACTGCTTAAAATAGATATTGTGGAACAGCAGACTGATAGCCTGGAGCTGCTCACTAATGCTCTGCACATCCTTCTGGCTAAGTCCTGCAGCCTCTTTGAACTCATGACTAGCATTTCCAGCTGTAGTCAAAGAGCAGCAGATCTGTAGTGGGGCAATAGCATATATACCAACAGCCAGCTGGCCTCACTTCTGCCAGTCCATTTTTGCCTTCTTGATGTCGTTTCTGAGGAAGTCCATTGGAGCAGTTTGGCTGCCAGTGGAGATTGATGCAGTACAAGAGCAACACGTTGTGTTCTGAAAGAGGGATGCATGTGCACAGGAGATCGAAGCAGCTATGGCTGGCTTCACAGTCAGGGCCAAGAAGGACTTGGTCTCTGCTCAAGAGTGTAGATGCAGCAGGACTTTGTTGGCCTTGAATTGCAGAGGAAAGCCTGCTGCAGTACCAGGACTCAGGCACCTCTCTTCAGCTCCTGAAAGCAGAGCACTTCCACGTGGGTTTGGAGTTGGTGCAGCAGATCAAGGAGCCTCTCTTGGCAATTCTCTGGCACTCCACACAGGTGAAGGCCACGTGGCTGCTCGTGGCTTGTCTTGCTCTGGTCTGATTTGATTGTGGGCAAACTAAAGGACTTGATCAGCTGGGGGGATAGAGTCAGGATAGTGTGTGTGCAGGGGAGGGGTTTGCACCCCAAATTGCATCTTGTTTCTCTGTCTCTTTTGGCTCTTCTTTCCTGCTTCCAGGATTTCCATGTTGGGCTCCAGACTTGAAGAGATTCCATTCAGAGAAAGTTGAAACTCAGAAATGTGCCTGCTTCAGCCCTTGCATGTACAGGGTGAGATTTCTTAGTGGGGTAACAGGGCAAGGTGAGTGAGTGCAGACAAAAAGCAGGTGAGCAGAGTTTTCTCCTGTGCTCACTGACACACAAAAGAGTGAATGACAGACACTGATTATTTGCATCCTGTTTTGTGGCTTGAGGTAGCAATTGAAGTGACATAGTGGTGTAGGGAAAGCAGCAAAACCTCTGCTTGTATGCAGCTCTGATCCAGAAAGCTCCAACACTGGCAGACTCAGTTATGGAAGTTGCTCTCCCTGGACTCTCTTGAGTTTCTTTGGATGGAGATGCTGAGACCATGACAGTGGGGTGTTGTGGGGCTGGGTGGTGGCTGGTGCTCACAGCAGAGGCTCTGCTCTTGTGCTCTCCTTCTCAACAGGCAAAACCTCAACATCCTGTGTGACTGCCCCAACACAGATGAAGGTGGCAAGGAGGCTGAAGATGAGGAGTGTGATCCACAGTGGCAGGAAGACTATGATGATGACCTTGATGAAGACAACTTTATGATTGATAATGATTCAGATTGTGATTCTTACTTTAATGATAATGATGTCCAGTGGTAGCTACAATAGCTGGGTTCTGTCACCCAGCCTGCCACCTTGGACCTCTGCCTCTACTTTGTCTCAACCAGTTTGTGTTGATGTTTTTCCTCCAAGGCAGGGAGGAGCTCTCAGATGGAACAAAACATTTCCTCTGAGAGGTTTCTTGCTCAGTGACTCTTGAATATGCAGGAACATGCTCTGGGCAGCTGGTCTGTGTTACTGTGGCCACCTCTCTCAGAAAGGCATCTCCTTGCCTTTTTCCCTTGTTCTCCAGTTCTGCCTGTAGGTATTTGAGTTAGAAAGTCACAGCCCACCTGCACAGTGAGGACCACTTGCCACCTGTTCAAGGGCTGCTCCTTGTGCTTGGTGTGCCCTCCCCAAGGGATGGGCACAGGGGAGGGTGGCATGTGTCCCAGCACAGCCCTGTCTAGCAATGGCCAGTGTCTAGAAATGCTGTAAGAAGATGCATTTACACTCAAGTTCAGGCCCCCCAGCTGGAGCTGGTGGGATGCTCTGCAGCCACAGATGGATGTGGTTCAGTTCCTGTGGTTGAGAGGGGCTGCATTTTTGCCCTTTGTTGGAGTTTTCTTCTCTGTTAGGAAGCAGGAAGGGCTGCTGTAAATGACACAAGGTTGCAGAATTGTTTAAGTTTATAAATATATGCACACAGATATATTTTATATATATGCAGAGATTGTTCAGATAATACTGTATCGTTGCCAAAAAAGAATGAACACACAGAGGTTTGAAAAACAAGTTCTATTTAAAAAAATAAACAGTTTTCTTCCAGCACAAGCCTTCTTCTTGTTTGTGGGGAACAGGGGAGTGAAGGGAGAGCAGGATATCCTCAAGTGAGGATGTGACCTGCATGTGCTAATCCCAGGAGTTATTTGTGAAATTCGTGTGGCTTTGGAATCCTCAGGCAGGCCACTCAATCTGCCATGCCAAGTGGCTTTTCCTTCCTGGGCAGTTCAGGGAACAGTGAGAGGGTGTGGGGAGGGCTGGCAAAGAGGGCAGGGCACCAGGCCATAGGGAGGGGTGGGGCTGCTGTTTCTGGGAGCAGGAGCAAGGCAGGATGCCTGCATGCTGATGGAAGGGTAACATCTGGTGCCCAGAAAAAGGCATATGACCAACATTGAACTTGTCAACTTCCATGTCAAAATGGGCTCTTGGAGGACATTGAGCTGTTTTCCCTGGGTACTTTGATCAATTGCATGGAAGGGGGAAGGATGAAGAATTTGGGCAGTGTTGGAGCCAAAATGGCATTTTGCCACTTGTGATTTCCTCCCAGCTTTTGCAGAGGGGTGACAGCTCCAGCCCTGCAAACCACTCCCTTTTGCAAGGCACACTCAGACCTTGCTGGAAGCTCAGGGTTCTTGAAGGGGCTGCTGCAGTTGGCAACAGGAGCTGCTGTTGAATTTTTCACGTTGCTTAACACCCCAACCCAAATCCCACCAAGAGGAAGGACTGAAAAAGATTTCTGCGGAAGAAGGGAGGCCAAAAGCTTGGAAAAGGATGAAAGAAATGCTCTGATGGTGATGATAATAACAAGATAAAGATTTATTTTTGGCAGCAAATGAACATCTGCTGCCCTCCAGCCCTCCCAGATGGGCAGGCCCAGCAGTGCCGTTTCCATGGCATGAGGTGCTGGGAGCCTGGGGAGAGAAGCCAGAAAGCCACGGTCAGTCACAGAAGGCTCCTGTCCCCCCTGTCCCACCAGGGCCTGGGCGTGGGCCAGGCTGCTGGCTGTGCCCAGAGTCCAAACCTCCCAACCCATTCTCTCATTTTTAGAGGAGAGCAGCAGGGCAGGCCACGCTCCACCTCTTCTGCTTAAGCACGGCACAGCAACCTCCTCAGCAGCTGCAAGAGCGAGATTCTCGTGTGCCCACTGCCATCTGCCCCTGTGCCACCTGTGCTGTGGAGCTGGGTACCCACCTCTGCAGAGCTGCTGCCAGGAGAGGAGCTGATCCCACACAAGGTCCTCGTCCTTCTTGAAGGGGATGTCCCTGCACACCGTGGCTGCCCCGGGTAGCGCCAGCACCTCCGTGGAGTGCGTCCAGTGCCGGCACTTCCCCACCCGGTCTGGGCACAAGGTGCAATCTTCCTGGAAAAAACAAAGAACAATTGCATGAAAGTCAATTCAAAATGAGACCTAGAAAGAAGAAAAAACACCAAAGGTTATCAATGTTTGATGGACCTGGGGAGGGTCTGACCACTCCATGCAAGAATTAAACCTCTCCCCAGGTGGGGAAAAACCCCACCTTTCCTGCCTGTAAGCCCACCCCTTCCTCAAGGGCCTGAAAAGCAGACCAGCTGGGGCATGGCTTTGGGACCCACCCCCCTCTGCTGTCCCCCATCCTCATGGATGGATGCTTTTGTCAGGCAGGCTGCCCCCACCCCAGCCCACACCAGGCTGGCTGGCAGAAGCTTTCGGCAAGGCCAGGAGCCGGCTCCCCTTCCACAACATCCGTCCCCTGTCCCGCCAAAAAGCAGCTGGGCGGGCGGCGCAAAGATGAATATTCCCCATTGCCGCCGAGCGGGGAACCTCCGGCGTGTGGCCAGGCCGAGCCCTGGCATGCCTGGGAGCACGAGCATCCCCCCGCCCCTGCACCAGCTGGGGACTCATCTTGATTTCGTCGGGGCACAGAGCCTGTCCTGTCCTCCAGGAAGGGGCCACAACCAAAGCCCGTGGGCTTTGCCCCTCAGCGGCCAGCTCGAGGATGGTGTTCTCCGGCTCCGCGTCGTGCTCCAGAAGAACACGCCAGCTGTGCCTCGGCTTGTGGGGACATCACGATGCCATTGAGCTGCAGGGGGATGTTTCCCCTTGTCCAGTCTGTGGCAACTTCACTGCACTGTGCCACCACTTCTCCAATAGGACGGGGAGCCCTGAGCCGCTCCCTCCACAACTCGCCGGGGACCCACGGAAGCGTCTCCTCGGCCGCGCTCTCTGCTCCGTGCCACGGCCACAGGGAAACGCTCTGGGGTTTGCTTTGAGCGCCATGAGACACGAGCAGCTGGAACTTGCTGGGCTCCTGGATCCTACTGTGCAGAGGGATGGATCTCTGCTGTCTCCTGGGCCACCTGGGGGTTCTGCAGCCAGGAATGCTCAAAAAGATCGTCTAGGCATGGCCTGTCTGCAGGGTCCATGGATAAACACCACCTGATCAGGTGCTGGCACTCTGCAGAGAGAAACCAAAAACCCCTGGTCACCTCCTGTCCATGCTCTCCCAGATTCCACAGTGCCCACCCCACACTAGGAGTGCTCGGAGCTGCACCCAAAGCTTCCCATCCATCCTCCCTTTTGGAGCAGAGCAGCACACATGCCACCTCCTGCAGCTAAGCCCAGGAGATCAACCTCCTCCCTAGCTGCAAGAGCAGGACGATAATGTGCCAGCTGCCATCTCTCAAGCCCATTCTTGCTCCTGTGCCTTGAAAACATATCCCCACCTTGAGACACCCGGGGTGGCAAGAAGAACTGGCCCCGGATGATGTCCTCAGGGGTTTTGAAAGGAAGGTGCCCGCAGACCAGGTCATAGAGCAGGATGCCCAGGGACCAGATGGTGGCTGGCTGGCCATGGTAGCAGCCGAAGAGGATCCACTCTGGCGGGTTGTACTGCGGCGTTCCTATGGGACACGGGCACAGCTCATCAGGCCGATGCTGCTCCCTCCCTCCCAGCCAGCTCAAACACAGCCAGCCCCTGCCCCCGCCAAAAAACAACTTGGCTGCAGCCGCATGAAGAAGGATTCCCCCTCCCTCCCTCCCTCCGTCCTCCCCTGTGCCAGCAAAGGGGAGAACCTCCACTGCCCACCTGGGCCCTGGCTTTGGGCTCACCTGCCATGTGGGTGTAGAACGTGTCCTGGAGGAAGGTTCCGCAGCCAAAGTCAATGAGCTTCACCTCGCCCGTGGCCAGGTCAACGAGGATGTTCTCGGCCTTGATGTCGCGGTGCAGGACGCCGCGGCTGGTGCAGTGCCGCACGGCCTGCAGCACCTGGCGGAACAGCCCCCGCGCCACGGGCTCTGGCAGGAACCCCCCCGCGTCCAGCAAGTGCCACAGGTCCCGACAGCGCTCCGGACGCTCCATGACCAGCGCGAAGCCGTCGGGCAGCTCAAACCAGTCCAGGAGCCGCACGACGCCGCGGAAGCCAGGGCACGACACCATCCACAGCAGCACCAGCTCCAGTGGCACCAGGGCGCCCTTGTGCTGCGGGGGGACCGCGATGCCGTCAGCGGGGCCGATGCTGCGCCGCGCCTTCGGCACCCCCTGCCCGGCGCCACCGCAGCTCACATTGCCCGGCCCGGGACGCTGCGCGGCCCCCGCTCACTCCACGCTCGCTCCCCTCGCAGCGTCCCGGCTCCCACCCTGCCGGGCCTGGCCTCAGCCCCGCCCGGCACGCCCCGCCGGCTGCTCCCGCTGGCCCCGCTCACTCACCAGCTCAGCCCACTCCCAGACGCGATCCCGGCCCACTCGCTTGATGGCCACCTGCAAGCCAAGACAAGCGGCGGGCTGAGCTCGCCGCCCGCCGATCCCCCCCTCCCCGCTCCGAGCCGGCCCCGTCTCTTACCGGAGCGCCGTCGGCGAGCCGGGTCCCGGCGTAAACGCTGCCGCAGCCGCCCCTCCCCAGCAGCGGGCCCTCCCGGTAGAGCTGCTCCAGGGGAGGCTTCTCCGCTCGTGCGGACGGCACCGCGCTCTCGGCATTCTGCCCGGGGCACCCACTCGCCCCAGGCGCTGCTGCTTGCCCAGCCGCCTCGGGCTCCGGCGGCTCGGGGCCGGCGGCCGAGCTGACGGGCGGCGGGGCTCGCACCGGGGAAGCTGCCGGCGACGGGGCGGGAGCCGGGCGGCTGCGGGGCGGCTCCGGGCGGAACCGCGGGAGGGGCCTCGTTCGGGGCCGGGGCCGGGCCAGGGCCCGCGGCAGGCGGAGCCAAAAGGCGATGATGCTCCAGCAGCACCACCAGCAGAGTGAGGAGCTCCTGCAGAGGCTCTTCAAAAGGCGCCGCAGCCAGTGCGGACAGAGGTGGGCAGGGGCTCGGCTCGCCCACGGGCGCCTTGCGCAGCGCGGCATGAGCCGGGCTGGGGGAGGCGGAACACGGACGGGATGGAACGGGAGTAGAGGAAGTGTGAAAGGGAGAAGGGGACGGAGAGCGAGTCGGAATTCGAGCGGAAAACCGATCGAGAGAAGCGCTGCTGCTGCCGCTGGTGCGGAGCCGCCGGAGCGCGCGGCCGTTCTTCCTCCGCGAGCCCAACGGAGGAGCGGCCGCGCGCCCCGCGGAACGAAAGAAACAAACAAAGAAATAAAAAACGGAGCTAATTCATATTAGAGTGAGAGGAATGTTGAATTTGTCTTTACAAATGAGCTGTGGATCTGCCTGTAGATAAGGCTAGCACTGAGAGATAAAAGAAACAATGGGATGGATTCCACTGATTGATGAATGCAAAAAGATATTTGCCTTTACAAACAAACTGCAGGGCTGCTGATAAATGAAATTGGATATCGAAAGATGAAAGAAGGAACGGGGGAAAAACTATGAATTCTATAAGAATTAAAAATTAAAAGGGAGGGTTATACATTAGAGGCGAATTTCAGGTATCAGGCGTTCCGGGAAGTCTGTGCCTCTCAAGTACCTCAGCCAGTGGGGAAAGAGAGAGGGAAATGCGGCCGGGAAAATAGGATAAAAAGGCGGCTGTGCCCTCCAAAAATTAGAGAGATCCCAGGGGAATGACCCATGGCCTCTCCCTTTATTCGAATAAAGCAAAAAGGACTCCTCTGTCTCCTTTTTGGACATAAACCTCTGGTGTGTGTGGATTAATTTTCCTGACAGCACTCTCAGGGCCCATTCAAGACTCCCCAAAAATGTCCCCAGATCCCCTGAATGCTCCCAACCCCATAGATGCCTCTTTACAGCTATTTCTGGGAATTCATCTCCTGCCATCTCCCACGAGCTCGCAGCACCTCAGAACCCAGCCCCCCGGTGAAAACTCCTGTCCTGCCCTGCGCCGTAAGGAGCCCGGTTAGAGCTCCCCAGGCTCCCCCGAAGTTCTCCCTTCCCGTATATGTTTCCCTCTTAGGATCTGAACCGCCACTCAGAGGCAAACGTGTTATCCAAGTGCCTTCCCAGATCCCCAAACTCTCCGTAAGAACCACTTCCCGGACTACAGCTCCCATGATGCTCCGCTGTCCCGGTAAAACGCCATTCTAACCATGACTTCATCTCCCATCGTGCCCCGCGTCCCAATGAGAGACACTGAAGCTGCGCCTACAACTCCCGTGATGCTCCACGGCTCCATTAAACCTCATTATACCCGCGCCTACAACTCCCATCACCCCCCGCGCCCCGGAGAGCCCCGTTAGAGCCCCCGAGTGCCCGTCCGGACCCCGAATGGCCCCAGATTCCCCTCCCTGACCGCCAAGGGCCTCCCTGAAACAGCCAGGTAACATCCCAAGCCCAGACTTTCCCTCACGATCTCTAAGTTCTCTGTTAGTGCCCACTCGACGCTCCCAAGTGTCCTCCCGTCCTCAACTTCCTTCTAAATTCTTTCCCCAGACCCAAAATTGCCGCAAATGTGCCCCAGAAATGTCTCCCTGGACCCGAAGTGCCCCCCTGGACCCTGTCGGAGAAAAAGATGATAATAAAGGTGACCAAATGACTACAAATATTACAAATTATCAAATATTACAAATTATCAAATATTTGAAATTTTCATAAAGAGGGAGAAATAAATAACCAGGAGAGATTATTTAATTAATGAAGGGAATTGTGTTAATTAGAACCATTGGCCAGTATTTTTTTTTGGTTGTTAATAATGTAAAGAGTTTTATTATAAATATAAACATTTGGTTATAAAAATATAGAATCGTACTATTGTAAATAAGAAAAATATAATTATATTTGAATATTTAAGAACATTTTTAATTTAAAGAGAAATTTAATTTTATTTTCTAATTTGGTTTGTCAGTCAAAGGTGGGCGATATCATGACACAGTTATGATGGGGGTGAGGAGCAGGTTGCCCAAACAGGGCCAGCCAGCAAGGGGCTCATTCTTCTCTGTGCCCAGAGCTCCTAAGGAGACATTCAGCACCAAGATCACTCTGGAAATGCTTCTCTCTGTCATGAATGTCGTTCTATTTGTACAATTTATCAGACAACAAGGTTAAATTTTGCTGCAATTTTTTTAATAGCAACAATTGTATATAAATGAAATAGAATCAAATATATTGGATACGTATATCTGAATATATACAAAATTTGGTAGTTAGTAATTTAGTATAATTGAGGTTCCTATAAAGCATAAGCAAAACCAGCCGGGGCTACGGGGAGGGGCTCGCCCTTCCTCACGTACTGAACAATCAAGCCAAAATTCCCTTATCTACTATATGCTAATGCATATTAATACAGAAGTTTCTAGAAAACTCCTCCTAGTTTCTATTCCTAAAATCTACGTCACTATGTTGTATGGCACATGCTCTACTAATGGGTTAGGGGGTCTCTCATCCTTTTGAGGGTCTTATTTCTGATGAAGGCTCATCATCTTCATCAATGACCGAGGTGTGACCTGCAGGTAGCACAGGTGCCCTGTGTGACTGAGCAGATGTTTTCCATAATAGGACTCTGATTAAACCGCATGCCTGGAATCATCCCATTTTGGCCCATTCCAAGGTCGAGTCTTTCTATTTCTAGATGCTGCTTATCAGACCTACGTCCTTCTACTATTCCCTTCCAGTATCTGGAGGATTCCATCTGCTTCGTCTCACTCATTTCCTTTTGTTTGGCTTTGTAACAATTATTTTCTATTGGTATGAGTACAATTTTGCTAATATAGTTACAATTTAGTTAGCACGAATCTCATTTATCACATACATACATATCTGTGAGACTTTCCTGTCCAATCGTTGTCCATCCCAAACCTGGCACATCCCAAGTCTGGCAATTTGCATGCACAGAAAGCCAAAACTCGGCAATTCCCCGGTTCCAGCACCAGCACTGCTCAGATCTGGTGATTTGTGGGTGCCAGCACTGCAGATCCAGCAGATTGTTGACGCTGGCAGTGCCCAGGTCTGGCGTTTGCCAGCATCGGTGCCGCCCAGAGCCGTCAGTTTCCTGCTGCTGGGGCACTCGGGGGTTGTGGCTGAGCAGGAAAGGTGAGCCTGTGCCGGGAGCTTTTCTTGGCTGGAGCAAAGGCTGGGCACGCAGAGACCTTCCTGGCACTGTGCCCTGGGCCAGCAGGGATTGTGCTGCTGGAGCCCACCCTCAATTTCTTCTGTCAGGCAGCTTTAGGACATGGAGGAGCCAGAGCAGACCCTCAGCTTTCTGGATTCATCCAGAAGAATCCTGTGTGTGAAGCAGCCTGGGAACAGGGTTTCCATGCCAGGGTGGGCAATTCAGAGCCCTTTTCTCCTCCATGGGCTGAGGGTGTGGCACTTGCCATTGGCAAGGGCCCTGCAGGTGCCAAAGGGGCCGTTTTCAATCTGCTGAGAACAGTTGGAACTGAGAGCCTGTCCTAAACCTGCTTTTCCTGCAAATGTACTCAAGGAATTCTCTTTTTTTGCAGTCTCAGCCCCTGTGTGCGTGCAGGTGTACTGAGTGAAGGATGGAACGAGTCTATTGGGAGGGAATGTTCCTTTCTCTAGTGGTTTTGGGTTTTGTTTTTGTTGTTCTTGTTGGATTTGTTTGTTTTCTTGGATGTGTTTGATTATTGCGGTTTATAATTTTAAATTTTGTTTTATTTTTTAATCATCTCCTCCTGGCAGCTGTGGGCAGAGCTCTGTAGCTGTGTGTGACACTTGTGTGTGGCACAGTGAAGGTGTCCAGGGGGGCCTTGCCCGAGCTGTGTGCAGAGGAATCCCCATCAGGCCAGGCTGGGGGTGCTCCGTGGCCGGTGCCTTGCGTTGACTGGAAGCTGCCATGGAGCGTCTCCAGGGATGGAAGGTTGGGGCTGCCAGGGCTGTGGTGTCACAGACAGGGGAACGCTGGGGCTGCCACAGCTGCCGTGTCCCAGAGAGGGGAATGTTGGGGTGCCCTGCTCCTGGCCCGGCCCCAACAGCTCTGCCAGCTCCTCTCAAGGACACAAAGGCTGAGGCAAAGGGTGAGAATTGCGGGAGGGGCTGAGCTGGGAGGGACCCGGTGGGATCATGGAGTCCAGGGCCCTGCCCTGCACAGACAGCCCAACAAGGGGAGGCTGTGCATCCCTGGGAGAGGTGTCCAAAGGCTCCTGGAGCTGTGTCAGCCTTGCAGCTGGGAGCATTTTTTGGGGATCCTGGTCAGTGATGGAGGATCTTATGGTAGGGGGAAGGAAAGAAGGAAAGGAAGGAAAGGAAGGAAAGGAAGGAAAGGAAGGAAAGGAAGGAAGGAAGGAAGGAAGGAAGGAAGGAAGGAAGGAAGGAAGGAAGGAAGGAAGGAAGGAAGGAAGGAAGGAAGGAAGGAAGGAAGGAAGGAAGGAAGGAAGGAAGGAAGGAAGGAAGGAAGGAAGGAAGGAAGGAAGGAAGGGTTATGAAGTTCTATTTATCCAATTTATCAAACAACAAGATTAAATTTAGCAGCAGATTTTTGATAGTAATTTTTATAAATTTATACAATCAAAGTATTTGAGGTGAATACAATCAAAGTATAGAATACATATATTTCAGGATATGTAAAATTAAAGAGTAAGTAATTTAGTATAATTGAGGTTCGTATAAAGCATAAGCAAAACCGACCAGGGGTACAGTGAGGGGCCTGCCCTTCCTCTCGTACCAAAGCATCCAGGCTAACAATCCCACTTAGATACTGTAGGCTACAGAAGTTTCTAGAAAACTCCTCCTAGTTTCTGTTCCTAAAAATGTACGTCACTGTTGTTTGATGCATGCTTTACTAATGGTTAGGGGTCTCTCATCCTTTTGAGGGTCTTATTTCTGATGAAGGCTCATCATCTTCATCAGTGTCTGCTGTGTAACCTTGCAGGTAGCACAGGCACTCTAAGCTTGGGTTATATAACTAAGCATAAGTTCCCACAATAAAATTAAGTTCCATGCCTGGAATCATCTCAATTTTGCCCATTTCAAGGTCGAAACTTTTATTTCTCGATGCTGCCTATCAGACCTACGTCCTTCTACTATTCCCTTCCAAACTCCTTCTTCAACTCCCAACATCTGGAAGATGTCCTTTGCCCTGTCTCACCCATCTCCCCCCTCACTCTGTAACAATTGTCTTCTATTGATCTAAATACAATTTTGATATTATACTTAGAATTTAATTAGCACAAATCACATTAATCACAATTCCCCCTGAGAGGAATGTTAAATTTGTCTTTAAAAATGAGTTGTGGATCAGCCTATAGATAAGGCTAGCACTGAGAGATAAAAGAAACAATGGAATGGATTCCACTGATTGATGAATGGGAAGAGATATTTGCCTTTACAAACAAACTGTAGGGCTGCTGATAAATGAAATTGGATATCGAAAGATGAAAGAAGCAACGGGGGGAAAACTATGAATTCTATAAGAATTAAAAATTAAAAGGGAGGGTTATACATTAGAGGGGAATTTCAGGTATGAGGCGTTCCAGGAAGTCTGTGCCTCTCAAGTACCTCAGCCAATGGGGAAAGAGAGAGGGAAATGCGGCCGGGAAAATAGGATAAAAAGGAGGCTGCGTCCTCCAAAAATTTGAGAGATCCCAGGGGAATGTCCCATGGCCTCTCCCTTTATTCGAATAAAGCAAAAAGGACTCCTCTGTCTCCTTTTTGGACATAAACCTCTGGTGTTTGTGGATTAATTTTCCTGACACCCCATTTCTCTTTTTTATCATATTGATTCGTGCTCTAAAAAGTTGTTGCTTGGTATTCTCTATGTTCCTTCTTACTAGCCTTCAATTTTTCTCATATTTCTCATGCTGCATTCAGCTTTTCACACTCCTTCTCAAATTTTATTAACATTTCTCGTGCCAGGGTATTCTCTTTGCATTCAGTCACCATTTTCTCGATCTCTCTCCCTCGTGTGTGAGTGCATTGTGCTTTCAGTACCATCAAGAAATTCAGTTTCTTTTTTGCTGTTGATTCTGGATCCATGGGCATGGCTGTAAGTTGCATTCCTTGAATTACTGAGTGGATTACTCTAATTAGACAGGGTATCATGCAAGGCAGAAACAATAGTCCTAAACCAGAAAATAATAGCATGAATCCCAATTTTTTCCACGACACATCTCCAAAAAGTTTTTCCCACCAATCAGCTTTCAGGATAGAATTCCTTTTTTAAACTGGTACATGTGCCACTCTTTTCATTTCATCAGCAAGTTTTGTGATGGCTTCCCCGTGATCATCTATTTGCACACAGCACTCAGATTCATTAAACCTCCCACAAACTCCTCCTTCTTCTGCCAGCAGATAATCTAGGGCAATTCTCTTTTGATGTACAAATGCTCACATTTGTGAATGCTGTTTGGCCAACAACTTTAGAGCATCTGCCCTATGGTTTGAGATGACTTCCACTACTGCCTGGAGCCTTATCAACCAGTTTAATAAGTAAATTGGAGTTCTATATCCCCAAGACCCATCCTGAGCCCAAGCAGCAGGTTCAAATTGTGCTATAACTCTTTCTGCAGGCCATTCTTCATCTTTCCATTTTTGGTTTCCTCCTGCCATCGGAAAGTCGAGGTTTAGTTCTCTTATCTTTCTTTCTAAGGTTTCATAAAGTGTTGTTCCTAGTACATCGCCCTTAGACCTTGGTATGACAAAGAAGGAGGGTTGTAGAACTCCTAAGTAACAAGTTCCTTCACACTTTTGGGATAGTTCACTGTATGCTCGTTGCCCACAAACCCAATATATTCCATCAGGGGCTTTCCATTTGTTTTCTGTGTTTTCTGGTTGTTCCCAATAAGATTTTAAGTCTTTTATGGATTTGTAAGGATTAGCTCCAGCACTGTTATGCTAGCACAAATCAGTTTGGTTATTCCACTCACAATCCATTTCTTTTGCTATTCCCCAATATCCAGTAGGACTCTTGGGTCGCCAGGTCTTTGTGTTATTGTCTGAATTTACTACTAAAGTAGATAGGCAAGGAGTATATCCCACCACTTCAGTGTATTTTCTCCCTTCCCGAGTTATACAAACTGTCCCAATGACTTGATGACTCAGGACCCAGCCTTCAGGCCGTCTTAGGGTCTTAGAAATTTGTGTATGATTCCATTTTAAAAATTGTTCTGGAGCTAAACCCTCACCCTTCCATGGCCATCTTTTAACCATTCTAAGTCCTCCACAAACAAAACATTTAGATAATCCCAATTCTGTGGCAATTTCTTGCATCAGATCTACTAACAGATTTTTATTTGAAGTTGGCAAATCCCAGTCGCTATAGTGCTGTTTTAATTTTTTATACAGCTCATCCAGCTCCTCTAACTCTTTCCCTCTGATCTTTTTCTTATCCTTCATTGTTTCTTTTTGTTTTCCAATTAATTTTCTCTTTGGCCCTTTTCCTTTTTCATCCTTTTCAAAACACAAGAAATTTTCATATCTAGGACAAAGATGATCATTATTAGGATAAGGAGCTCGCCCAATGAATCCCAAATTGTTTCTCACTGAATACATTTTTGGACTTTTTACACAAATTTCTAGGAAACTGCTACAATCGTAACAGGCAGCACTAACATGTGGCTGTGCCACAAAAACTGATTCCATCTCATCCCTGACCCACATGGAATGATTGCATTTGTCACAGGGATCAGGAATGGTTTGTTTCTTTACTGCTGGCTCTTGTGCTGCTTGTTGTGTTAGAAATTCTTCCTGCATGGCTTGTTCTTTTTTGCTCCATGCAGTCTTATGGCTTTGGCCAGTTGCCAGGGGTATTATAGTAAGCACCATGAAAAGAATCCTCAGGAATTTTAACTTTCTACCTGTCTCAAGGCCCCTTGGGTTGCAGCCAAGGGCCGAGATGTCCATCTTCTTGGTAGCAAAGCTTTTATCCTGGGATTTGTCTCTTTTTGGCATCCTTGGCCTCATAAAGCTCATATAAGCCATTTTAACTTTTTCTTTTCCAAAGATGGCATCAATTATTTGTAGTTCTGCAGCACTGCCCTGTTTCTTTCCCTAGATCGATCAGCTATTTTTCCTAATCCACTCCAAAAAAGCTCCAGAGATATGCCAACTACAACAAAATTTGTTTTCACACTGCTTCAGTTAAACAGTTCGTTTTAATGGTCTATTTCTGCTATGAAATCGGGGTTGGTAGTTAAATGTTTGTCACCACCAATAGATACACTCACGATGCCAATTAGCTGCTGAAACAAATCTATGACGTGGCACATAGATTTCTTCTCCACAACAATTGTCATTTATAATACACTGGTCTATAATATCATGGATTGTTTGTTCTTTAGCCTGTACAAAAGCTAATATGGTGAGGAGTAGTTGGTCTTGGTTCTCTATTAGTTGAATTGCTGCACAAAAGGTCCCACTTTCTTGTCTCAATGGTTTTCCATAAAAGTCACTAAAAAATCTTTCAATTGTTAGCTGTCCACGTCACAATCTAAACAACTTAAACAAATCCGTTGTCTCTCTTTTTCTTTTGCCCTATTTACCTTCCAGCACGAATTAAAACAACAGGTACAAACAATACAAACCCAAGGGCAGCATTCTAAGCCATGATTATTACATTCCCAATGTGTTAATTGTTGTTGGGCCTCCTCAATAATAGGTGTTACCAGTCTCTTTTTCTGGAGTTACAGCGCCTCAAATAAATCAGTTAATGCTGGCAGTCAGAAGCTCCTGAGAAGCTTTTCAATCCATCTGGGCTTTTCCCACTGATCAAGGAGGCGTCTGATTCTTTCCCATGGGCGCTGTTCAGCCTCCAAACTCAATGAGGTTGCAGTTGGCAGCCAATGCAGGATGTCTAAATGACAAGAATGTACTTCTCAAAACAATTAAATTGATATTTCTAGCAGTAACACCATACAATAATATCTTTCCCGTTATATCTCCCCCTTTTGTCCCAAGGTACAGTGATTTTAAGTCAATTTCTTATAGACTGTACCTTTTTGGCACCAAGCACTCCTTTCTTCAATTTCTCTATATTTTTGAATCTGGATGGAAATTTAATCAACTTTTAAATTCCCATTTTTAATTTGATTTTTAGATCTCCTGGTGCTGAAATAATTTTCCAATCTTTATTTTGTATCTGTTTTTTTACTCGTGAAGCATGAGTCCAGCCTTTTTCTGCCGTTTGGACTGCTGCTTCTGTGGTTAAAAGAACCAAAAATCGTCCCTCCCATCGAGTTTCTAAACTTCCTCCTCTCCAGCATTTTATCAACACATACTGTCCTGGTCGGATAGAATGTATTGAAAAATCGAGAGGAGTTGTTTGAGCTGAAATGCCTTTCTCTCTTAATTCCCTCAAATTGTTTGTGATGGTTGTAAGATACCCTTGAATGGTTTTGTCCCCAACTAGTGAGGGATCCATTGTCATGCCTTGGGGGTAAGGCAATCCATATAACATCTCATATGGTGAGATCCCAGTTTCAGAGTCGGGCTTAGTTTTTATATTTAACAGGGCTAAGGGAAGGCATCTAGTCCATGGTAATTTAGTTTCTATCATTAATTTAGTTAGTTGTTGTTTAATAGTTTGGTTCATCCTTTTAACTCATCCCAAGCTTTCGGGATGCCATGGGGTATGATATTCCCAGGTAATTCCTAGTGCTTGGTTTAAATTGTTGATTATTCTCGAGGTAAAATGAGTGCCCTGATCTGAATCAATAACTTGTTCTATTCCAAATTGTGGAATAATATGCTCCAATAAAATTTTAGCTACTGTTTGAGCTGTGGCTCAAATGGCAGGAAATGCTTCTACCCACTGAGTCAACTGATCTACTATAACCAGCAGATATTTCCACCTGCCTATTTTAGGTAATTCAGTAAAGTCAACTTGGATCTTTTCGAATGGCCAATAGGCTGTCTGAGGGCCTCCAGAGGGAGGACTCCTCAACATCTTTTTGTTCATCTTCTGACATGTGACACATCCTTGAGTAATTCGTTTCCCAATTTCAAATATTCCTATGCACTCATAAAATTTAAATGTAGTCACAAAGTGTCCTTGTGCCCCAGTGAGTTCTTCAATGTAAGTTGCCCAGGATCTGTCGGGCTATGGGTTTTGGGACTACTTTTCTACCATCGAGTAGAATCCATTCTCCTTCCTTCAGGGTTGGCCCTAGCTTCTTTATAGCTTCTACCTCTGTTAAAGAAAAATATGGTATTTCAGTTTGTGTTTCTGTCTCTTTAAAAGTCATAATTACACTGCTGTTTTCCCTTAGGGCAGCTCTTTTTGCTTCATCATCAGCCAAATTGTTTCCTCTTGTTTTAATTTCTCTCCCCTCTGGTGTCCTTTTACATGTACTACTGCTATCTTTTTTGGACCTTTTAAAGCATCAAGTATTTCACTAACTAATCTTTGGTGTATTAATCCTTTCCCTTGGGTGTTTACAAATCCCCTTTCTTTCCAAATTTTTCCAAAGGTATGCACAATCCCATAAGCATACTTCGAGTCTGTGAATATCGTTCCCTCTCGATCTTTTAATAGCAACAATGCACGGAGTAATGCATAAAGTTCACAGGCTTGTGCTGACCAGGATGAGTTAAGAGGACCAGATTCTTTCACTTCTAATTTTTCTCCACTAATTATGGCATATCCAGATTTTCTTTTCCCATTTACCAATCGAGATGATCCATCAATAAATAATTTTTCTCCTGTTCACAGTTCCTCTTCCCTTAAATCTGGGCGTATTTTTGTTTGTAATTCTATGACTTCTATTCAATCATGTATTAATTTTTCCCCTGGGTCCCCATACAGAAACTGGGCTGGGCTTTGTACATTCGTCACTCTTAATTCTAATTCTGGAGAGGTTATGAAGATAGCCTCATACTTTAATATTCGACTGCCTGTTAACCATTTTTCAGACTTTTGAGCAAGAACTCCTCTAATGTTATGGGAAGTGTATACTACCAGTGGTGCCCCAAAAGTTATTTTTTTGGCCTCTTCTACTAACAATGCTGTTGCTAGCAGAGCTTGTAAACATGTTGGCCAGCCCTTGCTAACTGGATCAAGTAACTTGGAATAATATCCCACTGGTTTTCTGCTTCCTGCCCAATCCCGAGTCAATACTCCATAAGCTGTTTGAAAGGTTGTATTAACAAATAATTGAAATGGCCTGTCTAAATCAGGAAGGCTTAAGACAGGAGCTTGCAGCAGGGCCTCTTTAACTTGCTCAAAATTTTCCTGATCCTTTTCATTCCATTTCAAGTGATTTGTAGTCAATTTTTCATATAGGAATTTTACTTTCCCACTAAATCCCCTATCCACTGTCTGCAATAACCCAGAAGACCCAAAAACTGTCTTATTTCTCTTTTAGACTTTGGGGATCCCATATTCAATATTCCTGAAACCCTTTCAGGGTCTAGTTTTTTCCTTCCCTTACTGATCCAGTGACCTAAATAACGTACTTCTGACTCCACAAATTGTAACTTTGACCTGGATATTTTAAACTCATTTTCTCCTAAAAAATTTAAAAGCTGTATAGTCCCCTTCTTAGTGTCTTCTTCAGTTTCTCCAGCTAATAACAAATCATCTACATACTGTAACAACTTAATCCCTCTAGGTAACTCAAAGGACTTCAAGAGATCATCTAATGCTCCACAAAAAGGTTTGGTGACTCAGTGAAACCTTGGGGTATTACCGTCCACCTAAGCTGTTCTCTTCTGCCTGTGTCTGGGTCCTCCCACTCAAAGGCAAAATAGTCCAGGCTACTCTCATCCAGAGGGCAAGTCCAAAAAGCATCTTTTAAATCCACTGCACTATACCAAGTGTAATGAGGGGCCAATTGGCTTAGTAAAGTCCATGGATTGGCCACCACTGGAAAACGAGTAATGGTGCTTTGATTGACTGCCCTGAGATCCTGAACTGGTCGGTAACTGCCATCAGGCTTCTTTACCGGCACAATGGGGCTGTTATGTGCTGACATGCAAGGTTCTGATATCCCCTGGTGCTTCAAATTCTCAATTATTGCTTTCAATCCCCTCCGATTCTCAGTGATATTGGATATTGTTTTACTTGAATGGGGATTTCTGGATTCTGTATTTCAGTGCTTAGGGGCTGAATGTTTAACTTTCCCACTTCTCCGGAATACCACACTGTATCACTAATTTCCTGATTATCTTCAGTTAAAGAGTAAATTTTAACTGGTCCTTCACAGGGCTTTATTTGAATTCCCAGGGCTATTATTAAATCCCTTCCTAATAAATTCTTATTTACCTCAGGTATTAGTAATAAATCATTCAATCCAAATCTTGTATCAGATTCTATTTGTACATCTTTAATTATGGGAACCTGAAAAACTTCCCCTTTAACCCCTACTACTGGGACACGCTCGCAGCTAACACTACAGCCCTGAGGCAGTTTTCTCACTGTGGACCTAGAAGCCCCTGTATCTACTAAAAATGTGATTTCTTCATTTTGAGGACCTACTTTTAATTTTATCAAGGGCTCTTCTGATGTTTTGGTCCTCATTAAATAAATGAGCCCCTGATCTCCCTAATCTTCTTGAAACATCTTTTCATCCTGCTGCCTCTTTTTGCAGACTATCAGTACTTGTCCTTTTTGGTGACAGTAGAAACAGATGGGACCACTGGTGTCCCAGACGGAATTGGCCATGGCTTTAGGGACAGCAGTGCAGATGGAGCCTTGGTGGAGCAGAGAGAAGTTGAGCAGGAGGAAGTCCCTCGGGGTGTGCAGCTGGTGGTCGCAGACTCTCACAGGGATGAGGAAGCCGTTGCCCAGAAGGGCAGCCTTGGCGATGCCCAGGAAGAGCTCCAAGGGCGGGAGCTGCAGCTCTGGTCTGGAAAGGCCAGGAGGAGGAACTGGGTGCTGGAGCTGCTGCTGGAAAAATATTGGAGCAAATATTCCAATGAGAGCTTTGAAGGCCAAAGTGGAGCAGGGTTCCATGTGAACAGCAGTTGAACATGGGTCAGTCGGTCCTAAGCGATAGGCGAGCGCCGTTCCGAAAGGGCGGGCGATGGCCTCCGTTGCCCTCAGCCGATCGAAAGGGAGTCGGGTTCAGATCCCGAATCCGGAGGGCCGGAGACGGGTGCCGCGAGGTGCCCAGTGCGGTGACACAACCAATCCCGGAGAAGCCGGCGGGAGCCCCAGGGAGAGTTCTCTTTTCTTTGTGAAGGGCTGGGCACCCTGGAATGGGTTCGCCCTGAGAGAGGGGCCCGCGCCTTGGAAAGTGTCGCGGTTCTGGCGGCATCCGGTGAGCTCTCGCTGGCCTGTGAAAATCCAGGGGAGAGGGTGTAAGTCTCGCGCCGGGCTGTACCCATATCCGCAGCAGGTCTCCAAGGTGAACAGCCTCTGGCATGTTGGAACAATGTAGGTAAGGGAAGTCGGCAAGCCGGATCCGTAACTTCGGGATAAGGATTGGCTCTAAGGGCTGGGTTGGTCGGGCTGGGGTGCGAAGTGGGGCTGGGCGCGCGCAGCAGGGACTCTGGACGCGTGTCGGTGCCCTTCCCGTGGATCGCCCCAGCTGCGGTGGGCGCCGCTCGCCTCCTCCTCCGCCCACCCTCCGCCTTGCCGCTGCCTTCGCCCCAGCGGCGGCCGCCATCATCGCCGCACGCCACCGCCCCCCGTTGGTTCCCACCGGCGGGGGTCTGAGCGGTTTGCACAGGGGAGGGTCCCCGGGGGGGGTCCCCGGGCCAGCACCCCTCCTCGGCCAGCGCCTAGCAGCCGGCTTAGAACTGGTGCGGACCAGGGGAATCCAACTGTTTAATTAAAACAAAGCATCGCGAAGGCCCGAGGCGGGTGTTGACGCGATGTGATTTCTGCCCAGTGCTCTGAATGTCAAAGTGAAGAAATTCAATGAAGCGCGGGTAAACGGCAGGAGTAACTATGACTCTCTTGAGGCGGCTCCTGAGAGTATAGTTACAACCTGGGCTCAGCTGCAGAAGTCACACCTCCCCGTGGTCCCGCCGGACACCCGTCAAGGGTGGCCAAGTTGACTTCTGCCCCAGGGCGAGCAAGGGGTACCGTGCTGCCCCTCCCTGCCTGTGGGAGTCGCGCCCCACTTGCAGTTTCGCAATCCACAGAAACAAACCTGATGGTTGAGGCTCGCTCATCTCCGTGAGAGTGCCCTCTTCCCAAAGGCCTCATCCACGGGCCAGTGAGTTGGACAAATGTGCTGGCAGCAGGTTGGTTTTGGATATGTTGCCAGCCGGGAACCTGTAACAAACTGAAGTTGACGATCCTCCGAGGGGAAGCCCCACTCCCCTCGGTTGTACCTCCAAATCTTGGGCACTGCTGACTTTGGGCCAGGGGTCATGCAACCCAAGTCTGCCATGTCCCGTCCAAGTCCCGCGGGGTGGCGTAGCTGGATCAAGCACGGCAGCACTCGGGGGGTAGTGCTGCCATGAGCCACCAGGGACCCCCCAAATTTCAGTGTGCGCCATCGCCTGCCAGGGCCGGCCTGAGTTGGCCTCTGCGTTGTGAGTGGAACGTACGTCAACCCAGGTAGCTGTGCGACAGGGCATGTGTACCTGTGATTGCATTTGCGGTGTATGTCCGTTTGTTCTGACCATGTGGGCGCGCCAGGTACCCACACTGGTACTGCCACCACTGGTGGGAGTACAAAGATCTGTACCCGACCCCATCCGTGCACTTGGCTTCATTGCGAGTTGACTTGAAGGGGCCATGCAGTCATGTCCCACAGTGGCCACGTCACTGGGGGCCCGGTCGTACCCGAGTCCGAGAGAGGCCGGACTCTCGGTGGGTCTCTCACTTCCGCGCACTGTGTGCCCCCGCGGTGTGAGCATGTTACCGTCAGTTGCCCAGGACTTGGCCGAAATGACCGGATTTCGACCACGGTGGACGGGCCACCGTCACTTAACCTGGAAAGGGAACATATATAACCTATATGTGTTCGAAAAAGAAGCTTTAGAGAGTCAGGTTACCAACTGGGCTTTGCTGCGGAAGTCACACCTCCTAGTGGTCCCGCTGGACACCCATATAGGGTGACTAAGTTGACTTCCGCCCCAGTGTCAGTGAGGGTGCCGTATCGGCCTCTCCCTACCGATTGGACTCGCCACCCAGCGGTAGCTTCACAACCTTGCTGAAACCAGAAAGCAATTGGCACAGCTTCTGAGCTGCTGCCCAGAGCCTTGTCCACGGGCTACGGTTGGACACAGTTGGCAGTGTGGGAGAGGGCCACCTGCTAACTTCGACCACCCTCACTTGATCTTGACAGTTACTAGTTTTTACCAGTCTTGACAATGGTCCAACTACTGTCTTTGCGGTACATGTCAATAGCTACTCAGACAGACCCTTCAGATCTGTGGGTCCAAAAAGCCAACATTCCATCTGTTCCCCCTGCCATACACAATGATGAAGGATTCGATCTGGCGAGTTTGGAGTTTATGAACTCCACCTATTCCGACACAGGTAGACTCCATCTAGATATTGGTCAGGTGGGATTGACTGATTTTACTGAGCTGTATGAGACCTTGCCCATTGGGTTGGCTCAGGAACTTAACTCTGAGTGCAGAGTGAGAGCGAGTGAAGAGCCTAGTACACCCATTGCTCTTCAAAAAACCAATAAGGGCGAGCCATTACTAAAAACACCCGTTCTGTCCGTTAAGGATAAAGACCTGGCTTGTCCTAGTTGCGACATCCATTTCACCAGGATGTCAGGATTAGTCGAGTATCTGCTGAGAAATCACGGACAGAAAAAGATCATTTTCCAATGTCCGAAGTGCGGTAAACAAAATCTCAATTGCCGCAGCATACAATGTCATATCCCACGATGCAAAGGGATGGTGTGTGTGGTTCCAACAGGTGACTGGACGTGTGAGGTATGCCAGAGAAGTTTTAACTCCAAGATTGGCCTGGGACAACATAAGAGATTGATGCATCCCTTTGAGAGAAATAAAGAGCGAATTGTGGCCTCCCATCCAAAGGAAACATCACAGAGAGGGGCCCACAACAAGGTGTGGTCAGAGAGTGAGGAAGCGCTACTAAGACAGCTGATAACAGAGTACGCCGGGTGCAAGAATGTAAACCTAAGAATTGTGGAGTGATTGCCAACAAAAACAACTAAACAAATAAGGGATAAAAAGCACCTTTTGATAAAGGCCCCTTCCAAGCACTCACAAGAGGTGAAAGGACAGAAGTGCATGAGGTGAATTCTAGGATGGAAGTACAAAAAAAAGCCCCCCAGGAGATGGAACTGCTGAGGGGAAATGAATTGAAGCTCCATTATCACGATGCCATCAGAGAGAAATTGGCGGTGCACGAGTTACCCAACTGTCAAAGAGCCTTCAAGAAGGTTCTAAAGGGAAAAGACCCACAAAAGGCGGTGAATAAGTGCT